>NC_046645.1:26057980-26387495 GCF_900324485.2 Mastacembelus armatus
ACCTGGGATCAATAAAGTTTGATGATTAGACAATGGGTTTGGTTCATCTGTTTCTGGCTAAGTAGACTCCTGACAGTGGTCTGAAATAACAAATCTAAACTGCACTAATTAACCCAGCTGATTCTAATTAAGAGAATTAATTAGAGCAATCACCTGGTTCAGTGTGTTTTATTACTGCATGTTCAGTACTTCTTTATTGTCTCATTCCAATTCAGTGAACCAGTGTCTGCTCTTAATCTTGTGTGAATGGCTGCACTGGGAAGATAGATATGTGTGTGTGTGAATGTATAAAACAGCCATCTAAACGTAATTTACGTGCATTGTGCACATTTGCCTTCAGCCTGCAGCCATGATGTTTAAATGAGTGGTTCCCAAACATTTTCTGTAGCAAACTGATGAACTTAAAATGTAATAAATTAAGCAGTGAGCCAGAAGCACCTTTTGATTTCAGGTTTAGCTAATTCAGTAGGTACAGCAGCCAAGCTGACAACACCAACAAAACCAGTCTGAAGTTATCACTGCCTCTATTTTACTGGGAATTAAAACGACAATGTATCTGCCCCCATGTGCACAGTCTCAGAAACTAATTCAATCAGTTTTCATATCAGTCAGCAGGACATACCATAACATGCTCTGGTTCACCCCTGACATCTGTCTCAATAAAACATTAGGTTTTATTCTAGCAAAAAAAAAAACTTATTTTGACAAAGATAAAAACAGCCTGTGAAAACATGGGAGCGTTAAAAAACATGGGAGCCCTGTAACCTAAACAGCACATCTAGGAATGAAAGAAGAGGACTCTAGTTCTATTTTGTGGATTTTCTCTCTGAAATGGAGCCATGATTGAGAGGGATGACAAGGCGTGTTCACATTGTGCCACTAGAGATAAAATTCTTGCTTTGTCCAAGAATGTTTTCTTTAGTCAGAGTCATTGACTCTGTTGTTTGCAGTGGAAGTGCAGACAGATGAACGTGTGCACAGCAGAACTACATGTTAAATCATGAGAAAGAGAAAGTAAGAGGAGTCTGAAGGCTGCTGGGCAGTTGCTGCTTTCTGTCCGGACACATCAGTCACCCAGATAGATACAGTAAACGCCAAGGTCAGTCAAACCGGGCCCTGTTTCCCAACAAACTGCATTTTGTTTTCTCTCTAGTGTGGTTTGTGGAGCAGCAACATACAAACATAAAACAATACACGCAGGAAGATAAAAAATGGCTGCTGATCTGTGACCTCATTGGTGAATTTACTGCTGGTTAACAGCAAAAACAGACATTTTAAACAATAAGACAACCTCCTCAGTGACCATAGAAACCGAAAAGACGACTAAAATGAGAATTCTTCAATAAGTGAACTGAAAAGAGCCAAACCAAAAATAAATCAACCCATTTCAGCACTTGGATTTTAACCAGTATGGCTTTAATTAACGCTAGTTCAGTAGTGAACATAAATGACTTCTCTGCACAATTTGGATTTTATGTTTATAACTGAATCATAGATTAAGGTTGGCGATCTTACCCCTTTCTCCGAGTTGGTCCTGGTTGATTGCACATTTTTTTTAATTCCCCTTGCCAAAACGGACAAGGAGGTGGGTTAGTGACTGTTATGAAAAACTCTCATTGTATGCAATGCCACTCCATCCCTGTGGATATGTACACCAGTTTTGAAGTCCAACTTCTCCATCTCAACTGGAAGGATCTACCATCCACCACATTCAGCTAAGAATTTATTTACAGCAATTTACTGCCCTCATTGGGTACATCGTCACTAAATTTGATCGTTTCTTATTGGTGAGCGATTTTAACATTCATGTCTGCTGTCAGTCAAACCCTGTGTCTAGGGAATCTTTTTATATAATTAATGCTTTTGACCTGATACAGTGGGTCAAGGATCCCACTCATATCCATTGTAGGTAAGAAACCCAGAATGTCGGCTCTATCAAACTGGTTCGATCTTTGGCACTATCGTCACCTCGGTGTGTCGGCCAGAACACCACTTAAAGCCCAGATATCCCCAAGGATAAATGAGAGTCGCTGAGTTGCAGTTAAGGCGCTTTAATGATCCGATGACATAGTCTATCAGGATGGGTATATTTGTGGTTTTCCTAAGAATAAAGGAAATACAACTACAGTGAATACTAATAATGAGACATACACAGCAATATGTACATTATAAAGTAACAACCAGTATACATAAGTGGTGAATACAAAATAACATGTTAATGGATGAATAAAGGACACAAATGGCATGGTTGCATGTAAACTGGTTTGAAGTTAAGTTACCATACAAACACCATGATCACTTCCTGTAACTTATACGAATAAAACGAAATGCTCTTATTTTGAAGAGCTAACCGGGTATGCCACTTCCAGTGGAAACACAAACTAGCTTCGCTGTATGTAACGATTAACTCGTACTAACATCGTCAATTATGAAATATCCACAAAAACACCACACATTCTGTAGAAAGGCACCAATAACTCGACCAGGGAATCTTTAAGCACGTTATGAACCGTGCATAATGGAAAGGAAACTTAAATCAGCCCGTACCAAATCAACTAATCAGCGTGCATGAAACCGCAAGTAACTCGCATGGCGAAAACGGGCTCCACTGTGCAAACTATTAATTAAAGACTTTACAGGTTTCCACATACAACCGCTTTCTAATAACAATAGTAGAAACAACAATAATACTTACAGGCACATCAAGCATGACCTTAAAGAGCCCTTACGTGTGAAAAGGTGACACTATAATAGGCACTTTGGGGCCTTTTCTACAGCCGCCCCCAAATGTATGTAGTACATTTGTTCATTAAGAAAGGCAACAAAGTCTTAGGCTTGTGATGAACTTGGAGAAGTAGATCCGTCATCATCTTCTCCAGATGGAAGTGCAGGGAGGACAACCAACCTGGCTACTGGTCGTGTGTAGACTTTCTCTTGCACTTTCACATCAGCTGACCTAATGCGTCCATCAGGACTGGGATGAGTTTTAATCACCCTCCCAATGGGCCAGAGGGCCCTGGGAAGCTGTGGATCAGCGATCATCACAACAAGGTCCTTGGCAATGTCGGCTGAGGTTGCCTGCCACTTCTGACGGGCCTGCAGACTCGGTAGGTAGACCCTGATGAAACGTGACCAGAAGTGGTCAGCCAAAACTTGAGTATGTCTCCATCTGCGGCGACTCAGGAGCTCGGTTTCTGGATACACTATCTGAGGTAAAGATCCATCAGGCCGCCCCATCAGGAGAACATTGGGAGTCACTGGATCCGGGTCTCTAGCATCCGGAGACACATAGCCCAAGGGTTTACTGTTCAGTATTCCCTCCACCTCAATCAGTACAGTGTGAAGCACTTCTTCAGGGACTGGTAAAGCACCCACTGTGGCATAAAGGGCACTCTTCACTGAACAGATCTCTCTTTCCCACACTCCTCCAAAGTGAGGGGCACCTGGGGGGTTAAAGCGAAAGAGGATCTTCTGCGGGGCAAGTAACTGCTGAAGTTCAGGAGCCATTCTCAAGAAGGTCTCACGTAGTTCTCTTTCTCCTCCCCTGAAATTTGTCCCTTGATCAGAGAACAACTCAGCAGGTGTCCCCCTACGGGCAATGAATCAGCGAAGTGACATCAAGAAAGCATCTGCGTCAATGGTGGTGGGGAGATCCAAGTGCACTGCCCTGGTAGTGAGACACTTGAATATAATCCCCCATCTCTACTCCCGGCGTCGACCCACCCTGACTTCAAAGGGGCCGAAGCAGTCCATCCCTGTAGAATAGAAAGCAGGTTTGAATAGGCGTAGTCGGGCATCTGGCAGGTCCGCCATCTTTGGTACCAAAGGGCGCGCTGTCCACCTTTGACAGTCAGCACAGCTATGCTGGTAGCGCCGGACTACTTCACGTCTACGCAGGATCCAGAAGGAGCGTCTAAGTTCAGCGAACACTCGCTCTGGACCGGTATGGTGGAGACGACTGTCAAAATCTTGTATCAGAAGTCTAGTTACTGGATGACTGGGATCTAGAATAACTGGATGAAGTACCATCAGTGCTAGATCTTCTGATTGACGAAGACGTCCCCCAACACAGATGAGTTCTCCTGCGTCATCCAGTTCTGGAGACAGAGGTAGAAGACGACTGCGCATTGAGACTGGTTTCCTATCTTTCAATAGGTTGTACTCCTCCTGGAAACTCTCCATCTGGGCCTTCTGAAGGATCATCCTTTCAGCTTGCTTATAGTCCTCAGCTGTAGGGTGTTCATTCTGGTTGGCCGCCCCATGTAACCCCTGCACTGTTGATTCTAGCATTTCACTCCAGGACCTATAATGACTGAAGTCTGGTATTGATTGGCTTGGTGCAGCTACAGTAACCCCACAGAGTGTAGACTTGCGAAACTCTGTGGTGTCTTTCCTTTGACCACCAGCAGGATCCTTTGGCCATGAGTCTGGATTTAGCAAAAGGAACTGAGGTCCATTGCTCCATCTGTTAGGGACAACAAGGTCCCTCAACTTTTTCCCCCATGTCAAGTCATCTGCAGGGTTCCTTGCCGAGTCAACGTACTTCCAGAGGTGTCTGTCAGTCAGTTCCTGTATCTCAGCCACACGAGTACCAACAAAGACCTTGAATCTGCAGGATTCGGATCTCCGCCATGTCAGTACCGTTGTGGAATCAGACCACAGGATGATTTGATGGATTTCAAGGGTAAGCTCCTTCTCCAGCACCTGGGAAAGCTGGGCACCGGTGAGCGCAGCACGGAGCTCTAATCGGGGCATGGAGTGAAATCGTTTGGGAGCGACCCTAGAGCGGGCCATCACGAATGATAGATGCACTCCTCCATGTCTCTCAGTGGTTCGGAGGTATGCCATCGAGCCGTAAGCTTCTTCGGAGGCATCACAAAAGATGTGAACCTCTCTGTGGCAACCTGATATGTCAACCTCTTTGGACAAGTAGGGACGAGGCAAAGTGACCTCCGCCAGAAATTGCAGCTCTTCTTCCCAGGTTGTCCACTGTTGTAGGAGTTCCTGCGGTAGCTGTGGGTCATCCCACCCTCGTTGTTTATCCCACAGATGTCTAACGATTATCTTCGCTCTGGTGCTGTAGGGTAGGATGAACCCCAAGGGATCATACAGACTCGCAAGGACTTTATAGATATTGAGCATCGTAGGGATAGTGTATGGCACATTACGATGCTTGTAACCTAGAACATCGATGTGAAAGAGCCAGCTTAACCCTAGTGTGGATTCTGGGGAATCTGTCTTGTCATGAGCCAGCCATAACTCAACACTAGCAGAGCAACTTTCCTTGGGTAAGTGACTGATGACATCGGGTTCGTTGCTAGCCCACTGGCGCAGCTCAAACCCGCCAGACGCTAGGAGGGCCCGTAGTTTGTCAACAAGGTGCTTCGCCTCTTCCACAGTAGGGAAGCTCTGAAGGCAGTTATCAACATAAAAACATCTCTCGACTGAGAACCTCACGTCATCACCAGGCTGGCTATTGTCTATGACATGGCGCTGCAAGGCGAACGTAGCACAGCAGGGGCTACATGTCGTTCCGAATGGTAGCACCCGCCATTCATAGACTGCTGGAGGCTTTCCATTCCTGCCATCCTGCCAGACAAATCTTAGAAGAGCACAATCCTCAGGTAAGAGGCGAACTTGGTGGAACATGCCCCTGATGTCTCGACTAACAGCCACTGCATGCTCTCTGAATCGCAGCAGGACACCCAGGAGTGACGCTCCTAAAGTCGGCCCCCAGCAGCAAATAGTCATTCAAGTTCTGCCCTCTATACTGGAAGGAACAGTTAAAGACCAGTCTGTTCTTGCCATTATGGCTCACCATGTGATGAGGGATATACCATGCTTCACCACCTTCTGCCACTGGTGGCCCAGAATCACACTCGATGACAGAAACAGCCTTGATGAGCTTCGCCATCTCCACTTGGTAAGCTTTTGCCCGTGCAGGATCTCTAGCTAGTCTCCTCTCTACACTCCGTAGACTTGGCATAACAGCCTTTTTAGCAGCCTGCAGCAGTGGCATGCTCCTCGGACGTAACAGTAACAACTTCTACTCTCACTGTTCTAGTCTCCAAGATGCGGATGGCCTCCTGATCCTGCTTTGAACGAGTAGCAAGCTTTTCACTCCTGAAGGGAACAGTATCGACCTGCCATAGTCTCTCCACGTTTCCTTAACTCGCTGACCTGAGGTGTTGCTGCTGTGAATAAACACTGCTGTGGTTGCTGGAGTTGGTAGAGCGCAGTAGCTGGCCCCTGCAGAGCCCAGCCCAGCCGAGTGTGGATTGCAGCAGGTCCACGTGGAGGTCCCAACCTGACTGGTTCAATGGGTGTAACCAGATGGGGGTAATCACTCCCAATGAGAAGCAGGGGCTTAACGTTTGTTAGGGTACGTATGGGAAGCCCAATGAGATGCTTATAGTTTGTCCTTAGCTGACCCATGGGATAAGGTTGCTAGTCCAATGCGTGCAGCAGTGAATGCACCAGTTATCTTATATTTGGTCTTAGGCCTGAAAGGAGAGGAAACAGAGAATGATACTGTTTCACCTTGGAGGGTCTGCACATCCTGCCTAATGGTGCGCAATGGCAAGGCCTCAGGGATCCCTTTCAAGCCTAGCTGCTCGGCCACTCCTGGCAATAGCATTGTCCTTTCTGAGCGGTCATCCAGCACGGCGTAAGTGCTGAGTGTTTGTTCGCCATAGTGAATGCGTACTTTAACAACCTTCAGAAGGACCCTGCAACCTTCAGTGGGTCTGTCTAGATACAAGACTTCTGTTGTTGATCTTGAGTCAGGACTCTCCTCTGCCATTGTTGCTGGTGGCTCCTTCCATACTTTGGCATTCACCTCGTGCAGCACTTGCAGGTGTTTCCTCCACACAGACTACAGGCCTTCTTCAAATTACACTGGGCTACTAGGTGAGACCGGGCACAACGCCAGCACCTCTTGTTACTTCTTATCCACTGTGTGAACTGATCCTTGGTCAACTTGGATACTGCTAGGCACTGGCTCAGGTAATGCTCCTCATTATCACAAAAAGGACAGTGTGGCTTACTCCTATTCTTGTGGGAGGAATAACCTGGCATTGGAGTCTCAGGCTTCCTAGCTGAGTCCTTTACACCATGCCGGACTGTAGTTGATCGCTTACTTTGGCGTATCTCTGGTCTGTTCCCCAGCCTGTCCCTCGTTCCCTTTGCTGCTAGCTGTCCTTCGGAGTCTTGACACCAGGACTCATATTTCAACCACTCGGACAAATCGGTCAGGGTGGGGGTCCTTATGCTTTGATGTAACATGCAGCGACGGAACTCTGCTCTGTGTTCAGGTGGCAATTTACTCAGCAAACGAGCAACATGCGAGCCACAGTGCAATTCCACCTCCCCCTCATGGCCTAATGTTCGTAACATTCCCACGAGTGACTGTGTCTGGAGTGCAAACCTCTCAAATGCAGACACATCTCCACGCCTTACATCAGGTGAGTCCATCATAGCAGCAATACGCCTCAGCACAATCTGATGTGGTTGGCCGAATTTGTCCCTCGGCCATGGTGTCGGTGAAGGGAGTTGGAGAGTTCAGGTAGGCATCAGCTATCAATTTGGCCTCTTCCAGATGCAGGTGATCAACCAACACCTGGTACTTAAACAACTCTGTCGCGTTAGCTGGCAAGAGATTCTCCAGTGAAATCTTGAGTCTCGCAAACTCACTTGGATCCCTACTTACGAAGTTGGGAATTGTTGGCCGTGGACCATGATAGGTTGCATCTGATATCATAAAACCTTTGCCACCAGGTGTGGCACAGAACTGTGGTTGTGTCCAGGACACTTTAGGATGGTACTCTGGAGGTGCTGATCTACAATCGAGGTCAGGCTTTATATCGCCATAAACTGCAGCAGGACGCTTGGCTTGAACTGGCTTGACCAAGGATGGTGGGTAGTAGGAGGACTTATTAGGCTGTGGAACCTCCTCCACCAGTTCCGGCTCGGGAGGTGGGGCAGGCCAATCCTCATCTTCCTCTTCAGGCTGAGACGGTACTGGTGAAGATGGGCGTGGTAATTCTAGTTCATCCGGCTCAAAGGACCAATTAATGTAGGTAAGAAACCCAGATTGTCGGCTCTATCAAACTGGTTCGATCTTTGGCACTATCGTCACCTCGGTGTGTCGGCCAGAACACCACTTAAAGCCCAGATATCCCCAAGGATAAATGAGAGTCGCTGAGTTGCAGTTAAGGCGCTTTAATGAGCCGATGACATAGTCTATCAGGATGGGTATATTTGTGGTTTCCCTAAGAATAAAGGAAATACAACTACAGTGAATACTAATAATGAGACATACACAGCAATATGTACATTATAAAGTAACAACCAGTATACATAAGTGGTGAATACAAAATAACATGTTAATGGATGAATAAAGGACACAAATGGCATGGTTGCATGTAAACTGGTTTGAAGTTAAGTTACCATACAAACACCATGATCACTTCCTGTAACTTATACGAATAAAACGAAATGCTCTTATTTTGAAGAGCTAACCGGGTATGCCACTTCCAGTGGAAACACAAACTAGCTTCGCTGTATGTAACGATTAACTCGTACTAACATCGTCAATTATGAAATATCCACAAAAACACCACACATTCTGTAGAAAGGCACCAATAACTCGACCAGGGAATCTTTAAGCACGTTATGAACCGTGCATAATGGAAAGGAAACTTAAATCAGCCCGTACCAAATCAACTAATCAGCGTGCATGAAACCGCAAGTAACTCGCATGGCGAAAACGGGCTCCACTGTGCAAACTATTAATTAAAGACTTTACAGGTTTCCACATACAACCGCTTTCTAATAACAATAGTAGAGACAACAATAATACTTACAGGTCATTTACGCACAAATCAAATATCGCTATCACAACTGCAGACATGCACCGCACCACAACCGAACTGCACACCAGGTGAGTGACGTCAGCACATCAAGCGTGACCTTAAAGAGCCCTGACGTGCGAAAAGGTGACACTACAATAGGCACTTTGGGGCCTTTTCTACATCCATGGTCATACTCTGGACCTTGTTCTTTCATATGGGGTGCCTATTTTATTTTCCATGTCTCTTCCTAGTCTTCCTCTTGTCTCTTCTAAGTAGCCATCCCTGTCTCGGGTTTATTCTCCTCAGTTCAGTGTAAATTTTAGTCATTGCTTTTCTAAGTCCTGTTCTCATCTACTCCTGGACTCTCCTCTATCGGCCTTGGATGTGTATGAACATTTGAGTCTGTTAAATAGTGTTTGGCTCGATGTAATGAATGTGACTGCTCCTTTAAAGCTTAAACCTGAATTGTGGCATACTGCTGAAACCTGGCTGCTAAGGCAAACATGTAGAAAGAATGAGCTTATCAGAGAGCCACCAAATTGGCTAAGGCGACCTATTTTTCTAACTTAATTGTCCATAGTCAATCTAGACCTAAGGTCTTGTTCTGTGTTATCAATTCTGTTGTAAATCCCTCTGTCGATCTTTGTGAAACCTTCTCGAGGTTTCTTAAGGATAATGTAGTTAAACTAAGACTGGTAGCTCATGCTTCTCTTACTGATCTGCTTCTCCCTTTGCCGTTGTCTGCATCCTGGCATGCTTTTGACCCTGTTTCTCTTTAGCCACTCAAAGACATTATTGCCAAGTTGAAACCATCCTCTCCGTCATATGATATCATCCACCCTAGATTCTTAAAACAAATTGTCGATTTGGTAGGACCGGGCCTAGTGTCCTTTTATAACACGTGTCTTTTAACTAGTGTTGTTCCTGTGTACCTGAAAGTGGCTACTGTCCCACCTCTCCTCAAGAAGCCCTCCCTCAACCTAAAAAATTATCACCCTATCTCTGTTTTACCATTTATCTCTAAGGTTTTGGAAAAGATTGTGCGTTTCACACTTCAGTCTTTTCTTGTTGTAAATAATCTATTTGAGCACTTTCAATCTGGTTTCAAGGCTGCCCACAGCACTGAATCTGCCCTTCTGAGAAAAAGAACAATATCTTTTTAGCCACTGATATGGGTGTCTGTGGTTCTCTTTCTTTTAGATTTCTCAGCTGCCTTTGACACCATTAACCATTCTATATTAATCAATAGATTAGAATCTAGGGTCGGTCTCTCTGGCCCAGTTTTAAAGTGGTTCCAGTCATTTTTATCTGACAGGAAAAATATGGTTAAGCTTGGAGAGTTTTTCTCTTCCACTGCGTCTCTTCCCTGTGGTCTTCCGCAAGGCTCCATTTTATTTTCGTTGTATATGATACCTTTGTGCTCCATTTTTAGAAAACATCTAAGTCGCTTGCACTGCATCAAGTTGTCTTTCTCAAATGTTCTCCAATGTTTCTTTAAATGTAAGGTATCATTCCATTTTTATGCCAGTGACTCACAAATCTACTTACCCTTTAGGAAGAATGATCGACTGGCTTTGACTGCCCTCTCATCTTGTTTAGATGAGGTTAAATCTTAGCTATCTCAAAACTTTCTATCCTTAAATGAAGAGAAAACTGAGGTGATCGTTTTTGGGCCATCAGAAAATATGAAAGCCTTTAAGTTTGACTTAGGACCTTTATTGGCTTTCAGGTCCTCGCATCTGGGTGTTCTATTAGATGACTCACTAACATTCGATAAGCAAATTTCCAGTGTGATTGGGTCAAGCTTTCATCAGCTCTGTGCACTTGCAAAAATCACCCATTTTCTTACTCATAACACTTTGGAGATGGCAGTTCATGCCTTTATTACATCACATCTTGATTATTGCAATTCTCTATACTGTGGCATCTCGAAAGCACCAAATTGCTCGTCCAGATTGGTCCAGAACGCTGCCTCTAGATTTCTCAAAAAAGAAAACTCCACTTTTAAAAGCTCTTCATTGGTTGTCTGTTCAATTTAGAAAACATTTTAAATACAATCTGATAGAATCAGAATAAAGATAGAAGCCAAAGAACAACAGCAAAAATCACTTTGCCTAACGATAGCTTTAAAATTTCTCATATTCTTGCAGTTTTGCCATGAAAAGTGTATTTTAACCGATAAATCCACATTAAATCCTGTCAGACCTGTGTTATGTTACACTCAAATCACTCCGGGCATTTCCGAAGGGCTTTTCGAATAGAGTTCTATAAATTGGCCTAAGGTTTCAAGGGTTAAAAAGCTCAGTCATTTTCAGAAACATCTGCACTGCTTCACAGCTGCTGAATCATCAACATAGGAAAAAACAATGGTCAAGTGGTCAAAATCATTTAAAGTATATTAATCTATAGAAAAGGTTCTTTGCCAGTAAAGTCAATACAAAAACCAAAAGATGACACAGGACTCCCTCTTCACAGCATCAGAGCTGCAGCTGGTAAACAGACGAATGAAAATAAATAAAAAACAGCAAACAATAAATTAAGTGTTCAGTCCTCAGAGTACAGAGCTCTTACTGACAGGTTTCAATGTTTCATACAAAAGTATACAAGACTTTTTGTTTTTATCAGCTGTGTGGCAAGTGTAAAATCCAAACACCATCTTGGGTCTTACACCTATGTCAGTGTAATAAATAAAACTGTAATATATAAAGAAATCAAACACTAAATGAACATTTCATTTTTCCTGAAGGAAATTTGAAATACCACACATCCACACTGTCAGAACAAATGTGCAGCTTGACTTTTGTCTCCACTTCGACCGTTAGTGCAGCTGTGTAGTTTCAAGTGCAATTTCTATTTTATATTAGTTCATAGAAAATCAAATACATGTACAGTAGCTATTCTGCCCAAACTGACAGTGAACAGACCAGACTGGTGCCTCAGATGTGAAGGGTATTATTACTGCCCATGACAGAGGCAGTGTTTGAATTGGACATCAAAGCCCAAAGATGTGTTGCTTTCATACCTGTGACTGAGGAAATTGCAGAAGTGTGTTTCCTACATGACCGACTGAACACTCTCTACTGCTCACTCAGCAGCATTAAGCAAACACACACGATGAGCTGACCCTTAGCAGCCAGTCAGCTTTCAGAACTGATGCTGTGTTCGAATTCAAGAAGAAACAGGGAAATTCCTGCTTTGTACAAACAAAAAGAAACAGCCATTCCTGATTTGGATTTTTTAGGGAAACTTCCTGATTTTAAAATCAAACCAACAAACAAACACAAAACAGCAGTCAAGAAATATGGCCTGGCACTTTTATTAGGTTTGTAAATGTAAAAATAAACAGTTCAATGTGAACTAAATGTGTTTGCATAATTAAAACGCTGCAGTAAAGTAAACTGCAATTGCAACTGGTGATGATAAATGTTAGGTATTTGGCATTTGGACAGGTTAAATGCTGAACTAATGATGGGTGGATGCCAGTAAGCTAGACACAAAGAAAGGCTAAAAGGAGGAAAATACAGAAACAGAGGAATTCACTGTACAGGCTCATAATGTCAACACATCAACAAGAGGAACTTACACACACTGCCCCTGCTGCCCTCATGGGAAAAGCCCCAATTGGGGGCAGCTGACCTTTATCAGACCTCAACAGAACAACATCCCTCTTCCTCTTTTCTCACAGAGACTCAACCATTGTGCTCACAGCTTGCCTGTCAATCAGGGAATGTGATGAACTGATCACTAGTTCACTCATGCTGCGTTCATAAATACTACAGCTGTTTTCAGTAGGGTAGGGCACCAGTGGTGTTCCTGAGTGGAGCTCAGTATGTACTTTTAGGTGTTTTTGTTTTACTGGGGAACTGAAATAACCCTTGAGACAAAAGAAAATATGATGTCATGTTTCATGAACAAATGTATCTATTTACAATTATCAATTATTGACTGTATTTACGATTAATATTTACAAATGACCAGCCTCCCTCACCATCTAAGACAAAGAAAACCAGCTAATATACTTACAAGAAACTGAACCCACTTTGATGTTGTTTTGTTTTTTAAATTGATTTAAACCATCAATTGATTTCCAAGTTTTCAGCTGACTGAAAAAGGAGACAATCAGGTGATCATTTCAGGTCTACTCTCACCACCAATTTTACACCTCCAGAGGCTACCCCCTGCTGCCTCAGAACTTCAGCTCTGCAGTAGTTTTAAAACTCACAAATCAAATATGGTCCACCAGACACCACCTCAACACCAATAAAATCTTTGCTGAAAACATCTTTGGTTTAACAGTTCTTATTAAACTAAAACTTTATTAAACAGATGATGTCTTAGCATGCAGCATGTCAATGTGATCCAACATTAAATAATGAATTAGGCTGGTGTATATGCTTCTGGTTATAATATAATAAATTGGGTTAGAATTTTTTAGCAAATGTTAAAAATTGTAAACAGCACAATCTGGGATTATTGGACAATATAATTTAACAAAAGAAAGATAAGAGATGCAGTGTTTTCAGGACGTACTTTTCTTGAGATTTCAAAGCTTGTGATAAACTATTGTGACATCAGTTTAAAATAAATTAAATGAACATTTGCCATAACTACCGATCCTCATCCTGTCGGAAATGCAAATAATTAAAGCTTCAAAAAAATTCTGTTTTACTTCTGGTTCAGAAAACTGATTACACAGAAGTTGAGAGGAGCAAAATTTTAAATCTGTTTTAAAACAAAAAAATAGTGAGGAAGTTTTATTTATCAAAATACTGTGTTTTTTAAAATGCTGACCATGCTGACATATAAAGTTACATATAACATTATGATTTAATGTTCACATAGTCTCACACAGACCCTCCCATTTAAATTGTAGCTTATTATTATTATTACTATTATTATCGTTATTGCTGTTGTCTGTGTAGTCTGTTTTAAGCTAATGCTGTTTGCTTGTTGCGATAACTCACAACCTCATCCTTTGGATATTTATTGTTTTGACAATGTTAGAGAAATGTTAGAGAAATTAATAAAATGTTTTACCCTCAAGTGACCTAATCCAATATAATGGAAACACTGCTGAATAGACCTAATGTGCAGACATAACTTTTGCTCTAACCTTGACCCTGACTGTACCAAAGTATGACGTTAATCCTTACAAGTAAAACTCCTATGTAATTTACCGAGGTTCGTCCTCTGATTCTATTTGTTAAAGAACTTATCTAACAGATAAATATATATTTTGTCTCATCTTCAGAGGTAAAAGAGGAGAAAGATGAGGAAAGACATGGAAATAACATTTAAGGAGGAGAAAGAAATAACAGGGAGAAAGAATGAAAACTGGAACACAGTGACAAAGAAGGAGAAAAGGAGGTAAGACATGAAAATAATAACAGAAGAAGAAAATATAGGGATGACATAGTAGAAACAGTGTAAGACACCAGAAAAAGGATTCAAGTCAGAGAAAGTAAACAGTTAAAGAAGAGCAGGAGTAATAGAAGTTAAAGTGAGAAGAAGTTAAAGGCATGACTCAAAAAGCCCTGGATGTGGAGGAAACCATTCCGCTGTCCGCCTTGGGCCCCCAATTTGCTAATTCCGCCACTGGTTCAGCACAACGTTTCCCCTGATGAGCTTCCTTCTGGGAGTTTTGGTGAAGTTTTGTAGTCATCACTTCTGTCAATCATCTTAAAAACATGTTGAACTTTCACCTTTGCAACCCATGTTATGACTGAGCTGAGAATTAAAACTGAACTAAACTCAGGTGTTATTCTGAGGGATTATAGTGGGACCTCATATCATGGCTCAACATCTGGACGCTATTGCACAGTGGGCACGATGGCTCATCTGATTGAATCAGAACAAGTCTGTATTTGACTTTTTCAGCCCTGTCTTCATTCTGCCTCTGCCTGCAGAGATCGTCTCAGTTTGATGCACTTTCTTATCACCCTATCTGATTCCATCTACACAACCTTCCTCTGGATCTGCCCTTGGACATCTTTGCCACATTTCACAATCCATTCCCTTGAATGTGGCAGCTTCTAGTTAAAAGGTGATGGCAGTCGGTGGAGTGCAGGTGAGAGGTTATCTGTGCGGACGAGGGAGGAGCAGCTTCCTCTGGCAGTTGTTCTGCTGAGCTCACATTCCTGGAAATCTGCAGTTCATGGCTAAATTTAAAAATAAAAAACACTGATATCTACACTTAATAGCATTTGATTTAGAGACTTCCTCAAACATCCAGTGTGCATCTTTGCAGCATTAATATGTGGTTAAACAGCACAAGGCAGCACAGTTTGTCACTGTAGACAGACTACAATGTCCTTCAGACTTGCTGCCTGTGCTTTTACATGATGAGGCTCATCACCAGAGACAGTGGCACAGTGTGTGACAGCTGTTTCCTGTTGTCTGAAGTGCTCCGTTCCCAGGACATTCCTCTCCAAACGATAAACAAACATCAATAAATCAGGTTCTCAGCTCCCAGCTGACTGATTGATCAAACTGACTGATCTGACTGATCAGTGAGGAGTCAACTGCAGCAATGTGATCACTACATGAACGGCTTATTTATTTCTTTGTCGTTCTGTTTGTTATTTGGTCAAACCTGAGTTCCAGACACATTTCATAGTTGAGACTATATTTCAGTTTAGTTAAGTAAGTTTATTCTCTGAGAGTTAGCTAGGCTGCCTATAGTTCAAAAGCACAGCTTTCAGCACAGCTAGAACTTGCTGGTTTTCATTTTGCAGCTCGTCTGTTTAGTCTGTGCATAAACAGAAACGTAAGAACAACAAATTGTTGCTAAATTTAACCTTATGATTACTACCTCTACATGATTAATGTATGTTTGTGAACATTATTCATAGCTCTGCAGTGTGTTCATGCCAAGAAATAAAGAGTAATCTATCCCTGGTATGTAGTAATTTTGATACTACAACCATAACTCTGACATGTTTTATCCTTATTTGGAAACATTGAGCTACACTCATTCTCAAACAGGGAAAATCTTTTGCTGTTCTTAACATTTGCTGCAAGTCAGACCTAGTAAACCATCGTAACTGCACAAATGGGTTGAAAATTGTTTGTTTAAAGTTGATGTGAAACAAGTAAGTATGTGTTTGTGAAAATACTGCAGATTAAAGTTTCCACTTTTATGAGATTGCTTTTATTAATCACAACATTATCATTATGCCCCAAAAAATCAATAAACTATGAAAATACTAATTTCAAGCTGTTGAGATTTGTCTCATGTCAGTCTGTAATATTTTCCCTTCCAGTGCAAGGCAAAAGAAGGATCAGAGCCTCCTCTGTATATTTCTATTTTTTCATCTTTAGAATTAGAAATGAATTCAATGAGATGATTTCAATGAGAGCAGATTCATCCACTCCATGCTGGGCCAGTGGTTGGATCAGATTTCAGAAATAAATGATGAAATTGACAAAGAAATGCACTGAGTGTGACCTGGCTCCTGTTTTTCGTCAAGACAAAATAAGCTAATAAATAAATCTGTCACTGAACAGAATGGTCCTGTTCATATCAACGCTTTCAACAAAGACTCTATGAAACTTTCACATCCTGAAGACCAGTGTCACCCACACCCCCTGCCAATGTGTGTGTGTCTGCCCACAGTTCCCACAGTGTGTGATTGATCTGAAGTTGTAAATTTTTGTTGTCATCTCCTGCCTGAGTAACCGAGTTGAGTTACAGGCTGAGAGAGGAAGCTCAATTTCTTCAGGGACAGAACTTCACATCCTTCATTAAAGAAGCAGAACGTCTACTTACAGACGTATGATGCTATTAGTGCAGGTCTATTAATGTTACCATGGTGACAGCGGTCTGGTATGCCAACTACTACACCAGTGTGTGAGGTTTTAAGTTGGAGGACGTGTTAAAGGATCAAATGAGGCTGGAGGTCTGGAGGAAAAGGTTGAGGAAACACCGCCATTAGTGTAGTGTGTCTGTGGGTGGGTTGGGTGGGGGGTGAGACAGGTGCTGAGAGTTCTGGTAGACTCATCATCACCGAGGTAATGTTCTCCTGGTTGTCACGCCAACTTGTCCTCTTGACGATGTTCCCACGACAGGCAGAGTCAAAGGTCGACTCCTACGGATGTAAGGAAGAGGAGGGGGAGGGTGAGAATCACAGGGAGGACGAAGCTGAGTAAAAAAAAGTCGTAGGTGACTTTTTGTTTTAGAAATATTTCATCATATTTAATTTTCATGAGTAAAAGAAATGCATCATGTTTCTGGTAAACCTAACTGTAAAATGATGAAAGTGACACATGAGCAGCATCTAAAGTTCACTACTAGAACAAAATGACTTAATATTCTACATTACATTTAAGCTCTTTGAGATCAAATTTGTATGTTTCTGTCGCTGCAGGATTGAGCAAATGCACCAGAAAACTCTGAATCTTTATTGGTATTTATCAAGTTCAGTCAGAACAGCTCATGTTATCACATCCTGATGCTGACCTTATGAGACAGTTTTCAGCAGAGAACAGTGACGTCCAGAGCAATGGGATGTATATTCATGTTGACACAGTGAGCAAAAGGAGAAAATCCATGAGACATTCCCACACCAGTGAGAAGTTCAAGTCCACCATCAAACATTGTTTTTCATCTGTGTGAGTGTTTTAACCTGAATTACTGACATTTCCTAAACCTAAACATGTTATTGTAATGCCTAATGCCAAGCAAACACTGTGTCAAATACTCTGTGGCATCAAAATACATGGAATACTACATGAGTATTTGAGTATTTGATGCCCTGTAACAAAGACGTGCGACAGATGCAGTGTAGTTGTTATTGACAGTAAGATGAACTGCAGACGATCCCTGACGCTTTTGTCAGATATGATGACATGACACGTTCTTTTTAATATTAAGGAGCAGCAGGAATTCAAGTTCAAAATACAACATGAACCCCCCTCCCCCACACACACGCAAACATGCTGCAAAGGATAAACAGTGGTTTTACTCTTCTGTGGCCCCTGCTTCCCGTGCAGTGACCTGCACAGGGCTGGGTGGCCCTCACTGTGAGATTTATGCCACTTAAAGAGCATCAAGGCTACTGAGACAAACCAGGGGCATATGTGGAGGTATGTGTGTATATGTGTGTGTGTTGTAGCATTAACATTCCTCCTGTAATGGAGCTGAAACTTTCATGCAGAGCTGCTGGTAAATGTGGCCTGAACAGTGTTGACACTGAGTACAGTCACAGATACAAGATGAGATTCTAACGTTGTTAAGGACCAACAGTATAAAAACATCTGTGTGGGGGACGGTGATGATGGACCAGGTGAAGCACAGTTAGTTTTGCAGAGTACACAGGTTTTTACACACTTGTCTAAATGCACCAGCAGCACCTGTGTTATTACGTGAACATTACAAATCAAATGATGTAATGTGGAGCGGCACTCTAAACGTAGTTTTTTAACTATTATATAGCCTCCTTCACCTTTCTGACCTCTAACACAAACACACACTCCCAGTCTGTCTGTTCACTCTATTTCTGTTCATTTGTCACTTCCTGCCTGGATGACCTCTGACCTTCCTGGGTCACAGCAGCTGATTTTGAGGATCTTGAAGCTCTTCCGGAGTGTCCTGCTGAACCGCATGATCTGTCCAAATCCACTCAGCTGGTGTGATGGTCTGACTGCTCAGAGTTATTATTAGTAAGTAAATAATTAGATTTTAAGAAGAGACCGTGTTGATCTAACCTCACGAGGGAGAAAGCTCCATAACCAGGAGAGGCCTGGAGGAATCAGTAGCTCGCTAATAGATTAATATAATATAGTGGAGCCAAATTATATCACATCAGCTTCGCTCTTTGATCCGTCAGCAGATCCTGACAATCCAGGATGAAAACAAAATGTGCCACTTGTCTAAGCTCCTCAGAATGAGAGCAGCAGTTTCAGATCTACGGTGAGAAATCAACCACAGAAGAAGAGACAATGAGCAGTTTTAACATCTCACGTCCACCAGGACACATGGCAGCTCTTGCCAGCTCTGCAGTGAGGGAGAGACTCTGAGGTTCATGTGTCAGTTTTTGTTTCCATTATTTTGTCCACAGGGAAGAATATGCAGAAACATACTGCGGTTCCCATGAAGTGTGTGTGTCTGAAATATCCATCAGCACAGAGGAGGCAGGATGGTGAGAGCAAGGACTTGATTCATGTCCTCGTCTTGATCCTTCCTTTTCCTGCTTGCTCCTCATGCAGAAACACCCAGCACCCTGTGTGTATCCACAACAAGCTGTGAAAGAAAGCAGGGAGCGAGGAGCAGAGGTCAGAGGTCGGGGTGGTGATGGAGTGATGACAGGTGTGTGTTCTTCACTCTCTTTCTCTCTTCTTTCATCTGTCTCAGTGAAACCAGCCTGCTCCCTCTGTCGCAGCTTTCTGTCTGTGATTCTGTCTTTTCACCTGAATTTCTTTTCCAACTCCCACGGCCTCAGGCACTCACTCTGCTGGAGTCCGTGTCTGATGGCTGCCATAATGTTTTCAGATCCCACACTAGGAACGTCTACCTTAGTCTTCTTTAACATGAAGCCAAATCAACAAGGTGAGATTGGCCTCTGTGTCTTGAAAGCAGAAACAGTTTTGGCTGCAGCTTTTTGAAAACTAACTCCAACCTGGCTGTTTTCCAGTTAGCACTAATGAAACAGAAACAGCAGGGTCACAGGCCAAAGGTCTCTGATGTCCAGAGAACAGTCCAGGGAACAGAGATGCTGCTGCACTGCAAGTTCCTCTTCTCGCTTGTTTTACTCCTGTATTCACTATGGCATCATAGCACCAGAGGAACAACAGTAATGTGGAACACGACCTGTTTTACTGTCTGTGTTTCTGTAGCAGTAATAATATAATGAATCTATGAATCAAACCCCCAACGGTTCTGTCAGAGCAGCACCAAGAGTTCAGTAACCGGCAGTTAGCACAATGTGACCTCTGACCTCAGCCTCCTGGGAGTATGTCAGTTTTGTTTTCACCAAGTGACGCTCAGAAGAGCTCACAGTTCAACCTGAGGCCACGTGTCCTAGACAAAGGCGGCCAGGTGAACAGCAGGTGAGCCAGAGTCTGAAGGTCTCTGCTGTTGGCCGGTTGACACATGGCAGCGGCTACTCATTAGCCAGGAGACGCTGTGTATCAGCTGACGACATGGTGAAACTGTAAACCAAGAGAGGGAAAAGAAAACAGAAACAATGTCTGAGAGGAAAAGACAAAGACAAGGAGGGAAAAAAGTAAGAGGTGGGGGAACAACAGAGGCACTGAGGCAGAGAAGATGGGATTCAAGTGATGGGAGAAAACCAGGAGACTATTGAGGTAACATGCTAACTCTGGAGACTTGGATCAAAAGCTTCAACCTGAACTGATTCAGCTTTTTCAATTTACAGAGATCAGAGGACGAGTCGAAATAAAACCTGAAAGAGGGAACAAAGAATAAGGATGTGGGTTAGTATAGCAAAAAGAGAGAAGAAAAAGGAACAATATTTTTAAAGAAAATTGAAGCTTAAGGGTAATGATGATCCATATTTTTGTTTTGTCACTAGGTCTGTAGTTAATGTTAGCAGGATGGTGAAAGTGGAACTGAGTCAGAATAAACTACAGTGTGTTGATGCTGATGGAGGAGCATGGCAGCCAGTACTGCAGTGTGAGAACGGATGTGTTATGATGTGATGACATTCACTGTGGATTATCTTCAATACTCTGCACACAGATCTGTCAGCTGCAGGACATAAATCAACACTAGTGGAGCCATGAGTCCAGAAACAAATCCTGGTAACTGCAGCAAAAATATTTGACAAAGTCATGTAATTTTAATTTTTGTTATATATAAAATTGTGGCCGTACTTGTCATAAAAATACCTCAAATTGGCAACAATGAAAGTGCAGACACAGATATTTTACATTAGGATCTGGGACAAGTTTGCAACCTGAGATCAGGTCTACTAGCTTAGGTATTTCACACAATAAACATTTGGTTATAAACCACTGAACTGTCATGTTTTGATAAGGATGTGATTGTTTTAGCAACAATGTTAAAAATTAAAAATTACTCTTGCAGAAAGTTAGATCGATACATCACTTGTGTGAAATATGAAGGTACAACACTACCTACCAACACTGCTAAAGCTGACTGACTTCAAGCTGAAATTGTTGGTGCTATGAGGACTGGAAAAAAATCAGACAGTGCTACAACATTGTTATTTTTAATTTATTTATGAAAAAATATATTTCTGGATTTTGACAATAAACACATTAACATAGACATATATACAATTCTTTTCATAAATACAACATCATATACAAAATGGTGAAATTAAATAGAAAAACCATCTTATGGAGTATATGTACACATTGCATTGTTTTGTTAAATTAATGAATATATTTCAAAGACACCACTACACAGGAACATCACATATTTTTGGTATCAAAGGGATTAGATAAAAAAGAGAAGGAATAAAAAGTCCTTCATGTTCCTTTAAAAAACACCTGGAGCTGAGACTGTATTCACACTGACACTAAATTAAGGCTTAAGTGTTGGGAATGTTGCAGACAAACAGCAGGTGCTTTTACTGCTCTCCTGATTTTTTCTTGCTGTGACAGCAATGATTGATCAAGGTAGCGAATAAAAAAATTGATTGTTCATCACCTCAAACCTCATTTAGACTGGGACTGGATATATAGCTGGTTATTAGAACCACATCTAAGACAGGAAAAGTAGACCCCAAAAGAAGCCTGGTTCCAGTGGACTGGGTTTTCTGGGCTTGTAGAGACAGGGTTTGAACATACAAACCCTCTCTGGCTCTGGCAGCTTTTGTGTTTGTAGTGAATGCTGGCTCTAAGTTGTGTTTCTCTAATAAAAAGAGGCACTTCAGAGTTGGTAAGATTGGACAGTGATTGTTAGCCATTCTTCTAATAGGCCACGATGTGACTTCCAAATAACAAAATAATAAGATGGACAGCTTAATGTCAGAAAGTCACTCACAAACAGTTCAGTTTTCACACAAAAAGATCAGTTTGGAAAATAAAACATTCCATCTCCTGGACCTTTAAGCAGGCCCTTTGATGACGTGATTGACATCTTATTTTGAAAATGAACAGGAAATGGTTGCCTACAAGGGAGCATAGCTAAGGCACCAGTCTTTTTGATTGGTTGACAACTGCAACTCTTCACGTCACTTGTTCACGTTGGATCCAAAGAACATTCGGATATACAGACAGAAAACATTATATTAAGATTTAAAGCATAAAAAAGATAAATAGTGCAAATGATGCTGGACATTCTCTCCTCCTTTCTGTCGTCCTCCACTGCTCTGTCATTCATTTCCATCTCATTGTCATCCAAGCATTGTCAGTATCAAAGCAGAAAAGAACAGAAACAAAGTCCTCTCTTTTTGTTCCTTTCCACTGAGCAGCAGTAATAAATATTAAATAAAATAATGTATGTAGAAGATCCTCTGTGTGAGCTGTCCTGGACAGTAAAGGTTTCAGGCCTCCAGCGTAAACATTCCTTTGCTGGGTTCTGAAAAATGGAGGTTATACCTGAGAATGAAATAAAAATCAGCGGTTAGTCATCAGCGTATATGATCACTTCTCCTTGGTCAGGTTTAGAAACATGCCATCATTCTCAAACAGGCTCATGAAGTCTGGAATAAACATTAAAGTGCTGCAGTGTGATATGAGTTTAGCTGTCATCAACAGCTGCAAATGTGCTGACCTTGATATTTGCATAACCACAAGCTTTTTTTCTAGACACTTTGATTAAGAAGAAATTATTTTAATGATCATGTCTAAATTATCACCTAGACACACATTATTATTGAAACATTAAATCTGATGATTGTCTGTATATATATATTCAATTCAATTCAATTTTATTTGTCTAGCACAAAATCACAATACAATCATCTCAAGGCAAAAACTAAAAACCCAACAATTCCCTTATGAGCAGCACTTGGTGACAGTGGAGAGGAAAAACTCCCTTTAACGGAAGAAAAAACCTCCAGCAGAACCGGGCTCAGTTTGGGCGGCCATCTGCCTCGACCAGTTGGGGTGAGTGGATTGAATATATACATATACATATACATATATATATATATATATATAAATCATATTTTCTGAATTCCATATAATAAAACTGAACAAACACTAAAACTGTGTGATAAAACAAGTGTGATTATTCCCTAAACCAGAGTCAATAAAAATGGCATAAATACAATCTTGTGTGTGTTGGTAGGCGTGTCCTCACCTCAGTGGCAAACACACACTGCTCCATTTGTTCGGGGATAATGAAGATTGGGTGATACAAACTGTCCTTTGCAAAACTGAGGGGGGGGACGATAATGGATGTCTCACGCTTCTTCCTGTTGGAGAACGAGAGAGAGAGAGGGGGTTGGTACTATGGCAGCAACAGAAACGTTGAAATAAATCCTTGTGAGACTGATCAGATAAGACAAAGAAGAAAAACATGCTGAGACTTGTCTTCAGAGAACAAACAAGTGCAGAGAAGGAAAACTAAAAAGGACAAAGAGCACACACACACACACACACAAAGACAAGACATCAAAAAATAAAAAACAAGGTTCATACAGATCAAACTTGTTCTTGGGCAGATGCGGGTCCTCGTTCACCAGGTTATACTCCGCCATTTTATTTTTAAACATGGCCGTGCTGTCGCCACCCTTCTCCGCCAGCGCCGCATCCTTATTGGACACTTTAAGTTGCCCTCCAGGGATGAGGAAGGCCTCCTTTTCTTTTAAGCTGCACAGCGGCGCTCCTGGTAGACTCCCATTATTGGGCCCACCCCCACCGATCACTGCATTGCGGTTGTTCACCATCTCCAGGTCGTTCTTCACTGATGTGGTAATGGCTGTTAGCCGTCTGCTCCGGCGAAGCTGGCGCAGAATGTGGATGGCGGCGCACACCAGCAGGCTCAGCGTCACCAGGCCAAGGACGACAGCAGCAATCAGCGCAGGAGGGGTGCTGGAGGGCTTTGTAGGCTGCCCGGTGGTCTTCTTGTACTCACAGTGTGCGCCCATGAAGCCCAGTGAACACTGACACACTGGACCAGTGAAGTGGGTGTAACATGTGCCACCATTCTCACAAGGGAACTGGTCACAGGGGCTGGTGCGCATGGTACAGTCCTTGCCGGTGAAGCCGAGAGTGCATGTGCAGGTAAACTCATTGATGCCGTCAACGCAGGTGCCTGCATTGTGGCAAGGGTTGCTGGCACAGTCGTCAATGTTGATCTCGCAGCGAGATCCCGTGAAGCCTGGCCTACAGCGGCACATGACATGGTTCCCTAGGTCATAACACTGAGCCCCTGCAGAGAAACAAAGACACAAAGGTTTTAGTTAATAAAGCACAATGTAAAGGGAAAAGGGAAGGTTCTATCATGATATTTCTGAGGAATAATAAGGTGAATGATGCTTTTTTAAGTGGTTCAAGAATTCAGTGGGGGTGGAGTATTGATCGACAAAGATGGTAAAGGGAGTGTCATACGCATATTCAATTCACAATTCACATTCATCTTTTTAAAAAGCTCCTATCAACTGGACAGAAAGGTCAGAGAATTAAAAGAGAGCTAGAAGGGGGAGAACTGTATTACAACATTTCCTCACAACAGATGCTGCTCATCAGGAGAGAAACATGTGTGTGATTAGAAACATCTTGAGTAGGAGATTTTTTCCACTGCCAGGAAGTCACATGACCAGCCTGAATAATAGAGTTTACTCTAAACGACTAACCGTAGAAAACATAGGTCTGAAACTAAACCGACTGATTTGTTCTTTATTGTTGAGATTATTAATGGTCACTTGGTTTGGCAGTAAGTCAAGCCTTAGAAATTGATGCTTCAACACTGTTGACACGACTGTGGGGTCGGTTTGGGCGGCACACTGAAGCTGAAACTGCAGCCTGTAAAAACAAACTCTGGAGTCAGCTCCATATTTGGTTATTCTGTGCTGCTGCTGATGTGTTGCAACACTGGAAACAGACAACCAAGCAAGCTGCAGTTATCAGAGTATTTTTCCTCTCATTGAGAGGCAGGAATGATTGCAGATGGAAGATAAGCAGACGGTGGTTTCTACACGCTAATGAGGACCTGAGGGAGGACTGGAGGTTGAACTGGGAACCTCAGAGAGCACTCTGCTCGGCAGGCCAATGATAACTGTGTGGTAATTTTAATATTCAGTGATATGGTTCTGTTTTGTAATGCCAGTTCTGGAGTCATCTGATCCTGATTATCTGTCTGCCCTCATTAAAGGAAAAAATGGTTTGATCTGACAAGACATGAAAGACATTTTGGTGATGTACTGCCCTTCATTTGAATCTTTTTAATTCTATGTTAATCAATCAATGCACATTAGCCCTAAAGGACTTTGACTAAAATAAAAACACAGCACTGAGTAGCAGTGATGCTCTCTCAAGTCTCTGCAAAGAATAGAAACAAACGCACGATTGGCATGGAGGAAGGGTAACCAATCTAAAAGCTGATGGCATGTTTTGAAAATGTCCAACAGTGACGTAAAGAGTTTGGAGTTTGTCATAAATAATTTACACGTACAAAAACATCAGCCCAAAGGTCCTCTGGCAACATGCGTGCACAAGCTACACGTAGCGTTCGTGTGCCACAGAGGGATGCAAATGACTAAATAATCTTATAAAATGAAGTTGTGAGGCCCTTCTGGAACACAAAGGAGCAGCTCTGCATTTCCAGAGAGAAATGAGCCATGGATTGGCCCAGTGCTGACAGTTCTATCAGGCTGAGAACCACTGCCAGAGCTGGATTCCTGCCTGAGAGACAGCATGAGTGCAACCAGGTAGAGAAAGAAAGGCTGGGAGCGCTGAGCATCTCCACGGCTACAGCTAAAAACAGACTTGTTTATGACAGCAGGAATGAGGATGAAATGTGTTGTCAGACGGGAGGTGATAAGACATGCCCAGAGGCTCCTACGTGACAAGCAGGTGTTTATCTGCCCTCTGACATGTATATAACCACAGATGTCTGATATGAAGACTCAACTGTCAAAGCTCTTCTGAATGAATAAGCATCTAATCAAAATACCTGCACTCATGTGCTGATGGTATACAATGAATTCAAAGAATATCTAGTAAAAGCCACACAGCAGAGTTTGCTGGGAGAAAATATATGGGAGAACATGTAATATCAATGAGTCTCATTGAGTCTCTGGAGTTTATTCAACATGGATCAGCTCTAACACAATTTTTCTTGTTAACACCAGTGGGCTAAAATAATCAGTGTTACTTATTTATGCCAGGTCAATAACTATCAAATACCACAGTGCTCCAACTGAGCATGTTTGCTTGTTAGGTGATAACACAGAAAGCTCCTTTAACCTGTTAAAGCAAGTGGTTTCCCAAAAACTAGAGGGTCAAACAAAAATTCCTTCAAAGGGCTGAACTGAGCACAGCTCAGCACCAGCGTGGATGTTTCCTGGCTTCTCCTTTGCCCCAGTTAATGTTAAACTGCACAAGGACATGAGTTTGACCGAACTCAGAGTGGATTAATGATTAGTGAAAGTGACTTATATGGCCAAGTATGGTGACCCATACTTGGAATTTGTGCACTGCATTTAAGCCATCACATAGTGCACACACACACCGTGCACACACCCGGAGCAGTGGGCAGCCAATGCTGCGGCACCCGGGGAAACCTACAGTCCAAAGAGACCAACACTTATTTGTTTGTCCTAGTGACAGTCGTAGTAGAAATAAGCAGTGTCCTATTTCCACAAATGCATTTGTTGGTGCTTTTTGAAATTCTGCATGAAAAGAGTTGCACCGTGCTTTCATCTAATCAACAGAAAGTCATGAATTCCTAAAATCACTGTCAAATGTGAAGCTCAGCCAACAATAACTTCACCCTGAGACAAAATCAACCGTAAAAGTAAAAGTGAGTTTTAGAGGTTTCATACCATTACCACAGGGGTTACTGCTGCATCGGTCGACCCTCTTCTCGCAGTTGGAGCCTGTGTACCCAGGTGGGCAGCTGCAGCTGTAGCCACCTGCAATGTTCTCCACACAGGTTCCTCCGTTAAAGCACGGCTCATCTGCACAGGTCATGGCGATGATCTCACAGTGCTTGCCATAGAAGCCCTGAGGGCACGCACACAGATAACTGTTCACCAGGTCCTGGAGGGAAGACAGGAAGAAAGGATGATGTGAGGAAGCTTCAGGTTCAGTGTGTTTCTGTCTCTGTTGAAATGGTTTGTAGCTTCACAGATGAGATCTGGTGACTTACTTTGCAGCTGCCGCCGTTCTTACAGGGGTTGCTGTCGCACTCATTGGTCTCAATCTCGCAGTTTTTGCCGGTGAATCCTTGGCGGCAGGTGCAGGTGTAGCTGCCCTGGCCGGTGTTGGTGCATGAGGCGTCATTCTGACACGGCTTGTGGTTGGTGCAGTAGTTCAGGTCTGGAGTGAAGAAACAAGATGGGAGTACAGGCAATGTTAGTCCATGGTTTGATTTGAACTTGTGTTCTAAAATATAGAACAATAAAAATACATTTTCTGCCTTTCAAATTATTTACTGAACAAGACAGGTTGTGTTGATTTTGTGAAACAGTGTCAAACTGAAATGATTTTCTTGTATAAACCTTGATACTGACCCCCCACAGTGATGTCTAATAAGGTAATTTGACTAAAATGCAGTTTGCATGTGGTTCACTACACTCCTGCAAGATGTCACTGGGTTAGATAAGACTTGTATTTTTAGCTGCTGGCTTTCACTTCCCTACTGCGGTTAATGTTTCCTGGATTAGATTAGATCAGGTAAGACTTTATCAATCCCCGGGCAGTAATGCAGGTGTTGCAGCAGTAAGCAAAATATTAATAATAACAATAATAATGAGAAGAAGAAGAAGAAGAAGAATTGTAAAAATAATAAAAAAATATGTATAAGGTGAGTCAGTCAGATCAGATCACATGGATAAACATGAATCCAGAGAAAAACAAAGAACAATGTAGTGACAGTTGTGGACTCTGATGGCCGCAGGTTCAAGGGTCACTGCAGGTGTAGCAGCCTGTCGCTGAAGCTGCTGCTCAGATCATCAGGGTGTCATGTGGGGGCTAGGAGGTGTTTGAGTCCAGAGAGCAGAGAGGGGCTTTCTTTATCCATTTGTCCAGTACCTTTCTGTCTGTCATCAAAGAGTTTGTTATTCTCAGTCCAGATCTCAGCGTCGTCACTGTCTACAAGTATTCGGCCTTCCCAAGGTGTGAGAGGGATCAGTGAAGGAGTCGATGACAGTGCAAACTGTAGTGGATCCAGACTCAGTCTCACCATAGGACATCAGTTGTTGAGGACAAACGTCTCCACAGTCACATGTGATGTTAAAGCCACTGGTCTGTAATCATTAGACCTCCTGGGGTGTGCAGTCCTCGGAACTGGTCTTCCATAGAGCTGGGACGCTCTACAGACTCAGGCCCAGGCTGAAGATATGATGAATTCCCTCACACAGTTGGTCTACACAGATCTTGAGGATTTTGGGCCCACTGTCTCCTTTGCCTTTATTCACCTGACCTGCCTCCGTACCTGACCTGCTGAGATAGGCAGGCGGGTGTGAAGGTGGAGGGGCTCCCTGAGCTGAACTAGAAGACCAGAGACCTTCCCCATCACTTCCCCATAGTGATGGATGCAGGCGACGTTTATACCGCCCTCATTCTCTGTCCCTCCCTCTTCTGCTCAGGTGTCTGTCCAGGTAGCAGGCCTGTGCTCTGCAGTAACTGGCTGCCATCACACAGGCATCTTTCTTGCTCATGTTCTGATACTACTCAATGATATTCTAGAAAAACAGAATTGCGGCTCAACCCTGACATGAAGACAGGAACAATGTTACAACAACAAACTACTGCGATGAGAAAACTGCTTTTAGCCTTTTAGTTTGAGCTTTAGTGTCAAGTTTTCCTTCACACAGGAACCAAATGAACCACATCTCTGTCCACATGTCCATCGACGTTAATGCACATCAGTAACTTAATAAAAGAGATTTGGCAGGTTATATGTCACAAGCTGATTTTCAGATTGATCCTTGGTAGCTCTGTTAGCATTTCAGCCACTCATTGAGTTTTGATTGAGGATTTTAATTAGCCACAGTCGTTCATTTGGATTCAGAATCTGGGTGTTGTTAACATCCTTTTGTCCAAAAACCTGTGGGAGACTGACAAAGGCTGAACAGATCTATGTCCAGGCTGTTCTGGAGCTTGAACTCACCTTGGTCACAGTACAGGCCTCCCCAGCCCTCCTTACAGTGGCACTGCCAGGGCTGCTGGCAGGTCCCGTGGAGGCAGCCAGGGTGTCGGGCACATTCGTCGCAGCGCTTGCCTTGCCAGCCCTGTCTGCACACACACTCTCCAGGAGCCTCGCAGAACCCGTGCTCCTTACTGCACCCTGCTGCACAGATGGCTGATGGGAGGGAACACAGGGAGAGAGGGAGGGAGGTCAAAGACAGAGAGGGAAAGGGAGAAAGGGGGAGGATGGAAAGGATATTACTGTGAGTGCATGTGTGTGTATGTGTCTCATGTTCGTGTTTGAATTACAAACTCCCCCCTGCTCACTCTCTCGCACACACACACACACACACACACACTCCTCCCCTACAAGTGCTTGTTAAGTACCGGGTGAAGCAGCTGGCCCACATAACAAAAGCAACACATGCCGTCTCCTTTCACACAAGGCAGCGCACATTAAGCTGCAGTGCGTGTCCCTGTTAAAGCGGGCAGGCCGGGGCCCGACCGGGGGCCCATTGTTGAGCTCAAAACAAAAGGAGCAGACTTTGGAGTCAACACACACACAGACACACACACTGGCAACAACAGATCTTTTTTGTCTTTCACAACCACCAGGGCTCACGATGGCGTTGACAACTGTTTGACTTCACAATTTCAAGGCTGCTCGACCAAAAAATTAAGCGCCAAGGGCCCTACTCTTCAACAACCCCCCCCCCCCCCCAGCACGTGGTGAAAATCTCTGACTGGAAGGTATCACAGAGTGACACTGCTGTGATGTGAACTAACTCACGGTCAGAGCAGTATTCTCCACTCCAGCCCTCCAGGCAGTGACGGTTGCCCTCATTGTCGCAGGTGTAGTGGCCGAAGGTGTCGTTTCTTGGCCGGCAGTAGGTGGAGCAGGCCTCGCCGTAGTAGTGCTCATTACACACCACATGGTAGGAGTAACGGAGCTTGCTGTGGTTGTCAAAGTGCACATCCTGGGACCATTCCTCTCCAACAATCAGGCTGCGGCGGGTTGCCAGGCGGCTGATCAGGTTGTTCTGGTTGTCTGGGTGAATAAAGGAAAAAGTGGTGAGAACTTTATTGTGAAATCCTCCTGTGGGCTGCATGTCTGAGCTCAGTAATATGTTTCCACTGGCATTTTGTGCTTTGTCATTCTGCTGTGACCTGAGGTTTATGTTGTGTGATGGATAACAGATCTTAAACATGATCACATAAACAGACACCTGCGTTAAAGGTGTGTTTTCTTAAACAGGAACTCTCCCCGTGTGTGTTTGCAGCGGGAAGCCGCGCCTCTGTCGCCGTCTGGCGGTGAAGCAGCGACACTGCGGAGCAGAAGTTTACCTGTGGACTCGAGTCCTGCAGACTCCGCGTTCCAGGCCTCAATGATCAGAGAGAAGGTCCCCTAAGATGAATAGAGGGGATCGGTTAATGATCAGTGCATGTTAACCCCCCCCCTTTGATTGTAATTTTTATGCCTCGACAGAGAAACGCAACAAAAGTTGGAAGTGCCGCTGTTTTAATTGGCGCATGGAGACTAAAATAAGGACACAGTCAGTGAAGTGTCTCAGCACAGGCGGTAAAGGTGTTAAAATGCAGTATTATGAACCAAACTCCTGTGATTTTCGTTACTTACAGGCCATTTGAAGGGCACCGGCACACTGATGGGCGCGCTCTCGGAGATGGAGTTGGAGTCGGCACCGAAGATTTCGGTGAGCGCAGTTCCATAAGTGCATGGCGGCTCCGGGTCGATCACCTCCTGTGAGTGCTTGAGGCACACGCGGAAAAAGATCCGACAGTCCTGGGGCTGGTGACCACACACGCCGCGGGAAGTGGTGAAGGAGTCGATCTTCAACTCGAAGACCCCGGAGGACTGGGCCTGAGGGGGACAGAGGGGAGCAAAGCGGGTGTAAATATTGGGGGGGCAGTAAAATAGAAGCTGATACAAGAAACAATCCGTAGATATTGAAAAAATGCACAAAACAGACGCAAATACACACAAACATGCACAACACAGGTACAATGCCTGGTGCAAACTGGAAAAGGTTATAAAAGGAGTTTAGTTTATTTTAATTCTGCAGACAATATTTACTTAATTGTGGCTCTTCGTGCTGCATCGTTTACCATTCATTCATGTGTGAAATTGAAACTCATGTGCGTAAAAGCGCACGCCTCCAAACTCCACCGTGTCCCCAAAAACCAGGCTAGAAAAACCAAAATACCGCGGTTCGGAAGAGAAAAGCGAGAAGTCTTGTAAGTGTGTTACCGGCGCTACTCACCGTCTGCGCTGAGACGAACAGCAGGAGACACGACAGGAACAAACGCGCCATGGCGTGTCGGCACGGAGCGTCCAGTGAACCAAGGCAGGTTAGTAAATGCGTAAAATCCAGACAGGACACGAGGAGCGCCAACTGAAGGAAGAAACAAAACGCTCCGAGAACTGAAGCAGGACAGAAGTCAGAGGAGCCGTCGGTGAGTGTGTCAGGATGCAGAAGAAAACAAATCCGCTTGGCAGTTGAACTCTGGACTGTGGCAGCTGCGTTTACACCTCAGCTTTATAGCGAGGAGCGCGGAGTGGGAGGAGGGCGGGAGGGAGGGGTGCGTGAGAGGAGGGGGCGCTGCAAAAAGTGTTCACCTGAAGAACGAGTCCTCCTCCGCTTCCCTGAAACATGCGCTGCGCTGCGGTCAAACTTGGCTCGTTCGAATCGAAACTTTTCCTCAAATCAAACTTCCCGTCAGACCAGAGGCAGGCGTGTGCGCGCAGGCAGCTGATCTTTTAGTTCCCATCAACCCCGACAGGGAGTTTCACTCGGGCTGTTTATGCAGAGTCAACCTGCACACACCTCAAGCCGCACAGACAAGAAACGTTACCTGGGGTTCGGTTTTCAGCCTCTTCCTAAAAATGCAAAATGTTTTTTCTGCAGCCGCTGTCCGCGTGTGCACAGTGACTCTGGTGTATGTGACCTGTGGAATCTGAAGGTGCGAAGAACATTTGGGACATTTCTTGCAGTGTGGTCTTACACGGGACCATGCATGGTAGACGGGGGGAGAGGAGGGGACCGAGGGTGGGGGTGTGAAAGGCACTTTCACCACTGAGGGGCAATAGAACAAACTGCCAGGCGACAGCAGCAGCAGGCTGAGAGGATCAAACGCTCCTTTTACCGAGCTCACCATGCGGCGGGAGGTGGCGCGTCAGGATCATCCAGACGTGGTCAGCGGTAACTCAGCTGCACATCCAGAATCACCGAGCCGACATGACACCACGGGGTTAAAGCCGTAACGACGCTGACAGAGCAAACATTACAGAGGCATCATTGGTATTACAGTTGAGCACAGGTCAACATTCACCCTTCCTAGGGTCTTGACACTTCCTGCCTCTTCACCTGTACACTGTATCAGCACGTGCTCTGTAGGGAAACAGGTGAGCTTTGTTTTTCGCTCGTGACCCATTTCGCCCTGTGTTATGGTAATGAAGCCCAGCGCGTGCCACCGCGGGCCCTGAATACCCCCCCCCCCCCCATCCCCCACCAGTCCAAACCACACCCACGGCACGAGGCACGCTTCATCTGGCCCAACACACACACACACACACACGCAACAAGCCTCCTATTGACAAAAGCATCAAAACAATTATACGATACAGCCTAAGTCCGCACGCGGACTCACACAATGAATGCCGGATCATAGCGGCTGTTTATTTACCATAACAGCAAAACAAAATCAGACCGGGACCGATGAGACTGTTCACTGAGCACCAGGTGTCTGACACCCAGATGTGATTTTTCAAAAATGAGGTGGTCTCTCAGAGGTCTCGCTCTGCATCCGGATCATTTCTTTAACTTTTGCCACCTGGAGAGGTCAGGGACGCGTGCGCTCCGCGCCAGGAAGCTTCGCCGTCATCAATCCGCAATATGCAAGTTTTCGATCTGCGCCATCTGCTCATCGATCCGCTGTTGCTGCACCTCCTGCTCCTCCTCCAGCACGCCACGCGCCCTCTCCTCAAACCCGGAGACTCAGGGCGGAGAGAAAGCAACAGATGTGGCTCGCGCCCCGGTGCCTCGTTTTCAAAGCCGACGAAAGAATAAAAGCGCCATGACGTCATGGCGGCGGAGAATTAGCTCTGAATAATTTATTCCTCTTTTTAGAACCGTCGCGTTTTGTTTTTCACTGAGTTATTGTGGCCGGAATGCGGTTTGTGTGTGTGATGTTGTAAAGTTTGATCTGTTCCCATGATGCACCGTTTGTCTCCAACACGTGCCAAAATGGGCCAAAAGAGGCACGAGCTTTTGTTGAAGTGCGAAAACAAACGCGTGCCCGAGGTGGAATGGAGTGGGGGGGGGGGGGGGGGGGTCCGGGACAGAGCCCGTGGGAAAGTCTGCGGAGGTGTGAAGCGGGGGAGTGACGACACAAGGAGCTCCACAAGGTGTCAGGAGCGACACCTGTACGGACATGCGCAGTCCGCAGAGCAACAAACGGCTCCTTCTGAGGCGGGATCCAGACTGTAAACTAACTAACCGACTCACCAAGTCACTAACCACATACATAAATCAATAACTTTATTTTACCTGTCAATTACGGTTCCTCTTAGCCCCGCCCCTCTCGCCTGAAATGACAGAAGATGATTGGCTGTCCGGGAGAACAGGCTCATACACTTTTGTTAACAACATATTTAATTGTTTGTGTTGTGTTGCACCAGTAAATAATAAACAACAGACATTGTCAATAATGCCTCTGTTTGCAGACTCCTTCTTTATACAAATGTGCAGATCGTACAGACGTTAAACTGAGAACAGTCATAAACAGAACTAACATTTAGTGTATTTCCATGATGAGTAAATATCATCACGTACGTCATATGAACAGTGAAAACTACACTGGCTCCTCACAGGTGTTTATTTGCAGCACGGAGCTGAAGGTGCCAGTTTTCAGGCCCTGCACTCTGCTGGTTCAGGATCAGGATCCCACAGCTAAACCGGCCTGAGCTGCACCGAGGCAAATGGTCGGACTCATTAAGCTCCAACCTGCTCCAGAGGTTCACACCTCCAGCTTCCAGAGCGCAGAATGTAGGGAACACTGCATGAAACCACCTTTACAGCAAAGACTGAAAATTAAAGTGTGATCACCCAGACTGCAAAGACCTAAACCTCTGAGCTGCACCTGATCCAATCATGAGACCAGTAACTGTGGCCAACATGTTCAGTTACCACAAATATTCAAAAATACTACAAACTCTATTGTGTTTTTGTCTCAGTAACATAAAGTGCTAACTAAGAAATCATAAAACTCCATGTAGTCAAGTAAAATATGCTCTGTACACATTTGAAGTACTGTACTTGTACATTCAGTATTTTCATGCTGTTCTTGTCATTTTCACTACAACTGATAGATACTGATAGTACTGTGTGTGACAGCTGTACTCACCAGTTACTTTATAAAAGATGACATGCAGGTCATGTGCGTATAAAAGATTGTACTTTAACAGAAACTACAAGAAAAGATTCACTGGATGGCAGTGATGGCAAGTCATTAGCAGCTATTTTCATAATCACTGAACTAATTTGTCATGCAAAAAGCCAAATATCCCATCTTTCAAGTATTTGCTGATTTTTCTTTGAATATCAGTAGTTTTTATACTTGGTTGGACAAATTGCACTGAATTACAATCACAACAATCAGTTTCTTATTGGCCTTTACAAACAGCTTAACCACTGGAATATACTTATACACTGAGTACTTTTACTGATTTAAGTACATTTTTCTGATTGTACTTAAACATTTTCAAACAAGTAGTTTTAAATGAGGATTTTTACTTGTAACAGAGTTTTTTATTGTGCTATGTGTACTTTTTCTTAGGTACAGGATCTGGGTACTTCCTGCAGTGCTTCTCACCTCCACCACCCTTAACACCTGCAGACCAGGTGTTTCCTCCTCACCTGCTCTGAGGAAACAGCAGCTCCACCCTGAGCGATTCAATCAGAGATGCTGAGATGACCAGACTCACATTAAAGCAGCAGCTCTGGATTCTCACCTGATGGTTTGCAGGGAGGTGTGAGGGCCCGCCCCTCTGCAGTCAAAGCAGGTAATTACCATTAAAGCCTTATAATTAAAGACAAGCATGAGAGTATGTGCATGGCACACACTGTACAGTAACAATGGTAACCGAGCTGCTCGCATTAATGCCCCACATCACCTCAGTGTGTCAGTCAGACCTCTGTGACCTACACTAACCAACCTTTTCTTCTTCACATTTTATGTTTTAAGCCACCAAACATGTTTATTTCATCAAAGCTCAATTAGGTCTTTTGGTCTGTGCACTTTGTAATTTCTGCTGTACAAGTCAAGTTACTGAACTAAGAACAAATTGTGGAGCAAAGGTCAGAGATGTGTGTGCACAGCTGAGCAGCATCTGATGACTTTTCATCAGTTCTGTGATTAATTACATGTTTTATAGAACACCTACACAGTTTTGCTAATTGTGGGATTATTTATTTTCTTTGGCCACACAAACACAGTGATTACAGGCTAATTCATACCAACATGCAGCTTTGCATCAACCTGTAACCACACAAAGAAATAATCAAAGAACTGAAATACAAACACAGTAATTTGAAGTATGAGCCAACTTGTGAATATTAGGTCAATTTCTAATGACATTAAACATATTATTGGCTGTTTTTGATGGAACATGAAACAGAAGCTTGTTTCTTGTATTATCTTCTAATATTAGTTGTATCTTTAACCATAGAGTGGACCACAAACCAACACACATCATCCCCTCACACTGAGGTGAGACCTTAAATACTTTGGCCCAGATCGATCTACACTGCACAAACCTTTGGGATTGTTTAGTGAAATGTAGTCATCAGGTTAATGACTTTATCACATGACCTCAGGTGCATCAATAAATACTACTACTACTAATACTACTGACTCACACTGTGATTGTGAAAATATTTAATCGTCTGTCATTAACCACAGGTGGAGGCATTGAGACTCCTCGACATGAAGGAAAAAAAGCTGAAAACTAAGAATGCTTCATAATTGAAGACATCTGCGCTCCCTTTATTAGACTTAAACAAACATTAAAGTTTTCCTGCTGCTAATGAGGTTTTTTCTTTCAGCAAGTCAAGTACAGCAGTCTGCCTGTGGTCCAGTCCTAACCCCTAACCAGTCCAAATCGGGTTTGTAATGATATAACACCCAACAGCCATTTAATCTTAATCCTGCCTCCATAAAAAGCTCTTCAGCTGCTCTAAATCTTAAATCTGAGCCTGCAGGTTTTCACACTCTGGATAAATAAGAGCTGCAGGTTTTGTCTCTGTGTAGCTTGGTTCATGTTTGAGGAGCCTGAAGCAGGAACGTTACCAGTTCTGTTAATTTCAGAGCTGCCCCACTTCCAAAACACGTTTAATGAGGCTGTAACAAGTTTTATTAGCTAAAATATTTTCAACAGTTTGGCAGGACCCAGTGTATTTTCACTTCATGTGAATTTCTGTTCTGCTTGTCTACAGAGCCTCATCTGCTCCATCACAACAGCAGCAGAACCTCAGAGCGGGTCAGCTGCCCCTGGAGGGACCAGAGGCTCATGGGAAATATCTGTGCCACAAATAGTTTCAGAAATACATGAAAGAGGAAACTATGGAAAAACATTATGTGTAAATGAGAAATGGGACATTTGACTTTCCAGATCAAGTCAAAACTTGGAGCATCATTATAAATGTAAAAGTTAAAACCCCGACTTCCTAACCCAAACTTTAACGATTAATGAAAACATTGTGATTTAGGGTTGGAGGTTTCATCACCTCATGTAGTCCTGATCAGACACACAGCCTTTAACGATGTGCAATACAGCAAAATTAATACGACGCAAAGCTTCTTCACTCAAGTCAAATTGGCAAGATGTTACATAAAAATAGACGTGTCATATCTAAAAACTGTTTTCATCCACCAGAAAAAAAAGATGCAGACATTTTTTAAAAAAGCTCTTCTGAAGCAAAATCAGGGCTCAAACTAAAATGACAAAAAGCTAACATGGCTAATGCTACATGACATCAGCAATGCTTCAGGCACTGGGACTTTAAGTGAAGCATCTGAGATCGTCTGTAGGTGAACAGAAGGGATGTTGCTATAGCAACAATCAACTTACTTCATTTCTACTCGTGGTGTGAATGCGAACAGGACAAAGGCCTTTATGGTCTGTGGTTCTACAGTTTGGTCCAAAAGCTCCTAATGTTAACGCAGCATTTTCATGTTTCAGGCCCATTTTGAAAAATAGCCCCACCACTTTTCATTTGAGGCAAAGTTCTTTTTCTGTATTTATTTTTCTAATAAACAAAAACAGATTCAGTATGTAAGAAAAGTCAGATTTACCACATTAAATGTAAGAGATAAAGTAAAACCTGTGTCAAAACTGACTTACTAAGATTAAAGATGAAAAAAGATTAGATTATTTAAAAAAAATTCTGTAAGTAAAAAAAAAAATTTAATAAAATACCCAGTTTATAGAGTGATATAAAGACATAGAAATCAATGAAGGATTCCTCAGGCTTGGTCAGGTTCACTTTTCAGAGCAGCACTGAAAGAAATAAGGCAGGGAGACAGACGGTGGTTGGACTATGGAAGGATGTAGCTCAGTTTTTTAGAACAGAGACGTACCGGGTGTAAAAAGCAGGAAAAACTGAGGTGACTCAACAGCAATAAATAAATGAAAAATATTTCTATAAAGAGCAAAACTGGAAAAGTGCATGTGGTTCTAAAAGATGAAATATGCAGAATGAAACCTCAGGACAGCATGTTTAATTTGTTTCCTTTATTGAGGAAGTCGACGGTGAGTTGACATCAACATGAATTAACATAAAACAGAACAACAGCTGAGCCTCAAAAACATCATCTGTGCTCACAAACCTCTTTGCACTCTCTTTCCACAGCACTGTTCTCTCCAGCAACACAAGTTCAGGGAATAAAACTGGATCCAATCAAAAACAACAGGTTTGCTGCTGGTCATCATCTTTTCTGACCCCACAATCACGTCCTGCTGCCTCGGATCCTCAGTAGGATCACCACTGAAAATAGTCCTGTTTCCTGCTGCTTGTTTAGTAAAAACCCCAGTGGGAGAACTAAAAATGACACTATATGTCTGAGAGGTGCAGGACCCAGTGGGCTGAGAAAACAGACTGTGGAGAGGTCAGAAGGTGCTGAGAGATTTTGTGGAAATTGTTGAAAGTCAGAAAAATACAGAAAAAACACTGAACTTGTCTTTTGACTGTAAAAGAATGAGATCAGGAGAAAAACAGGAGCAGACGTTTTAATTATTCTTTTCCATCATCGGTTCAGCTGCTGTTCACGTTACATCCATGTCGTCACCGTGCTCCGACACATCGTACACACTCCTCAACTCCTACCTATGGTTCGTTTTGACTTTTAGACAGAATATGGATTATGTTCACATCGTGTCCAGCAGCCCGTCAGCACAGCCTGACAACCAGATTGTGGAGGTGTGGTTCAGGACAGAGTACTGCTGATCTCAGGTCAGATCCTGTGGGCGGCAGGCACGACCAGAGCTGAAGTGGTGATGGCAGTGCTGGTCTGAGATCAGCCTCTAACCGCCATTTTAACCTGACCTGGATCCTCCCACTCGTTCGTTCTGACCAGTCAGCAGCTTAATATGCATCAGGTGACACCAAGATGACCAAAGGAGAGGGTCGGCAATGTCCCACCTCAAAAAGCAAGAAGCGCCTCTCTTATTGGTGCAGAGGCCATCCAAGACCCACCCACTGAGCCGTGATTGGCAGATAGTTTACAGGTATCCCCCCTTCCCCTTCTCTCCTCTGGCACCTCCCCTCACCTGGATGCTGGTGGAGAGCTGGGCTGTGATTGGTGGAAGTGTAAGAGGGGGCGGGGCTCACTGCTGTTTGGAGCGCCAGAACCTTGAGGTGATGGAGCTAAGAGTGAGTCCCTGTTTCTTCTGCTGGGAGAGCTCGGCCAGACGCTGCTCCTCCTCCTGACAGAGAGAAGCACATCAGTCCAATCACACCCATGCAAACAAAACCAGGGTGTGCTTGATTTCTCTTCTTACCTGAGCCAGCTGAGCCTGTCTGCGTTTGAAGGCCTCGATGGGGTCGTCCTCCAGAGCGTAGTTCTCCAGCACCGAACGAACGTCCTCCACTCCGCTCAGAGCGATGGCTGACAGAAAGGAACAGGACTAATCATTTATCCTTTCAAACCACCGCAGACCAGCTCTCGTGTGTTTGCTGTAATTGTCAACTGGTGGTACTGCACCATACTGTCATACAACACTCACATCCGTTTGATCAAACTGCTGCTGTGTGGTCTGACTGACTGAGGCTGCAGCTCCTTCAAGGATCACATTACTTACAAATCAGGGCAAAACATTTCAGGTAAGATTGTATCATCAAAGAGACATGGGCACAGACATCACTCACCAGTGGGTCCTCAAGACAGTGGCTACTGTAGGATCAGTGTACTTTTATCTATGTGGTTCTTTTTCTTTTAAAGAGCAGCGCTAACACATTTTAGTTTGGATCCTGAATCTACCTGGTGCACCTCCATGAAACTCCTGACCCTGTTCCAGTGGCCCCACTAACTCAAATTAGCCTTGGCCAAAACTTCTCCCCCTGATTCAGAAAAACCAGGTGTGTGTTATCTCTCTGCCATAGCTCAGCGGGGTCTCACTGCCTGAGGAGACTCAGGGAAGATTGTGCTAAAACAGCAGTAACTGGACATTAACTTCAGCTGACACAGCAGTGAGTGTTGTCAAGATAAACTGTAAAAATAAAAGTCAGAGCCCATACTTAAAATGCACACAGGTAAATCTAGAGGAAGACAGGAAAGAAAAGGCATAAGTGGAAGAGATGGAGATCTGAAGGCCTTGCTCTGCGTCTTACTCTTGAGGAAGTTGGTGAGGTCATAGAGCGTTCGGTCCTCAGAGTTTCCGTCCCATTTCTTCAGAGCCATGCCGTTGTAGGGCTGCAGGCTGAATGCCTCCCGCTTACAGTCCACCACGATCACCTTACTGGTGTCCCGGTTCAGACAGGACACGTCCTGAAAGAGATGAGCAAACAGGTGCAGTGATAAAGAAAAACATTATTTTACTTGATATTGACATTGATAAAACCCCGTTTGGTACTTTTCCACTTCTGTCACTGAGTGGAGGGAATGTCTCTAACGTGGGACCAATAAAGGTTCATCTTACACAGAATGACCTCTGGGTCTCAGTGCTTGGCTTTGTTAGGTGTTTTAATTGTCTCCCACTCCGCCACACGCATACAAGCTCTGGGACCCTTTTGACCTTTTGAAGGCCCTATAATCTTCAGCAGCTTCATTATCTTAATGATCCTTAATCACTGAGATTAAAACCTACAAAAAACAAAACAAAACACACACGTTGGTTTTTTTGTAGTTGTGAACACACTTGTTGACACTGCACCTCCTGGTCTGAACCCTGAAACCAGGTCTGAACTCTCAGACTGGTCTCTGAAGGTGTGAGGACCAGACATGTCCCCACTATGATGGTATCTAACTAAAATATGTCCACACCACCACAGAAAGGCAGACACACACTTTCTCTGGTAGCTACAGCTGGTGACGGGTGTGTGCTGGGGGACAGATGGAGGGGGACGCTGCTCGTCTGTATCACCAGGCTCATTCGGTGCCCAGCCCCCCTCCCACCCCAAACCCTTCTGCTGCTGTTGCGTGTGTGTGTGTTGAGTAAAGCTGCAGTCATGGTTCAAAATAGTGGCACCTGTGCACATACAAACTTCTGCATCTTCACATGCTGTTTTCAGATCTGCCCTCAGGTGCGCAGTGGGTTTAGATCTGGACTCACTGTGGGCCACTTCAGCAGAGCAAGGCAAAGCATCACTGAGACAAGTGATTTTAACTCGGTCTCATCTGTCCATTAGACAAAGGTCTGATTTCAATATACACTTTTCAGTCACGACTGTTTAAACTAAACCCAAGTGTCTGCGCTCGTACTTGGATCATATGTAAGTTCATTCATGTCACTGTATGACTTCAAATGGTTTCTATCTGTGGGTCACAGGACAGGACATTAATTATACACAAGACAGTTCTTCCATATAGACTGTTGATGATTTCAGCACTTCTCCTTTAAAACGTCTTCAAATGAACCAGGAAAAACCATCTCAGGTGTCACACACAGACACGGTTGTTAATGGGGGATATAAACACAGTAAACACACAGTTAGTTACCCTGTGGCTACTTTCTTCAGGAAACTGTTAAGTGTAAATTTTGTGTTATTATTTTGCTGTTCAAAAAAAAAGAAAAACAAATAACAGCAACATAAACATCTTCATGTGTACACCAGGCAGCTGCGCTCTCCAACAGAGCTCATTAAAATTACAGTATAGCTACACTTCACCTCCAGTCAGCAATAAAGTGGGCTTTTATTGGTAGATGTGCACAGGTAGGCCCAGCCTGGGCAGCAGAGCAGTTTACGTATTTTCATGATAAAAGTGGCCACAAAATTTACTGAAGCAGGAATTTTCCAGAATCGCACTATGAAAGCTGGAAATACTTTGCTTCATGACGTTTAGTCAGGATGCAGCTGATGTACAGTAAACAGGCCTGTTCTCAGGTGAAAATACAAATAAAAGTGGAAACAATCACTCTGCAGTTCACCAACAGCTTCACATCAGTCTGAACGATCCAAACCGAACAGCAAAACAACTGCACCAAACATGCTGAGAGCATTGTGAAGTCAGAACACTCACTTTTTCACTGCAAGTTGTTCATTATACACAAAGATGGACCCAACTACAAACCGGCTGGTGGTTAACGCTCCTACAGCCTGCAGTCATTCAAACACAGAATTACATCAATGAGAGGTCACGCCCCAACAATTTCCACACCCCAGAGTCTTTGTATGAAAATGCCACTCGTCAAATCTGCTGTGTGATGTTATTGGCAGGAGCCATCTGTGGCTGCAGTCTCTGTTTGGAGATTAGAAATAGAAATGACATCTACTGCTGTGAGGCACAACTACTGCTGTGCAGAGCAGACGCCGCAGCAACGTCCAGCAGAGAAAATCATAGGGACATGTCACAGCGCTTCACTTCATGCTGCAGCTCCAAATGCTCCCTCCTGCGTGACTGACAGCATGCTTTCTGCATTTATTCTTTAGGAATCGCGCCTGCACACTGCTGCAGGGTTGAAGGAATGGAGTTTATTAATACATGGTATGGACTGTTTTTATTCAGTGCATTAATTCACAAAATGTCTGGTTAGCTCAAAGCTTTTTCCTTTCGTTCCTGCTAAGCTCCGCAGAGGGAACACCTGCTGAAATAAAGTCCACACCAAATTCTATACAAGTTCTCATGAAATGTATGAAACTCTTGTTTTAGTAAAACTAAGTTCCTTAAACCCACAACACAAGGATTGATAGTGAAAAGAGCAGAATGTTTCTCTGTTAGCAATCATATTGTTTCCCTCATCTTACTGTTTCTGTTTGTTATTTGTCTCAGCTTGCATGTGCTGTGTTGGAGTACCACGACAAACACTGTGGTGTAAAAAACACTGCAAATGTGTGTTTGTGAACATTGTTTCCTAAAGACGGAGAAATGACCCAGAAAACAGAAACACTTGGTTTCATTAACCCTGCATGGACAGCAGACTGCGACAGAAACAGCAAAGTTGGAAGGAAGACAGTTAATCCAACTGTTGTGTTTCTTATCCCCAACAAACAATAAGTCTGATCCATCTCAGGCCTGTGGCCGACGCTCAGATGCAGGGCAGCAAACAATAGCTGGATGCTGGTTTTAAAAGAGGCTGAGGACCACACTGTGGCTTATGAGGAGCTACAGCTATTAAACCTGTTCACGTCATCTCTCCACTTTTCAGACGGCAGAAAACAAAACGACTGGGAGGAAAAGCTCAAAATGTCATTATACTTTTCTACCAAATCCACGTCTAGTTCCACTTTTTTTTCTTCAGCTACACTGCAAGTGGTTTGTCATACAGGGTCCAGGTGTAACAGCCATTTTTTAGGTTAGCAGTCAAATGATGTTGTCATGGTTTGAAAGAAGGGACTTTAACTTAAGCTAAAAACTGAAGGTGAATTTCCTACTTGGAAAGTTAGAGGAAGTCAATCAACCCCAACCTCAAAATCCAAAAATGCTGCAGACAACAGAGTGAAGGCTGTTCTATTTATACAGCTTATTAGAGCTTCTGTTTTCTTGCTGTGTCATTAAAACAGTCAAACACACAACACTGACATGTTGCTACGGTGTTTGCATGTGAAAAATACTGTGTTGTGTTGTTTTAAACTGCTACTGCTCACAGCGGCTAACCTGGATAGATCAGCGGTCTAATTTGATTATGGTCAACAGGTGTAACATAGCGTTGGGATTATTTCCACAGATGGCAACAGAAAATGCACAACCACACACATAATAAGACCCATTTTAATTTTACGCGACATCTAAATCACTTTCTCTGACTCTCCCTGAGCATCTGCTGCATCCAGGTCTGTCTTGGCGTTATGGAGATGAGACTGTGAGGCTGTCTTCCTTCTGGGAAGTAGGTTAAGCAGCTCCTGACTGCTCTCCAGCAGCTCACAGAAAGAGATGAACGTTGGAGGTAGACAGGAGGAGGAGGGGGAGAAACATGGAGCAAAGGAGAGAGAAGGAATGCAGGGGTGAAGATGAGGAGGCGAGAGAGGGAAGGATGCAGAAGGTTACTGAGGACTGAGAGGAAGATGGAGGAGGGGGGTCCACTGTGAGGAGGAGGAGGAGGAAGTGGAGGGAGGTTCACTGTGAGGAAGAGGAGGAGGAAGAAGTAGAGGGGGGTCCACTGTGAGGAAGAGGAGGAGGAAGTGGAGGAGGGTGAGGAGGAGGAACAGGCAGCTATGGAGAGCAGGTTGCCCTGTTCCTGCAGTGTTTTAACAGCTTCACTTCATCACTACTGTGCATTTTAACCAGAAAATTAATAAATAAAAGTCAATGAGAAATGTTTTTCAGAATAAGAACTCAAGGCTTTTATATTATTAGGGATTAGAGTTTGGTTTACCTAGAGGGTTTAAACCAGTAAAGTCAACAATAAAAATGTTCACACATTTAAATTGATGGTATTTTTAATCAATGTTTAAGTGATTTAATATTTTTATTCAATTTTAAACTTATTTTTAAATAAATTTAAATTATTGAGCTTTAATCCACACGAGTGTAACCTTTAGTTTACATGTTCAAATCTTCAAATGAATCACACACACACAGACACACACAGAGTACCTTGACATGGTGTCCTTCCATGTAACGTGTTGCGTCTCTGAAGAGACGGTACATGACGAAACCCTGAGGGTCGATGCTGTCAATCAGAGGAAATGCCGTCTGCAGACACACACACCAAAGACAAAATAAGTCTTCTTACCTCAAAATAAACTGGAACAGTTAACTGTGACTGGGCAGGCTCGTCAGTTTTGAGTCAAATGTTTGGGATCACCTTCATGTTTTCAGTCATTATTGACGTGTAAACAGTTCAAGACCAGTGACAAAACTTAAATGGTCCAAAGCAAAGTGATAATGAGGCAGAAAGAACAAGACACTCGGCTTCAAACAGCAGCTCAGTCTCCAGACTGTCCAGGTGAAGAGGGGAAGCAAAGACCTACAGTTGCAACAACAGAACTGTCGGTCCCAACTATATGAGATTCAACCACAGGGTGTGAGGCTGCTGGAGGATCCAACATTCACATCACATTTACTGAGACCTGGAGAGTTTAACCTGCATAGGTTTGTTTCTGCTTTGATTTCACTGAGATGTCACAGGAAACTACACACGTTAGAACAGCTGGAGACTGAGGTGACTCCAAAGTTTTACAAGAACAAAACCAGTTTGTGGCAGTATTGCGAATTTCTAGTTGTTTTACTGTAAACTGAATATTTCTGTGCATGTTGGCAGAAGAAAGGAATTTGAAAACACCTGCAGATAATTTATTCTCTACTGACATTTTATGATCAATCCAGTTAATTGATTAATTGAACTATGTGTTTTGGGCCTTGAGCTGAATTTATGTGTTAAATGCACATAAAATCTGAATAGGCTCTGCTGCAGCCTGGGTAAAACACACATGGCTCATCAAATGGACCCATTGTTTAAACGGCAGTAAACGGTGCTGAAACAACAGTGGAAAACAATAGAGAGCAGCACAGCCTCACCATGCCGGTCTCTGCAGTGAAGATAACAATCTCGTAAAGTGGCGTGAGCTGCTGGAACAGGTAGTCGATGCCTGGGCGCTTCTTAAACCGCCAACCTGTTGACAACTGGAAACACAAACAGTAAAAACCAGAACCAGTTAAGTCCACAGGTTTTGAGGGTTACGTACAGAGCAGCATACGTTCATGTGAAAGAATGACTGTGACAAATCACTGATTTAAAGCTCTTTGTGGTCTTGACCTTTTAGTCCAGAATGGGCCTGTCCTGATTTTCTGCGGGTCATTCAAGGCCCATAAACACACTGTGTTTATTTCTTCTAACACACTGGTGCACAGCTCTTTGGAAACTCCTGGGTGTTGGAGCATTTGTCACCTTGGGAGCTTTTTCACCGTTTTCTCCAGCCACAGGGCATTAAGAACATTTTACTGTTTGACATGTTAAGAGCTGTGCAGAGTTTTTCCTTTAAGATTAAAAAAACTATTTATGTCCATAACAGAGTGAGGAAACTGATGGTAACTGTGCTGCAGCTACAATGAACAAGTTTCTGGAGTCTTTGAGCCATTACTGATGTAATGTAAACCCTGATGTAACAGGAGCTAGTGTGAAACTGTAGCAGCAGAACAGCCCTGACCTTTTCCATGCAGGTCAGCCCGAGTTAAACACACACACACACCATCAACGACCATTAAAGGTTGTGTCTGTCTGTGTGCGACACTGGAAGAAAGGTTCAAGCGGAGGAACAGGTGAAGGTGGGGAGGAGTCCCACCAGGAGTATGAGTGTGTGTTTGTCTGCTTTCACAGGTGACAGGTGTTGAGTTACGGCTGCTGCGCACCTGTCAGGTAGATGCATGCTCTGCATGTCTGTCTGTGTGTGTAAAAGAAGGGAGAATATCAGCAAGTCGACAGGTGGTGGGACACACCTCTGACACACACACTGTAACCTCCACCTCTCTCACAAATAAACTTCTTTTCTGCTGCTTCTGTTTGTTCTTCACTCTCTCAGGTAAAAAGTATTAGTGTATATAATCCCATAATAATGTCATACATGCAAAGTTCAATGCACTAAGTTGCTGATCAACGAGGACGACAGAAAGGAGAAGAGAAGTGAGATTAACGACCTGTGAAGTTGCAGTAATATAAACTAAATGGCAGCTAAAAGAAGCAGATGGTGGAGGAACACACACACATCAGAGCAGGAACCCAGAGGCAGAATGATGATTACATGGTAAATGTATGACCCTGCTGCTGTTTCAGAACAATTTTAAGATAAAACCAAAGTTTAACGTTAAGATCTCACATCCTGACCAGTTCTGTGGCTTCCAGTAAACGTTTAACTGGGATTTATTGTTTTTCTGCTGACAAGAGTGGTCTCAGTGGCCAGTGAGGAACTACTGATTCATTCAGAAACAACGATGATTCCGTTTAAAGAGTATGTGCTAAAGAGAAATCACAGATTCAGCATTTCACTGTGAAGACAACAAAAAGGATCAAGGAGTGCAGACAACAACATAATCTATTCTATCAACTCCTGGTGCATTTACCCACAATACAACTCAGCTGCTGACTGCTGTTTGGGAGACAGGGGTGAGTGGCTCCTGTATACTGCAGCAGATATGCCTTTCTCCCCCTACACCCCAGATGTTTAATCTCTCCAAACACTGAGAGCATTAATCAGACTTCACACGACAGAAAATCGCTGGTGTTCCTGATTAAAAATGTGTTTGTATGTGAAACTCTGTAACCGGGCATTTCCACATGACTTTATATGTGTGGAACCTGCACCTCTGGTTCTGAGCCCTATGTTCTGGCACCACCGCTGAGTCATTGCGGAGGGCCGGAGGGTGTGAGCAGACGTACCGACCACTCTGGGTGCAGCAGGACGTCGGTGAGCTCCAGCACCAGAGTGTAGGGAGGCTGGTAATACGGCTCCTTCAGAGGGTCGGGCAGCAGCTTCGGGCTCGTCGGTTCGATGATCATCTGACATCATCAAAAAACACACACACACGTACACGCACATGCACACGCGCACGCACGCACGCACGTACGCACGCACGCACGCACGCACGCACGCACACACGCACACACACACACACACACACACACACACACACACACACAGGTCACAAGGTCACACTGTGCCTTCAGAAACCTACATTAACCAAAAACATTTTCACAGCAGCTTCAAAAGGGAAGTTGACCAAGTCTGGAAGTTCTGGCTCTAAAAGGGAAAATGAGTCTACATTTACACTCTGAATATTTAAGCAGAAAATGTTTTTAGTTAGTTAGTTTAGTTAATATAGGAGCTAAAATCTGCTCATATTACTGCTCAGAATCCCCAAACAGGAAGATGGGACATGCCCATATTAAGATATGCCTGATAATTTACCAAATGTACCGTTGACAGCATTTATTCACGACTCCCACTAAAAATACATAAAAACTCTTGCTGTAGAACTGAACATGCATTTATTCAGCTGTTTAAAAGGGACACACTCTGAAGGATGTCTCACATTTGCTCCTGCGTGGTTGTAATGTGATCATTACAGGCTGCGATGAACAAAAGCATCTGCTAATTTACAGAAAGTACAAATCTCACATCAAATCTCATGCGTGGGGATGGGTTCACTGAAATCTAGATGCAATCTCACATCAAATCTCACAGAAGGCCCAGCTTACTCAGAAATCAAACTATTGCTCATCCTGCACCAAGTACAATGAATTTGCAGAATCATGCTTTCCACAGTAATGCCACTGCTAATTCTGGTAACAGCTAAAAACCAGAAAAGAACAAGTCAAAGCCAGTAGCTTTCACACTTAGAAGGAGAACTGGATATTACGTAGCAACCAGCACATTTAACTACTCAGGACCAGTAACAGCAACGGGCTTACAATAGTTCTGCAGTCAGTTTTACTATAAATGTAGCAGACGACCAAAACTGAAAGTTGTGCAAGTCAAAGCTACGACGACATGGGTGACAACAAACACAAACTACTCATCCAAATCAGATTTAAACAGTAAACAGCCCATCATCATCACTGGGACAAAACACACAATAACTGAACGTCAGTAATCAATATATTTATATTTTATGACAAATACCTAAGCATCCTAAAAACCCCAGCCTCTGCAGACACTTCTAAAGAGACTGAACTCATTTGGACACTTACACAAAGGTACTCACTGATAAAAAATCTTTTTCATTGGCTTCGATTCATTTAAAAACACTTGATGGTCTGATAGTTGAACTTTCTACTTAACATGAGCAGATTCATCTTGCTCTGAGAGCTATTAGCTTCCTACTTCACACAGAAATGAACATCTCTGTATGTATATCTCAACGTCATAATAATCAGTGTGTAAAATGTGAGGAAAAGGTGCATTTATCCAAGTGTTTCTTCATCGAAATCTCCAACCTGAAGACATGTTTGCACACACTCACCTGTCTGTAGTCCTTAAAGTACTTGTAGGTTCTTCTCAACTGTTGGACGACCGGAGGATCTGGAAGAAACAACTGAGATAAATAAACTGCTCAGCAAATTCAAAAGAAATCTTTGACAGACTTCAAATTAGTTCCAAAGCAACTCGTATTACCTCATGAGTCAGTGCACTGAATTTTATGTATGTATCTATTTATTAAAGGCTTTGACTGTTTATTTTATTATTTATTTCAACGGGGTGGCACGGCACTGCAGCGTTTAGGATTGTCTCCTCAGAGCAGAAGGTTGAGGGTTGAATTCCTGGTTGAGCCCCTCAGAGTCCTGCTAATAGCAGCTCCAGCTGTCAGTGCTCTAATGACCAATAACAAAAGACTGTCTCCCAGGGGCCCATGGGCTCGTTACAGCAAACAGGAACACAATACCAAGACACACGCGTGGCTCTCTATCATCCATTGCCAAACACACAAACTGAAGATAGCACGCTCTGCTCCCAGGGGACTCAATCCCCCAGAGTTCATAGCAGCGTGCTGAAGCAGGAAGCAGAAGCCATCTGCCACAGCCATGCTGTAGCGACGGTCTGCGTGGCCACGTGTGAGTGTCTGTACTTAGTGGCTTCAGAAGGCATCGCTCTGTAGATGTAACCTGGACTTCACTGCCATTGTCAGTCACTCAGTGGCGATAATGACAAAGTGGAAACATGATTTTACACATTTTCATAATTTAAAAAAAAAAAAAAAAAAACACCTAAACTGAAATCTCTAATTTGAAAAGGTCTTAGAGCCTCAGCTGTGGCTCCAACCTGTGGTCAGGTGGTGGTCAATAATGCTCTTAGCGTATCATTACCAGAACAACATTTTCTTCAGCAGTCTGGGGAACGTAAACATGTTTTTCCTCCTTTCCCCCAGTCGACAAAATATTCATCCTAGTTTCACACCGGCTGGAGTTACATGAGTGAAACAAGAAAACTGACTTAAAGCTGTGGGTTGTGGTTTGTAAAGAACAAGTCAAACACAAGTCAAACACAGTGTGCAAACAGCTGTGTGGAGTAAAACAGAAGCTCCATCTACAGACCAGGTGAGATGGACAAATGTGGCTGAAACCCGTCCACACATCTAAATCCATTTGGCTTCACTCAGTGTTCACTATAACAAACTAACAATCATGTAAGCTCCTATGACAGTCAGCTGAACAGGTTTTGGTTCTGGGCTGTTGGTGGGATAAATCAGCCCCAACATTCTTCATCTCACTCCACATTTCTGACTCCCAGATTTAACAGGACAGAGCCGACCTGCCTCTGGGTCCAAGAACAAACAAGGTTTGTGTGTTTCTAGCAATGAATTCGGGAGAGGTGATGATAAAAATGTGTTTAATCTGCTGACACACACATTCTACCAGCATGGGTGTGCAAGCATGGCTGTTGAGTAACCACTCCTCTGGGATACAAACCAAACACACCCTATAAAAGGAAAACCAGTGTGTGTGTAGATGGCATCTGTGATATGTGTGTGTGTGTGTGTGTGTGTAGAGGGGGAACGGGGGGGGGGGGGGGCGATTAAGGCAGGCCTTTATGATGTTAATCAGTGGTGGTGATGGGGGAGGACAGAAAAGTGATGCCTGATGGGTGGATGAACAGAGGACGGCAGGACAAGGATAGAGAGGAGGAAGGTTCTGGCCCCTGTGTGTGAAGAAGAAGATGAATAAAACGAATGCCCAGATCGCAGAGGCCATTTTGATTCTTTCACTAGCCCATCGTGTTTTCAGTGTGTTACTGTAAACACTGAAACGGTCAAGCTACAGAAAATGGTTATTGTGAATTAATTGTGTGACCATTTTTTTAAACAAAACACACCAACTAATCTCTGGTTCCAGCTTAGTTGGCAAATATTTGCCTCTGCTGTTTCTTTTATTACTGTAATCTGAATATATTGGGTCTAGGATACCTGAACACTGGGAAATTGTCCTTTCACATTAACAGATCTTGGCAGCCTCAAAGAAAGAAATGGAGATGGAACCAGTTGACACCAAGATGCTATTCTACAGCTGAGTTCATTCAACCTCCTGTCAAAAGACAACTGTTTACTTTAAATATGAATCAGCTGCTCCCAAAAATGCCTCCAGACATTGAGAAAGGTCAGTTTGACAGCAGGGCAGAAATGGCCTGGTCACATTTTTCTTTCCGACTGTGTTTGTTGAGTAGGAAAACATTCCCTTTTAAAGAAATATGCTGTGAAGGAGGGATAGAAAAACAAAGATAAGCAAACATAAGGAAAACAAGTTAAAAAGGAGGAGGGAGAGCAAAGGAACGAAAGGGCTGAAATAATAAAAAATGAATGGGGGAAAGAATAAGGTGAAAGCATAACAGAAAGTCAGTAATGCAGCACAGACAGGAGAAGGAGAAGGGAAGACAAGGAATAATAAGAATAAGAACAGAGTGATGGGAGAAGTGAAATGAAGAATGAAATTAAATGAAATGAAATGAGAAGAGTGATGTGTCCAGGAAGGAGGCTAAGAGGAGAGAAGGAATAAAAGTATTAAAGGACAGCAGGGAGGAGGAGGCTCAAAGGATAAATGAAAGAAAAACAAAGGAGTGATGGGATGAAATCAGAGGATGGAGGAGTGATGAGGGGCCTCCATCATAAACACAAGCTGTAGTATGGCATCTGCTGCACAACAACACCTCCTCCATCAATCATTGGTTTTCTCTCTGGGCGACAAACAGCAGCATGAGCAGGTTCGTTTGCGTTGATATGTTTGAATGAACTATCAATAACTAGGACATTTGTATTTGTTCAGGTTTAAACACAAACCTGTGAATCATTTCACTAATAAAAGAGTCAACGCAGTTTTCTGATCAGTATTCTTGTTGCCTGTGGAATCAGTTGAAGAAACACCTCGCTAGAAAACACCTCGCTATATTTTCAGGTGTGTGCACATTTTTGTGTGCGCGCACGGGGACAGTTTCCTCTGCATCATGCACACGAATGCCACCGCTTGACACGCAAACAGTCTGTAGCTGAGTACATCCCACGAGCCCCATTCATTTATCCAGTCCTTTCATTATCCATCCCTCCGCTCACCTTCTGCCACTCAGTGAGGAGGAGGAGGCGGAAGGGGTGGGAGAGAGGCCACTGAAAGACACGATGGAGGAACGGGTGAAGATGGAAAGAGACCACTGAAGGAGCAGCGTTTATCCATCTTCTCTCCCTGAGGGCATCATCACCCTTTACCCCGGTCCCTAAGCTCATCAGGGATGATTTGGCCCTGCTCTCCGAGGTCTGTAGGAGGTCCCACATTATTCTCACGAGGGCTGATGGGAAATGTGTTTGAGTGTCTGAAACATAGCCATAAACTGCAGCTATAGTGTCATCATTTTGTAGACCAGGACCAGGAGCAAGATGAGGAGAGTCCGAACAGTCAAACACAAGTCACACGTGTAAACAGCGTGTGGAGTGCAGGTGGATGACTTGTGAAAACCGTCACACTCTAAATCATTGTCATCTGGTTCACTATAACAAACTAACAACATGTAAGCCTATGACGTCAGCTGACCAGGTTTGGCTGGGCTGTTGTGGGAAAATCAGCCCCAACATCTTCATCTCACCCACATTCTGCTCCCAGATTTAACAGGACAGAGCCGACCTGCCTCTGGGTCCAAGAACAAACAAGGTTTGTGTGTTTCTAGCAATGAATTCGGGAGAGGTGATGATAAAAATGTGTTTAATCTGCTGACACACACATTCTACCAGCATGGGTGTGCAAGCATGGCTGTTGAGTAACCACTCCTCTGGGATACAAACCAAACACACCCTATAAAAGGAAAACCAGTGTGTGTGTAGATGGCATCTGTGATATGTGTGTGTGTGTGTGTGTGTGTAGAGGGGGAACGGGGGGGGGGGGGGGCGATTAAGGCAGGCCTTTATGATGTTAATCAGTGGTGGTGATGGGGGAGGACAGAAAAGTGATGCCTGATGGGTGGATGAACAGAGGACGGCAGGACAAGGATAGAGAGGAGGAAGGTTCTGGCCCCTGTGTGTGAAGAAGAAGATGAATAAAACGAATGCCCAGATCGCAGAGGCCATTTTGATTCTTTCACTAGCCCATCGTGTTTTCAGTGTGTTACTGTAAACACTGAAACGGTCAAGCTACAGAAAATGGTTATTGTGAATTAATTGTGTGACCATTTTTTTAAACAAAACACACCAACTAATCTCTGGTTCCAGCTTAGTTGGCAAATATTTGCCTCTGCTGTTTCTTTTATTACTGTAATCTGAATATATTGGGTCTAGGATACCTGAACACTGGGAAATTGTCCTTTCACATTAACAGATCTTGGCAGCCTCAAAGAAAGAAATGGAGATGGAACCAGTTGACACCAAGATGCTATTCTACAGCTGAGTTCATTCAACCTCCTGTCAAAAGACAACTGTTTACTTTAAATATGAATCAGCTGCTCCCAAAAATGCCTCCAGACATTGAGAAAGGTCAGTTTGACAGCAGGGCAGAAATGGCCTGGTCACATTTTTCTTTCCGACTGTGTTTGTTGAGTAGGAAAACATTCCCTTTTAAAGAAATATGCTGTGAAGGAGGGATAGAAAAACAAAGATAAGCAAACATAAGGAAAACAAGTTAAAAAGGAGGAGGGAGAGCAAAGGAACGAAAGGGCTGAAATAATAAAAAATGAATGGGGGAAAGAATAAGGTGAAAGCATAACAGAAAGTCAGTAATGCAGCACAGACAGGAGAAGGAGAAGGGAAGACAAGGAATAATAAGAATAAGAACAGAGTGATGGGAGAAGTGAAATGAAGAATGAAATTAAATGAAATGAAATGAGAAGAGTGATGTGTCCAGGAAGGAGGCTAAGAGGAGAGAAGGAATAAAAGTATTAAAGGACAGCAGGGAGGAGGAGGCTCAAAGGATAAATGAAAGAAAAACAAAGGAGTGATGGGATGAAATCAGAGGATGGAGGAGTGATGAGGGGCCTCCATCATAAACACAAGCTGTAGTATGGCATCTGCTGCACAACAACACCTCCTCCATCAATCATTGGTTTTCTCTCTGGGCGACAAACAGCAGCATGAGCAGGTTCGTTTGCGTTGATATGTTTGAATGAACTATCAATAACTAGGACATTTGTATTTGTTCAGGTTTAAACACAAACCTGTGAATCATTTCACTAATAAAAGAGTCAACGCAGTTTTCTGATCAGTATTCTTGTTGCCTGTGGAATCAGTTGAAGAAACACCTCGCTAGAAAACACCTCGCTATATTTTCAGGTGTGTGCACATTTTTGTGTGCGCGCACGGGGACAGTTTCCTCTGCATCATGCACACGAATGCCACCGCTTGACACGCAAACAGTCTGTAGCTGAGTACATCCCACGAGCCCCATTCATTTATCCAGTCCTTTCATTATCCATCCCTCCGCTCACCTTCTGCCACTCAGTGAGGAGGAGGAGGCGGAAGGGGTGGGAGAGAGGCCACTGAAAGACACGATGGAGGAACGGGTGAAGATGGAAAGAGACCACTGAAGGAGCAGCGTTTATCCATCTTCTCTCCCTGAGGGATCATCACCCTTTACCCCGGTCCCTAAGCTCATCAGGGATGATTTGGCCCTGGTCTCCGAGGTCTGTAGGAGGTCCCACATTATTCTCACGAGGGCTGATGGGAAATGTGTTTGAGTGTCTGAAACATAGCCATAAACTGCAGCTATAGTGTCATCATTTTGTAGACCAGGACCAGGAGCAAGATCCTCATTTTCCGCGATGATGTGAAAACACCTTCACACTTTAACTCTGAGTGTTGATGCTTTGGCCTGCAATGAAAATGTCCTGGAAAATAACTATTTACTCAGATAAATCAAGTCAGCATACGGATCTCCAAACACCACAAACAAAAACAATAAGGCATCCCTGATGATGACCAGGTAGCGCGTGGGACTGTGGGAGGCTGAAGCAACCGTGGAAGTCCAGACACGTTATGACACCTGTGTCGTCAGATATCCAGCTGAAGGCCGTGAGACATGGCTTGTTATAATAAGGGCATAACTGAGCACATTTCCAGACAGATTCCTGGGAGACATGAAGTGTGTTGCAGTCGTTTGCACAAACCAATAATGAAACATCAGTTTTCCAACTCGTCACAGCTGCGGGGGCTAATGTCGGACAGTTCTACCTGCAGAGCCCACCCCCACCCCCAGAGATTGTCAGACAGCTGTTGGTGCTGTGTCTATGAGGGGCCAAGGCCTGGCCCTTCCTGCACCCACATCCCACCTTCTGTTACCCAATCAATCAATCAATCCATCCATCCATCCATTTATCTGTCTGCCCATTCATCCTCTAACCAAACTTCATTTACCTTTTGACAGGTTTTAGTTTAGCCGCAGTCAGAATTTGAGCTTTGAAAATCCAGCACTAGCTTTATGAGCTGCAGATGACGGGGAGCCAGGACTAGAGGATGAATACAGATGGACAGACAGATGAAAGGACCAGAAGAGAAGAGGCAAGGTCATAAAGTTACAGACAGACGAAGAAGAAATGGGGTTCTGTGGTCAGATGAGCACAAAGTGGACCTCGGGGAGTATTTTATGATCGATGGAGGAATGAACTCAGAAGGAGGGATATGAGACACAGAGCAGACCTCAGGGAGGAAGTGTTATTGATGAAGTGATTATTAGTAGCAGCAGGCGATCAGAACTCGTTTAGAGTGTAATTGTTGTAGACTGGTCAGAAGTTAGGGTTAGTGTTAAGACTGACTGCGGACGGAGATGCAGCTTAGGTTGGTTGGTGACTCTAAATTGTGAGTGTGTGTCTGTCTCTGTGTGTGTCCAACACCCTGAAAACTTACTGGGTGAGAATTCAGTTAGTGTGTGAGAGGGAGATTGCTATAAAGTGATTTGTTTATTCTGGAGTCTGGCTTCTGTTGATTTCTCAAACTATTCCCATGACGGACCCTATTCTGCATAAATATTCTGTGACTGGAGGCTGCTGTAGGCTCGGACCTGTGGGTCTGAAAATCAGTCTACTGCCACATCTTCTCTGTGGGCCAAACCACCAGAACATAAACGCATGTGTGCGTGTTTTGTTGCTGAGCGGTCAGACCAGCAGTTTGGGGGTGGGGGTGACTGTAGGGCCGGGGGCATATGAGTGGAGGCGGCACATTGAGACAGAGAGAGAGAGCAGTTGGCAGTGCCACTGAGGCTCCGTGAAGTGATCCATCATTCAGACAAACCCTGACACCAGCACACGCTGCCCAGGTGTCAATAAAGACACGTGGTCAGTAGAAGGTGGACCAGGACTCATCTGGACCGCAGCACAGTGAAAATAAACACACACACTTCCCTGATTAAAATGCATTTACACAAATAAAAGCAGCTTCAGTCTGCTACGGCTACTGCTGGTTACCCAGTTACCTGATTAACGGTTCAGTCTATAAAGAGTCAAAAAACTGCAGAACACAATTTCCAATCTGACTTCTTCAAATGTCTGGTTTTTCACACCAACAGTCCCTAAGCCAAATACATTCACTTCAGAGCTAATAGACCCCAGAAAGGATGTAGAGGCAGGAACCTGACAATCTCTCCTTAAACACTTTTTAAATTCTAAATCCTGTTGATTACATTTCTCTCCAACAGTGAAACCAAGAAAGACAAATGACTCACAGAAGCCGTAACCCAAATATCTTGTTGTTGAGATCTAGGAGATCTAAATCTGTGTGTAAACAGGGATTATTCAAACTTAGATGTTGCATGATTTCTAAGAATAATTCTGAAAGAACTCTAACCACCTGTGCTCGTCTCTTTCTGCTCTTAATGCAAAATACAGGTTGTGGAAAAACACTGAGGGAATAGTAAATTCAGATATGAATGTGACAATAAGATTTACAGCCTATGTGCGATACACAACCTGCAGCAGATAATAAACCCAACGCAAAACCTGCAGAAAGCCTTAGATAAAAAAAACAATGTCAAGCAACAAAACCAGATACAAGACACAAAAGTTCTCATACTCCAGTAAACTGGTCCTTGTCTATGTTTTACTGTTATATCTGATGTTCCTGGATGAATATTCCTGCTGCATTGATGTACATGTTGAACTTTACTGCAGTAGCTGTTTAACATTGGACCAGTTTGAAGTACTTTATAAACTGTGGATAACTTCATTTGCAGCAGAACATCATATTCTACAAGATCTCACATGTTTGAAGTTTTCACTATACAGGAAGGGGATGGAAAACTGTCACTGGAAAAGTAACTGCAGCTGTCAGACACATGGAGTGTAGTAAAAGTACAACATTTGTCTCTGGACACATGGAGTGCAATAAAAGTACAATATCTGCCTCTGGACACATGGAGTGTAGTAAAAGTACAAGTACCTCAAATACGTATTTGAGTAAATGTACATAGTTTTGTTTCATCACTGGATATAATTGTGTTCACACTCACCTTGGTCGAACTCATCGGGAATCTGTCAGGGACAAAATGGAGAGGAAAGTGATTAGAATCTGATCATCAATCAATGCATCGTGTTGACAGTGAACATGCAGCCACACTCGACCAATCTGTGCTTTCGTTATAATGACTCAGGTCAGGTTTGTGGTGACACTGCATGACAATAGTGCTGCTGTTGCTGGTTAAACACACACACGTTTCCCCACAATGAAGGCTGCAGGGCGGCATGTGGCATCATGAGTGTTGTATCAACAGTATGGATCGGTTTCACAACAAATCTGATAGAAATCTTTAGAACTGATTGTTATCTTGCAATATTTATATTTGGTGGATTAAAAAGAGGAGCAGAAGAGGAGGAAAAGCAGAATCCAGAAAAAAAAAAAAAAACAAACAAGACCAAGAAGAAAAACAGAAGAGTAAGAAGAAAAGATGGAAAAGCGAGGACTCCCATCACCCACAGAAAAGCGAATAGAAACAGGTGCACAAGAAGGAGATGGAAAAGAAGGACAAGAATGAGTTGAAGCAGAAAATGAAAAGCAGAAGAACAATTAAAATGAGGAACTGATAAAAAATAATGGGAAGGAGAAAAATAAAGTTAGAAATGACGGGAGAGAAGAGGAAACAAAATAAAACAGATAAAGGGAATAGAGAAAAGATGGAAGAAAAATTAAACTAAGTACACTGTAAGAAACAGAAAAGGAAAATTAAATGTAAGAAGTGACAAAAGGAGTAAAGTGGCAGGAAAACAAAGACTGGGAGCAGAGAGAGCTGGAAAAGAGGACAAGAACCTGAGCAGGAGAAACTGTGGACACCCACATGTACCCTGGTCATTCAACAGACAATAAACATGCACTCAGCCTATTAAAATTTAAACCTATATGAATGAAAGGAATGGCGAATGAGGAGGAGGCTGGAGATGTAGCAGTGCAGGCTGCTGTGGTGCAGGTGTCCACCTGGTGGCCGTGAAACAAACCTACATCTGTAATTTCCTCTGGCTCTCAGCACAACTGACAAACTCCAGGGCCCGTATTCACAAAGCTTCCTGAACCTAAACGTTGCTCCTAGTGAGGAAACTAAGTAAACTAATTCTTAGAATTATGAAGTTTCTTAGAATTTCCCCTTAAATTTAGGAATAAATCTTAGTAAAGATAAAAACGATTGAGGAAACATCTTAGCCCTAAACAGCTCCTAAGGTAAAAACTGTTAGGTGTAGAGAGGAGGACTTTTAAGTGGTTTAAGAGTTTCTTTAGCAAAGGACAAAATGGCAGAAAGAAGAAATATTCTCCAAACACTGAACGATGGTGAGTTAATTAAACGCTACAGATTGGATCGTGATGGGATAATGTTTGTCATCGAACTTATTAGAAATGTGCTCACACACCCCACCCAACATAGTAATGCCATAACGCCAGAAATGAAAGTGATCACAACACTGAGGTATTCGGCTGTTTTAATTAACTTTAAGGTATTTAGCCTATAACAGAAACTTTAAAGTAGCCTGCATTCATGACCACCATAACCACATCAGCATTGTCTGAAGACTAAACCAACTCATGGATTATCACATCATGATTTTTCTGTGATCAACTTAATGTACAATTAATGTACAGAACATAAGTTACAGAGCGACTGTCAAAATAAACTAGTGACAGCCACGCTAAGGCATCGGATTGGTTCTCATCTCTGCCCCTTTACATCTTTCCTGTGGCAGATGGAGAGGTGCTAATAAAAAGGCAATATTGGCAAAATATTGTATGTGCCATAATAAAATATGTGCCTGAAGGTTTGTTTTCCTCCCTTTTAACGTGCTAATTGTAAATTACCAAGCTTGACCAAACTTGCAAACCAAATACTGACATCCAGCTGTCTGTGTGATCCCTGCACATGTTTTTGCAATGATGGTCACTGTAGGATGGCAGAAGCAGCTTTTTGAAAACTTCTCATCAAACAGACAGATGAGTGAAGATGAGCCATTAGAGGAGAGCAGATCCTAACATACGGCAGAGAATGGACGTCAGGGGCAGAGCTCAGCTGCTGCTCGTTGTTTTGTGTGGGTCAGAGAGGCTGGAGGTGTCAAACTGGCCATTAAAAACCCTATTGACACCTCAGTATGACTGTAGGGCTGCCCCTGGGAGAGCAGGAGGAGGACAGGTTCCCACAACCCAAACAGCTTCAGCAAGTGACTAAAATTCCCTTCCCCTGAATCAGTGTAATCAGAGCCACCCAGAGAACTCGTCAGGTAGTGACACAGCAAATCACTAAAACCAAAAACACAAAATGACAACGAAAAAAAAACCAAAACAAAAATCTATTAGCTATGATGCCAACGTGGCTTCTTCTGATCGTTTTGCTTAACGTTCAAACAGGAATAACACAGACAAATCTGAACAACATGGCCACATCGTGAAAACACCAACAGACACAATCAGCCAGATGCAAAGAAAGTTTGGATCAGTTTTCCCTGGCACAGAATTCAGCAGATCATCCCATCAATGATCAATATTTTTGCATTAACTCCTGGTGGGAACAGGCACAGTGGCCAGTTTCTGATTATTTACAGTGGTGTGAAAAAGTGTTAGCCCCCTTCCTCGTTTCTTATTTTTTTTGCATCACATGTCACACTTCAATGTTTCAGATCATCAAACAAATTTAAATATTAGTCAAAGATAACAAGTAAACACATCATGCAGGTTTTAAATGAAGGTTTTTATTATTAAGGGAAAATAAAATCCTGTTAAAACATAACTTAACTGTGGTTTATCACACCTGAGTTCAATTCCTCTAGCCACACACAGGCCTGATTACTGCCCCACCTGTTCACAATCAAGAAATAACAAGGGATAACAAAAATCCCAAACTACATGGCCCTGTTTGAAAAGTGTTTGCCCCCTAAACCTAATAACTGGTCGGGCCACCCTTAGCAACAACAACTGAAATCAAGCGTTTGCGATAACTTGTAATGAGTCTGTTACAGCGCTGTGAAGGAATTTTGGCCCACTCATCTTTGCAGAATTGTTGTAATTCAGTCACACTGGAGGGTTTTCGAGCATGAACTGCCTTTTTAAGGTATTGCCACAGCATCTCAATCGGATTCAGGTCAGGACTTTGACTAGGCCTCTCCAAAGTCTTCATTTTGTTTTTCTTCAGCCATTCAGAGGTGGACTTGCTGGTGCGTTGTCCTGCTTCAGAACCCAAGTTCACTTCAGCTTGAGGTCACGAACAGATGTCCGGACATTCTCCTTCAGGATTTTTTGGTAGACAGCAGAATTAATGGTTCCATTTATCACAGCAAGTCTTCCAGGTCCTGAAGCAGCAAAACAGCCCCAGACCATCACACTACCACCACCATATTTTACTGTTGGTATGATGTCCTTTTTCTGAAATGCAGTGTTACTTTTACGCCAGACGTAATGGGACACACACCTTCCAAAAAGTTCAACTTTTGTCTCATCAGTCCACAGAGTATTTTCCCAAAAGTCTTGGGGATCATCAAGATGTTTTCTGAAAAACCTTTATGTTCTTTTTGCTCAGCCGCAGTTTTCATCTTGGAACTCTGCCATGCAGACCATTTTTGCTCAGTCTCTTTCTTATGGTGGAGTCATGAACAGTGACCTTAACTGAGGCAAGTGAGGCCTGCAGGTCTTTGGATGTTGTTGTGGGGTCTTTTGTGACCTCTTGGATGAGTTGTCGCTGCGCTCTTGGGGTAATTTTGGTCGGCCGGCCGGCCACTGCTGGGAAGGTTCTCCACTGTTCCATGTTTTTGCGATTTGTAGATAATGGCTCTCACTGTGGTTCGCTGCAGTCCCAAAGCTTTAGAGATGGCTTTATAACCTTTTCTGGACTGATAGATCTCAATTACTTTCTTTCTTTTTCTTTGTTTTTGAATTTCTTTGGATCTCGGCATGATGTCTAGCTTTTGAGGATCTTTTGGTCTACTTCACTTTGTCAGGCAGATCCTATTTAAGTGATTTCTTGATTGTGAACAGGTGGGGCAGTAATCAGGCCTGGGTGTGGCTAGAGGAATTGAACTCAGGTGTGATAAACCACAGTTAAGTTATGTTTTAACAGGATTTTGTTTTCCCTTAATAATAAAAACCTTCATTTAAAAACTGCATGATGTGTTTACTTGTGTTATCTTTGACTGTTTAAATTTGTTTAATGATCTGAAACATTGAAGTGTGACAAATATGCAAAGAAATGAGGAAGGGGGCCAACACTTTTTCACATCACTGTAGTTGGAGTTGCTTGTTTTTAACTACACATGGAAAATGGTTTAATGTCTAAAAGTCTGTAGTACAAGAAAAAAAAATCTAAACCCTGCAGGGCACAGGTTTGCAGCATTACAGTCAACGACCGGAGCTGGTTGCAGCACCTGAAAATCATGTGTCCCTTATATGAGGGTTCGACTGTTCATCATAAAATCAGCATGTTCAAAGCTTGCTCTCTCCAGGTTTAGGTTTTCAAACATCTCTCTCACAGCAGCTGACTCTGACTGCAGGTCAGATGAAATAACAGTGATGTCTGCCAAAACCTGTTTCACCTTCTGAACATCTTAATGCCAACAATCCTGCAGGGTCAGATAAGATGACATGACATGTCACCTGTGGCTCAAGCAGTCTGTTCACTGAGCAGCAGATTAATTAATTGTAAAATCAATCAGTCGCACATTTCACTTATTTGTGAAATACACAAATTGTGGGAAAGTGAATTTCAAGGTACGAAATGAAATAATGAAACCATTAAAAACCTAAGTCTGTTGCATGAGAAGGTTTCATGGCTGTGCTGAGACTTTAGTGACTGTAACGCCTTGGAAATAGGAGAGACGTGTGTCCTAGTTTCCCATAGCTCCACCTCACAGGCTCCTGACAATAAGTCGCGAAGCTGATGAGCTGCATCCTTTGAAAGGTCTCACCACTAATAGCTGGGCCATGTGATGTGGGGCCAGTGTAGGAAGGTGGGAGAAGTGTGCCTCAGCTTTGAAGTGATTCATTCTGCCTGTTGGCCAGACAGGATACAGCCACAGGTTTATAATGTGTGCCAATGAGAAGGAAAGGTCTTTACAATCCAGGATGGAGGAGAGTGCGGGGTCTGGTTCCCGCATACTCACAAAACCTCAGAGGAAAACACCCAACAACTCACACTACTGAGTTTACAACCCTCACTCCGGCCTAAAATTCATCTCTAAATAGTCACTTACGTTACTACTACACACTGCTGCAAACACTGCAGACAAAATCTGCTCTACCTCTACCTGAAACTTTTATCAGTAAATTTCTTCCTGCAGCAGCTGCAAACTGTGGACTCTCACCTGTGGGTCACCAGCAGGCTGAATTTGGCAGAGTTCACATTAAAGATTACTTTCATGATCTGTTTCTGATTTGTGATGAAGAGATTGGTCATGTTATCCAACAATAACAACAAGAAGCACACGGGGGACCAGGAGGACACCATTGGATAGTTTGTCACCTTTTTATTGAAAATATTCTTCAAAAGATTTATTTGCTGCCAACTCACCACATAAAGAAGACGCATGGCTGACCGACAGAATATTGTTGGCCGTTTGTAGAAAATGCAGCAAGTCATTTTATCCACTAAAACAGTTTCTGAGGAACTGATCTTCTGATAAACCAGTAATGAGAATAAATGTAAATGACTGTAAACTGCTGTAAACAGCAGGGAGTGGATGCAACCAGCTCTGACTTTCCATTGTGACAATCTAATATTTAATCGGTGGTGGAGGAACTTTATCACCAAAGCAGAGTGTGGACCACACACACAGCGGTAAAGGGTTTCCATTGAAGTAAACTAAATGTCCCAGACACCACATGTCACAGTCCTGTTCACCACTGTCCACTGAGGACAAAACAGTCTCAGGACAAGGAGGCGAGATAAGTGTGCCATCTGAAGGCTGTGACGAGCGGCACAAGGCAAACATCACGCTGACACAAGTGTGGTGTCTGACGGGGCTGGACACTCTGATGTGCAGGAGAGAAAATTGTGCTCTTTGAAGGAAGCAATCCTCTGTGCTATTAGTGTGTGAAGCTCATCACACATCACAGCCGCTTACAATAAAGAAGAAAGAGAGACAAAACAGCTGGTCAGGGATAGAAGGTTGTTTTTCACAATCCTCTCAGTGAATTTACTGGCCAATCAGACTTCCATCCTTCGTTAGCTGCTTCACATAAAAAAAGAATTTAGACTTTATCAGTTTGTATTAATTAATATCGTAAATAATCACAGGGTGAATGAAGATGTCACAGTCCTGATCCTTAAGTCCTTAAAATGCAGTGAATTTCCCACAGACCTCCTCCACAAGGACTCTTTTTCAGCTGTCTCCCTGTAACAGACTGGCTCAGAAATAAACTGTAGTTTTTGACAATGCAAATTAGGTCTTTTGTCTTTTTGCTGTTATAAAACACCAAAATAAATTCCCCCTAGACGACCTCAAAGTCACAGCGACAAAGGCCACTTAGCAGGAAGGTGTCCTGAGACGTTTGACTCTCTGTGACCAAAAAAAGGACCCTAATGTGAGAGAAGTGTGCCCTTTGAAGTGGTCTGCCTTCCCAGACCAACACCTCCAACAGCTGATGCTCACCTGAGTTCACCAGGTCTCACAGCTTTGCTCAGTTTTCAGACCAAAACTTTCACACTGACATTCTCCACATTCAGCGTCTCTCCTGCAGTTCAGCTGTCAAACTACATCAAATCCTAAACCGGTGTGAACCCCATCTGCAGAGACACAGGCGCTGCAGAAAGTATTTTCACCTCTTCGCTTTCTGCATGTCGAACTTAGCCGTAAACTACAAGTCTGCAAAATGTGCAGGACGTAAAGGTGGTGTATACTTTTCTACACTATCTACTGCAAACTACTGCAAAAAAATAAAAACATTACTGCAAATGGAAGAGCTGACAAACAGCAGAAAATTCTGAGAACATTCACACAACAGTAATGCAACGTTTCATTTTGTTGACTTATGAACTTACATTAAGTTGTGCTTTAGAAACACGAGGGTTGTCCTGCTGATGTTTGTTCTGCCAAGTGCAGATTGTGACAAACTGTCACATCAGTTTTTCTACTACTAGATAGAAAGCTGTTATCACTCTCATATTACAGCTCCTCTATTAAAAGACAGGGCCATGTCAGGATTATATGCTGTCAATATTTCTGATGCTAATAAACAGCCTTTTAGATCTATAGATGATATCTTTGAGCTTATGTGTACTGAACAAACTTCAATGGTCAAAAACAAAGTGACTGTTCTGTTGTCTGAAGATTCTCAGTCGTCCAGGGGAGGTTATCTAGTGGTTCAGTCATGGCAACTGGACTTTCAGTTCTTTAAGGCTGAAACGTTTCGCCACCCATCCAAGTGGCTTCATCAGTCTGAGAAAGGATGGACTGGAACCTCCAAATTTATTTCCTAGGTTAGTTTCACTCCACCCTTAGTCCAATAGGCTCACTAAGTGAGCTAAGCAAATCAGGTGAGAGTCATTAGACCCATGGCCCTGAGTTGGTTTCACTTCACACCTAGTCTGAATAGGCTCATTAAGTGAACAAAGGGGTGAGCTCAGGTGAGGGTCGTTAGGATCTAATGGTGGACTACTTCTGATTCCCCAACTGTCTGCAGTATGTCCTTCCTGAGAAACATTGGATTTGTTCCTTAATTTGCTGGGAACAGATGAAAGGGCAGCCTGGTATATTGAAGATAGATTATGTCTGAGTCCTCCTGTTGAGTAGTTGTTTGGTTTCTCCAATGTAGAGTTCTGCGCATTCTTCCTTACACTGGACGGCATATACTACATTGGTCCTCTTTTGTTTTGGTGTCCGGTCTTTAGGGTGAACCAGTCTCTGTCTCAGTGTGTTGGTGGGTTTGAAGTGGACCGGTATCTGATGTTTCCCAAAAATCCGTTTAAGCCTCTCAGGAACCCCTGCTACATAGGGATTGACCAGGTTCTTACTCTGTGGATCTTGAGGCTCAGTTGTATCTCGTTTTTCTGCTTGATGTGGATGTTCCCTTGTTGAAAGCCCACTTGGGGTAGCCACAGGTTTTGAGGGCTGTCTTCAAGTGAGTGTCCTCCGTTCTCTTGGCCTCCCTAGAGGTAGGGATGTTATTAGCTCTGTGGCGTAAAGTCCTGATGACTCCCAGTTTGTGTTGCAGTGGGTGATGGGAGTCAAAAAGAAGGTATTGGTCTGTGTGTGTGTGGGTTTCCTGTATACTTCTATCTCTAGTTTCCCATCAGACCCGATGACGAACTCACAGTCCAAAAAGGCTAGCCTGTTCTCTGGTGTCCTCTGTTGAATTTGATGCTTGCGTCTACTGTTCTGTTCTGATCAGACTCTTCTGTTGTGAATGTACAAACATACAATGCTCTACTCAGCAAAAGTCACACACTTGGCTTCTAAACCCACAGTACCTACTTAAATAAATAAATGTGTTCATTAATAAATTACAAAACACAGGAAAAGCTTCCACAGCAAACAAGAAGTCCCTTTTTAGGCCCTTTTTCTACAGGCTGTGAGATTATTGGGTTGTTCTTAGCTATGTATTTTGTTCCTGGCACCTGGTTCTGTTTTCTGAACCAGTTAGAAGAACTAAGGGTCTACCTGGTTCTTAGGTTGGCCTTTGTGCAGGTTAAATAATACCACCAACATGTGGTCTAACCAGCTCAAATTTGACATCTTTAAAATGATATATCTACCTGACTGTGCAGTAACACTTTGGCTGACATTTGGATCACAGGCTGTTGCTTTAATCAGCTGTGGGATATGAGCGTGGGCAACTGTAAGTAACGGTTATTAGGGTGTGGAGGTGAGATTACTGGTCTGTTTGATGTTCCTGACTTTCCCAAAGTCACGCCTCCGACGAACATGACATCTCAGCTACCCGTTGAGTGTGCCGCCCAGTCACATCAGCCCTCGTATCTCAGAGTGAACAAAGGGTGCAAGGAGATGAGATAAGTGTGCTCATTTCCTTTCCATACTGACACGCCTGACAGGGAGGATGAAGAGTGAGAAGCCCTCCTGTGCACATTCACACCTCTGTGAGACAGACACAGGTCACAGCAAGCTGTGAAGTGTGCCCTTTACAGCACAACATACAGCAGGAAGAGGATCTCCTGTCTGCAGCGTGAACACAGCACCAGCACACATCAAAAGGAGGCTGAAATTCACAGCACAGCGTTGAAGTGAGCTGACACAAATGACTCGATCAGTTCAACTTAATGCACGAGAATCTCCCACTGGCGCCTGAACAGACAAGTAAAGGTGTTGAAATGTCCTAACACACAGCCACTGACTACTACTGTTGTTCATGTGTGCAGGCTCACACCAGGAGGAATTTGGTGTGTGAAGGAAAAACATACCTTGGTGCCTTGTTCGTCCACCGAATTGCTGCCTAAAAAAAGAGACAAGAAAAGACCAGTTTATCACATGTGGAGGAATGACAACAGTGAGATGCTTCCACATGGCCCAAAGATAAACATCCTCAAATGTCAGAACAACTTGTGACAGTCAACAGTTATTATTTCTCAGCAGAGATCTGAAGGGTAGGTCTGCTGTGATCCTGTGTGATCTAATTCAGCAGTTTGCCAACCAAAATAAAGACATTAGTTCATGGATTGATAATTCAAACAGGTAAAAATAAATCTGCTGTTTGTTTACTAGATCCAGATTGTCAAATATGAGGATTTGCTGTTTTCTGATCTACATCATTGAAAACTGAAAATTTTTGGGTTCACACCTGAAGATATAGACATTTTTAATTACTCTATTAATCTAAATAACAGATTACTATTTATCTGTTGACAGTTATTGAAAATAAAGATCAGCTTCAGTTTAAGTGAAGATACAAAATATCTAGTCAAAATTAAAAGATATTTTTCTTTACCTACTACGAGAGAAAAAACATGAGCAGTATTTGACAAGCCTAAGTGATGGGAAGTGGAAACATTTGCTCAGTGCAGGTTATATTCCTGAATCTCCAGAATATCTCCAATATGACTCCACACGGATAATAAAATCCCAAATAAAGTAAATTCCAATTTAGTATTCCAACTGAACAGAAATATTCCATGACACGGACGAGATGACAAACAAGGCGGGAGACAATAAGATATGAAAGATGGTAAATCTCCGAATCATCCAAATGATGAAAGAAGCTGTATATCCATCTTCAGCTCCTCAGCTGCTCCTCTGCTGACTGAACAGCGTTGTCACTTTCTGTTTCTCCATTAACTCCAGAAATCCCCAAGACAAACAGAAAATAAAAGGTGCAAGGCAGGGAACGCCAACTGTGACTTTATTCCGGCAGTGAAAACAAGAACTTCCAGGCCACTGAAGAGCAGCAGCTGAAACAGGCGGTTCACTCAGTCCCTGTGGGTCTGATGGGATCTCGGGCTTCTGACCGTCCTTGACTGACTGCTGCAGAATGCCAACACTAACACTGATGCCTCACTGTTTCTGACTGAGATAAGCCGTTTATCTTGTCTGATGCTAAAAACCTCAGACACTCTCAGGAAGCTGAGATCTAAATGTCGATGTGTTTCTCTTCTCTTCCTTGTCTTGTGAACTGTTTCTGCTGCCACTGGCTGGAAACCACACCAAGAGCTTCAAACTGACAGACTGATTCTGACTCACAGCTGAAACATGTATTTTCTGCCTTCATCATCCTCAGCCTCACTCTAATCTGAGGACAGGTTGCTCATCTCTGACTGACAGCTGTTAGCTCTGCCCACGTGGGGGCTGTCCCTCTAAAGAGGAAGTGGAGGGGGATAAACCAATCACACCTCACACGCAGAGCAGAGGGCGGGGAGGACGCCCAGCCGAATACCAAATGACAATGTCATTCAGCCAAAGGAGGGCAGCAACAGGTTTCTCAGCTAATGATCAATTTCAGGATTATTCTCAACTGCAGTTGAAGGTGCCATCAACACACAGTTCAAACTCACAGATATTCAGTTTATTATCACATCACAAATCCTCACACAAGAAAATGAGCAACTACAGAATATCTGTTCTTACAAAAATGACAACAAATAACCAGTTATCAGTTTTACCTTAAATGTGTACATTTGGTTTTTGTGTGTAGACATCTGTGTGGTAAGCTGTATGAGTGCTGCTATACACTCTCCCTGCAGATTTAAAGGACAAAGACTCTGTCAGAGTCACAGAGCCACACTCACCGAATATGTAGACAATGCCGACGGCCCCGCCGAGCCCCATGAGTCCCGCCAGCCGGAGCACCATCTTCTTAGCGTAGGTGGTATTCTCCTTCTGCTTCTTGTCCTCTGCCTGTTCCCGCTCGCCTCCCCCACCCTCAGGAGGAGGCTGACCCTGGACAAAAGCACAAATGCACGTTTCAGTTTGACCTTCACTGACGTTACGAAAAAACAGGGAATAACTTTCTCATCGTTCACACACACATTCTGCAAAATATCAAAACATTTGTTTATCTTCGCCCATTTGTGGCTAAAAATATGAAGTTCAATGTTTTTTATTTATTTGCAGAGCAACAAACTGTTCTCCACCTCATTTAAAAACCAGTTTCATCTCCTGATGTTTATGGATAACCCTGATGTCAAAGCTGGACTCATCACATCTGTTTGTGACCACAGGTCAGGAATATAATCTCCATCAACATATGACACCCTGAGCAGTTTGAGTTTCAGCTGAGGGATTTCATTATTCATATTATTATTTCATGAGTCATTACCAACAGTCCTTAACAGGTTTGTGGCATCACGTTGTTTGGTCGAATCACGGGGTCCACTGGAGGGGGAGCGGGGACGGGGTGACCTTCACACCAAACACACTTTGGGTGTTTATCCAAAGAGAGGTCAAACAAATTCACGGACAAGAACAGTTTGTGTTTTCTGTGACAATAACAGCTAACGCCATGCTAACAGTATGCTAACGCACCGCTAAGTGCCACAGCTGGCCGCAGTAATGCAACACACACAAATGATCGGGCCATGTGCTGGACGTGTACCGGCTTCGCTCAGGTAACGCCAGTTAAACTATTCCGACAAGTGTTGCAGACACAGACCATTTGCCAGTCCCAGAAACCGCATGCTAACGTTAGCCGGTTAGCTACCTTGGTGCCATTCATTCATTCAGCGCGGTCCCACGCGGGACTGTGGAGCGGAAGTCTAACATCTGTCTGAGCTCAGCAGGACCCCAACCGGGTCTACCAGTCCCGTTTGTCAGACAAACGAAGACGCAACTCAGCCTAAGCTAAGTTGCAGCGATTTGTTTAGCAGGGGCAGCTCGTGCGAGCGGGGTTTGTCGGTTGGCCCTCGCTAGCTAAGTGTGTCCGCGCTTCCCGCCAACGTCGCAGACTGTGGATGGGGTAGAAATCGAGCGCACCCACGCAGGCTCGCCGCCTCACCTGACACTGCTGCTGGAGGATGGCCTGAGCCAGCCCGCCCGTCGCAGGCACCGTCCCGGACGGAGGCTTGTCCGTGCAGAGGGTCCGTACAATGTGCACCGTGACCGGTAAGGAGGCCCCCGCCGCCCCGCTCCGAAGCCGCAGGAGGCCGCAGCTCGCCCGCATACACATGGGGAGCACAGCCGCAGCGGACATCTTGGAGAGACGCTGAAGCTGCCGGTGAACGTAGGTGACGTCAAAAGGGCGAATCCCCCGATTGGCTGGGCCACTTTGATTGACAACCAGAAGGCGTGCTCACAGCGCTAGGAGGCCACGTGGTGCCGGAGTGCGGCGGGACTTAGAGAGTTCGGTCCAATCAGAAGGAAGAGCGAGTCTGACCTTCGATTGCAACACAAAACTGCCATGATCGTTGATGGCAAAATGCCCAAAGCCTGGTTAGTTTAGGTCTGTTAAACGGTGATCAAGGCCAAGCTGGTCCCAAACATAAACATTAATACAAGACACAAACACAACATATAAAAAGATGCATTACAAAGTACAGCAGTACAGATAGATTTAATATGTGATCGACCAGAGTTGGATTCATTGGCCCTGGATGTTAGACGAAATTTGACTTTCAGTGGAACAGCCAAGACCAATTTTAGATGCATATTGATACAGAGCTAAGACCAATAGTCCAGGTGTTTGTGGGAGTGCAAAGAATGAATACTGGATTCATAATGTCAAGCCTTTAATTACTGACACGTTTATTTCAGCACCATAGGTATGTACATTACTCTGAAGCTCTTTATGCTTTTTAATAGTTTTGTTGTTGGTGGTGTTTTTTGTTTGTTTTGTTGTTGTTTTTATGCCATTCTATTTTCCTATAACCTTCTTCCAAATTCTTATGGGTGTCACCTGGCACAAATTGTGAACACACATCATATGCCATATGTGAAAAGCTCATGTAATATATGCAGAACTTCACTGAGCACAAAGCTTAAATAGTTTATTAAAACAATTTAAATGTGTTTACAGCAAACGCTTGACTGAGCTGTGGTAGTTTATTCTGATCAGTTATGTCAGTGTTATTGTCCAGAGTTTAACTCTAAGCAGCAGGACCAAGTGAGATGTTTATATTCATGAAATGATGTCAGATGATCCTATGTGGCACTAGTTGTGGCCCTTTGGAGTGTTTATTTTATTTCAAATCAAGTATCCTTAATTTTACCACTATAACAATAATAATCAACAATACAACATATTGTACATTTCAGAATACGCAAATATTTACGTGACCACCAGAGGGCAGTATACACACATCAATATAACTTCACCTGTACTGTTTTTGACACTTTACTCTGTTGTAGTTGAGAGCTGCAAATATTGATTTTTATATTGATTAACTAAAAGCAGGAAACAACACAGTGAATCCAAACAATCAAAGAATAGGTCAATTATCATGATACCAGGACATGAATATGAAAATTAATTTCTCATCAACTCCTCTAAACGTGATTGACTGACACTGTATTTGTCTAACATACTATTGGTAGGTTTAATGCACACCCCTTTGAAGGAATGAACAGTTCAGCTGTGCATTTGGCCAGATAAAGCAGCAGATTGCACATATCTCCATCACAATCACAATGTAACACGTCATTAATATTTTCTGACTCATTTGACTTTGTACCAGAATTTATCCAGACGTCAAAGAAAAGTATACGCTGAAACACAGTGTGAAATAATATTAAAATTACCCTGTTTTTTGTGATTTTGAGTTGTCACTCTACAGATTACTGAAATGATAGATTTACATCATTCTCTTTCATTACTATTAATCACAGGAGAACCCACAGCCAACACCTTTCTTTTGATGAGTACTCTTGCCACTCCAACCTCCCATCCTGTTTTCTCTTAAGTGTAGCTTCGAAGTAGAATTTGCCAGAGGAAACCCCTTATTTCCCAGGACAAGGTGAAGAGACTCAAATCTTGCAGGGTTGTCGGGGACTTTCCTCTTTGTGACTCCATCACTTGCTTGTTTCCCCTGTGAGCACAAGGGTTGGTTCTGGATTTTCCCAAGCTCATTGTCAAACACATTCTCTGCTTGGGTGTCCATTGCTACCTCATCTGTCTGCTCTTTATCTACCAGGTTGACTTCTTTGATAATGTGCGCTACCCCACTCCTCACGCTCCCTACTTGGAGGAGACTTAGGACTGAGGCTGTAATGCAGTGTTTTGAGTTTGAAGTGGAGGTGATGTGTGGTAGTCCCTCTCAGGATCTTGAAGTCATCCTTCCAGTTCAGTAATGGTCTGATGGTTCTGGGTGATCTCCAGGTACAGCTGAGTAAGAAGAGCTTCAGCATTCTGCTCTGCTGTCTTCTGCTTCTCCTCCAGCAGCTCAGACAGCTTCACCTTCCTGGTCTCAAACGAGGCCACAAGAGCAGCAAAGGTTCAGACAGTTTCTCCTTTTGTTCTCTCCACTTTGCTTGACTTTGCTCGATTGAGGTTTGAATTCTCTAAGCCATGATGGACTTTTCAGAGTGTGGCTGACTTGGCACAGAGCTCTGGTCTTTCATGCAGAAAAACTCGATCACCTTGTTGTGTTTCTTGTTTCTGGGGGCACTGTTGTCCTCATCTACAGCTCTGGTTTGTTTGAAAAGCTCCAACATGTCTCTGAATGCTGTGTTGACTCACAGCCCTGGGGTGCTTGGGGAAATCCCGTTGCACAGTGGACACTGGCTGGAGTCACCAAGGGCCCAGTTGTCCAGGGAGTGGAGCCAGGTTCACTGAAGACATCCAGAGGGACTGAGCCTGTTCAGGCTGTTCAGATAGATAGAGACTTCTTGTCTGAGGCCATATCTGGAGAAACCAAAGGAAAGAGAGCTCTTTACAGCAGATTTTCTGTTTTCTGGAAAAAATTGAAACATTTAAATTGGTAGCTTTCTCCAAAACTACAAAATGATAACAAACACTTGTTTATGTGCACCAACTGCAGAAAAAAAACATTTAGTTGTTCATACTGCATGGTGCTGATTTTCTAACTCCCACTTGTTTTTGTTGTGTCAAAGACCCATCTGTCTCTGTCTACCGTAGTGCCAGTTCAGCTCAGATAACCAATGAAAACTGCAGACTCATATAAAGGCAAAGCAGAAAACATGGACTGGATTTCAATAATAAAATGCGTTTAATTTATAGAAGTCTGAAAGTCAGTCTGCAGATCATCTTTAACACATCTTAATAAAACAACCAGATATTAACAATTAAATAATGTAAATATAAATATCTCTAAATATAAATCTCACCTGGTGCTGACAGCACAGTGGAGACTTTTTAGGTAAGTGGGAACATTTTTGGAAAGTGCTGACACTGTTTGACATTTGCAGCAGTTTGGAGACATTTATGACCAGAGACAACTTGGACGGATGGTGATGCTGTTTCCTGGGTCAGAGAATCCACTTCCTGTTGCTAACATGTTAGCAGTAAACTATCCCCTCTTTCTTCTAACACGTACAGGTCATTCACAGATTCACAGCTCCAGTCTGACCCATCATGGACTGAGCTTCGCTTCTCTCCTCTCCTCTCCTCTCCTCTCCTCACCTCTCCTCTCCTCTCCCCTCCTTCTTTTCTCTCTTCTCTATCCTCTGACCAGCGATGACATGTTTAGCCGCATGTCGTCGTTCCGTCGCTGGCTGTTTAGGTGGTGTCCAGCAAACGATGTGGGCTTCATAGACAATTGGGCCACTTTCTGGGTAAAACCCGGTCTGATAGCGAGAGACGGCATCCATCCCACTTTGAATGGTGCAGCTCTCATCTCTAGAAATCTGGCCGAGTTTATTCAATTCAATTCAATTCAATTCAATTTTATTTGTATAGCGCCAAATCACAATACAAATCATCTCAAGGCACTTTACAAAAACTAAAACTAAAAAACCAACAAATCCCTTATGAGCAAGCACTTGGCGACAGTGGAGAGGAAAAACTCCCTTTAATGGGAGAAAAAACCTCCAGCAGAACCGGGCTCAGTTTGGGCGGCCATCTGCGTCGACCGGTTGGGGTGAGTGGATAGAGCAGAGAGAAAAGAACAGCAACAATAAACAACAAATAGACACTGCAGGTTGGTGGGGACAGTAACTGCACATCAGTGATATACAGCTCCAGGACCTATTAGCCAACCTAAAGCCTGACAATCCAGGGTGGGGACCGGGATGCAGAGACTCAGTCTAAAACGCCTCTTTGCAGTTTCCTTAGAGCCGTCGCCCCCCTCAAACCACATAGAGACTGTGTCTGCCCCTCGAACATATAAATCAAATAAATCAGAAGTTAACAGAAGAGGAGTTATTCATAAAAACTTAATAAAAATTAAGACCACTCCTCTTATTGAACAGAAAAACAGAACTGTCAAATGTGGATTATTAAATATCAGGTCTCTTTCATCTAAATCTCTGTTAGTAAATGATTTGATAACTGATCACCAAATTGACCTACTTTATCTTACTGAAACCTGGTTACAGCAGGATGAATATGTCAGTCTGAATGAATCAACCCCCCTCAGTCATAAAAATTATCATGTTCCTCGAAGCACAGGTCGAGGTGGAGGAGTAGCTGCAATCTTCCACTCAAACTTATTATTAAACTTTCATCCTCAGAACAGTTATAACTCATTTGAGAGCCTCACTCTGAGTCTCTCGCATCCAAACTGGAAAACACAAAAACCAGTTCTACTTGTCATTGTGTACCGTCCACCTGTCCCTTACTCAGAGTTTTTAACTGAATTCCCTGACTTCCTGTCTGATCTAGTGCTTAGATCAGATAAAGTCATTATAGTGGGAGATTTTAACATTCATGTAGATGTTGAAAATAACAGCCTCAGCATTGCATTTAACTCTATATTAGATTCAATTGGTTTCATTCAAAATGTTAATAAACCCACCCACTGTTTCAATCACACCCTTGATCTTGTTCTGACCTTTGGCATCGACATTGAACATTTAATAGTTTATCCTCAAAATCCTATTTTGTCAGATCATTCTTTAATAACATTTGATTTTAAGATGATGGATCATGCAGAGTTTGGAAGAAAATTCCACTACAGCAGATGTTTATCTGACAACGCTGTTAATAAATTTAAGAAAATTATTCCATCTTTATTTACATCTATGCCATGTGCCAACACAGTGGAGGGCAGCTGCCTCAATCCCACTCCCTATCAAATTGATCATATTGTAGACTGTGCTGTAGCCTCACTGCGTAAAACGCTTGATACTGTGGCCCCTCTGAAAAAGAAGTTTTACAAATAAAATCACAACTATTAGAGATAAAATAGAGATTATTAGAGACTATTAGAGATAAAACAGATGCTTCCTATACCTGCAATAAATTAATCTTCTACTACAGTAGCTCTTGAGTCATCTGTTGGACTTCAGTTATGTTTAGACTGCTTCTCTCCCATAGATCTCTCTGAATTTACATCAGTAGTTGCTTCATCGAAATCATCAACGTGTCTCTTAGACCCCATCCCGACTAGACTGCTTAAAGGCACCCTGCCATTAATTAACTCATCTTTATTAGACTTGGTAAATTTATCTCTAGTATCAGGCTACGTACCACAGGCTGCAAACTTAAGACTGCAGTAATCAAACCCTTACTCAAAAAGCCTAGTCTTGATCCAGGAGTCTTGGCTAATTATAGACCAATATCCAACCTACCATTTAGTTCTAAAATCCTAGAAAAAGTTGTTGCTAAGCAGCTATCAGACCACTTACACAGGAATGAACTATTTGAAGATTTTCAATCAGGATTTAGAGCACATCATAGTACAGAAACAGCACTGTTAAAAGTCACCAACAATCTTCTCTTAGCCTCAGATAATGGACTTGTTTCTATACTTGTCCTCCTAGACCTTAGTGCTGCATTCGACACTATTGACCACAACATTTTATTACAGAGGCTGGAGCATGTGACTGGTATCAGAGGAACAGTGTTAAAATGGTTCCAATCCTATTTATCGGACAGATTCCGGTTTGTTCATGTCCATGATGAACCTTCCACATGCACAAAAGTTAGTTATGAGTTCCACAAGGCTCTGTGCTAGGACCGATTCTGTTCACCCTGTATATGCTTCCTTTAGGCTATGTCTTTAGGAAGCACTCTATTAATTACCACTGCTATGCAGATGACACTCAGTTGTATCTGTCCATTAAACCTGTTAACACAAACCAGTTAACCAGACTTCAAGCGTGTCTAACTGACATACAGGCCTGGATGACCAGTAACTTTCTACTTTTAAATTCAGAGAAAACAGAAGTTATTGTATTTGGGTCTAAAAACCTCAGAAATAACTTTTCTAAAATTATAGCTACTTTAGATGGCATAGTCCTGGCCTCCAGCACTACTGTGAAAAACCTTGGAGTTATTTTTGACCAGGACATGTCCTTTAACTCACACATAAAACAAATCTCTAGAACTGCCTTCTTTCACTTGTGCAACATTGCCAAAATTAGGAACATCCTGTCTCAAAATGATGCAGAAAAACTAGTCCATGCATTTGTTACCTCAAGGCTAGATTACTGTAACTCATGTATATTCCACCATTGAATGTCACTAACCTTGTGCTCTCTCTCTCCCCTAGTTTGTGCTCTCTCCCTCTCTCTCTGTTCTCTCTGTACCTTCTTCTGCAGGTGTCCCTGGTCCTGGAGCTGTATATCACTGATGTGCAGTTACTGTCCCCACCAACCTGCAGTGTCTATTTGTTGTTTATTGTTGCTGTTCTTTTCTTTCTGCTCTATCCACTCACCCCAACCGGTCGAGGCAGATGGCCGCCCTAACTGAGCCTGGTTTCTGCTGGAGGTTTTTTCTTCCGTTAAAGGGAGTTTTTCCTCTCCACTGTCGCCAAGTGCTTGCTCATAAGGGATTTGTTGAGTTTTTAGTTTTTAGTTTTTGTAAAGTGCCTTGAGATAATTTGTATTGTGATTTGGCGCTATACAAATAAAATTGAATTGAACTGAATTTATGAAAGGACATTTTTGGAAAGGGAGAAACATTTAGGAGAGTTAAAAATGGATAATTCTTTGAAAACAAGATATTTTGGAAAGTAAAACCTCTTTGCACAGCGGTGTCACATCATAAAGACAAAATAAACTCAGTTGTATTCCATGTAGTGTAATATATCATGGTTTGTGTGTACAGGCGTCATTTTAGTTGTGGGAAAGTGCTGTCTGTGCTCCAGCAACATGAGTTGAATGCAATGAGAGAGGGAGGCGGCAGAGAGAGGTCGGCGGAGAGCGGTGGAAAGAGCCAGAGTCTTGGAGAGAGGAGGAGACAGAGCATCAGTGCTGCTACCATAGAGGAGAGAGTCCCATCAGCGAACAAACAGCGGCTTGTTTTCAGGTAAGAACCCGCTTCATCCACACTTGCTCCTGTATTTTAATAACATGTCTGCCTCGGTGCACCAGGCTGCCGTGCGTCATGCTGGTGCTGAGGATGGAGACGCTGAAAAGGTTGGAAAGGGGCGCTGTTCAAAACAACATCAAATAAAGCTGCTCTTCTTTGACTGCGGGCAGTCCGGGCTTCTTTATTTCGACCATCGACTGTTTCCATCCGTGCAGGGCTTTAGGATCCAGGCCTTCGTGTCTTTTTGGCGTGTGCGTATTTTCATTGTTTGTCAGCGGGGCGTTTTTTTTACTACGCACATTGGCACAAAGCACGAACCGAGCCTGACCCGGCTGGTGTCTGCTGTTTTTCTGGATTTGGCCGGTTCTGTGTTCGTCAGGGAGGATCTGGAGCGGCGGACGACGCGCTGTCCGGCCGAAGCGACGGTTTTTGCGGGATTGCGTGTCTACGCTTTGGCTTGTTGTAAAATGGAGGCTGGATGGACTAGGATGCTGCCATGGCCTCCCCCGCCTCTCACAGGTTGCTGGTGCACATCACATGGTTCCTCGCCCAGATCGGCCCAGCTGAGCCACAAACCCTTCCTTCACCGAGTCTCTGTGGTGGTTTTCAGTGCTCCCACAGAGACTCGGTGAAGGAAGGACGCTCCAGTCTCCATAACCAGGGCTCAGAAACATTCAGCGTTTATTTGGGGAGAACAGTGGTGGCCTCTGGATTCAAATATCACTGAAACGACGTTAGAGAAATGTCATGTTGACTAATAATGACAACAACAATAACAACAATAATAATAATAGTCACTATAAGGTTTATTTCACTGCTGTGGTTTTGACTGGACATTTCTTGTTTTCTTGCTGATTTGTGTGGTTTTGCTGCCTGAAAACAGCTCAATTCATTTACTGTAATGTCCCATTGAAAACAATACAGGAGTGGTAGGAGCTCATGGGATGTGTAGTGCAAGATAACCTGCTGCTACATGTGATGTGGGGACTGAGGACCAAACCAGCTGTCCTGGGGACCCAGTCGTCACTGATTCATCTCTAATTTATAGAAAACACATTTTATAAGAGAGTTGGAAATGATACAACAGGGAGGGTCAGTGTCACTGCTGCAGCAGGAACTCTCGAGTTTCTTTTTAGTGGATTTATTGGGATTTTCTTGCAACCTCCTCTGGTGGTTCATATTCTTGTGTCTGTGCTGATTCGTACGGTCGTGTTGCGTAACCTTTATGGTGGCCTCAGCTGAGTCCTGTTTTGTTGAGCCCATTCAGACTCTGATTACTGTTGAAGCAGGAACCAGCCAGCTGCCACTGCTGATTACATAAAACACATCACACCCTCAGACAGATAATTACTGTGTTTCATGGTATCACTACGTTTTTTGTTTTTTACGGTTACAGTCTAACTGAACAGAAAACATGTGAGTTGACAGAATATTTGCTCCAGGCCTCAGACTGTTTATGTGTAGAATAAACCAGTGTTTACGAAGTGTGTTCCAGTCATTCTAAGTCAAACTGATCTGTATCAGTTGTGTTTTCTATAAAGACGTCTAACTTAACATGTAGCTGCTGCAGCAGACAGTCGCTGACTGAGACTGGGACAACAGAGCTGGTATTTGTGTGGATTAAAGTCTGCAGCTCAGACTACAGAGACGTCTCTGCCTCCTTTCAGCTGCTCCATGAACTGTGTGCTGTAAACTGGCCCCAGACCACATGGTTAAAGAGGGTGTTGCTGGTTCAGTTGCAGATTCATTTTTCCTGCATGTTGTTTGGATCTGATATGTGACCTGTCGGCCCAGCATCCCTCACCCCGAGCGACCAGAGGACTGTGCCACACATCGGTTCAGACAGGACAAACTTATCCTGGTTCCCAAGAGGAAACCGGTACCAACGCCATGAAGAATGGAAACCAAATGTGAACTTCAGTCTGATTCCAGAAGTGCATCCTTCAGCATCTGGAGGCCAGGGTGCTGTGTTAGTGTTGGCCCTCAGTGCTGAGACCACAGAGTGTCCCGTCCCTGACTGGATCACCATTTAGCTGCTCTGAGATCAGGAGAAAACACAAATCTTTGTGAATACCTGAGGCGCCTGCTCTGCCTGCAGTGACGTGCACATCTGTTAACAGATGTGCATTAATGAATGTAGCACGGTCCGAACAAAACCACAGGACCAGCTCCAGGTTTGCTTTAATTTGCCAGCCGTTAAGACATGAGGTGAAAACATGTAAGAGTGTAACTGACTCATTATATTTGCTCCTTCCCTCCCTGGCTGGCTGTAATAGAGGCGATGGATGGGTCGCTGATGGATGGATCGTCCATTTGCTAAAGTGGAAAGTAGATTTAATCCAGTCGGGCCTGTCAACAGCTATAAGATGGACAGGGAGCGTTAGCATTAGCCTCCTTAGTTACTGCCATTATCAGTGGGTCAATTATCCTTCTCCTTGTTTTCTGTGTCTGCCTCCGAGCTAAACATAACACCATAACACTCGGCTGGTGATGCACAGCAGAAACAAGAAAACAAGGAGCGGCATCAAGAGACCGGAAGACAGACCGGACAAAACCGAGTCAGAGTGGTTTCACCCGAATAAGCCGTGCCCTTTTACTGGAACCATGTGGTGGTTCATGGGGACTGGACCTGGTTCAAGGTGCTTTATTGGAAGATGCTGATGCTCGATGAGTCAACAGACAGAGCCGTTTAAGGCTCCAGTAAAGTCCAGTCTCTGGTCCCAAGTCTTTGTTAAGTCCTTGTCAATGCAACATGCAAAAAAAGTAACAGTGCAAGTTTGTTCCACAATATTTTCCTGGTAAAACTGCGGATTGTGAGCTCAGGTCCAGGGGATCCAGCTCAGGGGCTGCAGAACCAGGAGCCTATTTAAATGAACACTTGTCTTTGGAAGATATGACAGTTTAGGAAGAAGTTTCCTTAGAGTGATCAGTACGTTTTATTAGTCCATATTTAGTCTGTTTCCTACATAATTAAACTACAACAAGCTTACATTAAAATGAGTGAAGAAAATCTCAAATATGTTTTACAGCAGATTAGAAATAAAAACCTGAGGATGTGTCTGTGGGTAACGAGTTAAACCTGCACATTAGGTTTCCTCTGATATTCTGTGTAATACACGTCATAATACATAATAATGATTATGCTGTGGTCATTAATGGTTTGTTCTGTGTTTGTTTACTGTTGGTTTATTTGTTTAAAAGCTGATCTTCAACCAACCACTGCAGTTTTTCAGGGTCAGCAGGCTCAGAACAAGGGACTTCCAATACAGGGGTCTCAAATTTCAGTCCTGCTTGTTACGCTTGTTGTTTGTTTAGTTTAAGATGTGATTTGGATCAATTTAATGAAATGAATTTAATGAAATCAGTAAATCAACTGAAATAATAAGTCAGTGAACCAGCCTGTGCAGCATCAGTACACATGGCAGCTGCTCCAGAGGTGACTCAGTACAGAACAGGATTTTTCTGTTTAAAAAACCAAAATAAGAGAAAAAGACGTGACGTTGCCTCCTCTCTCTCAGGCCCAGCTGCAGCATCCCTCGTCATGACTAAAGAGGAGAACCTGGAGGTGCAGGAGAAGGAGAGGCATGACCAGGAGGAGCAGGAGGAGGAAAGGGTCCAGAGAGAGGAGGAGGTGGCGTTGACTGAGGAGGAGGAGGAAGATGAGGAGGAGGAAGAAGAAGAATACGAGTTAGAGGAGGAGAGGGAGGGTGAGGACAGGGCGGAGGTGGACGATGAGGAGGACGATGAACAGGAGGACGAACGGGAGGACAGAGAGGAATGTGAGGAAGAGGAGGATCCACCAGCTGAACTGGAGCGGGACGACGAGCCAGAGGCTGAGCCACTGTCGGTGTCCGAGTTCCAGACTCCACTTCAGGAGCCACGCTGCCGAGCCATGGTGCACCCGTCAGCCCAGGCACCGCTGCCCAAAGACTACGGTAAGTCAAAATAAATACACACTGTTACACAGCCAACAAAGACAGTCCACCTTAAAATTCTGCTGCTGTACTGAGGTAATAATTAAACTGTTCAAAGCCTTGTTTTGATCGTATTCATGGTACTGATAACTACCTATGTAATTTTCATTACAATGATCACTACTAACACTGTACATTGATCATCCATCTGCTGTGATCATGTGCAATACTTCATTATAAAGTAATTCACATCAGTGCAATATACTGTAGTCACTTTACCTGGTATTTATATATTTATCCATTAATGTCCATATACTGTACATACCCATAGGCACATACACACTTATATAGGCACACTTATAGTTTTTGTAGCTTTATAGTTTTATTTCACTTAGTATTTTTTTTAATATTTTTAAATTTCTTATTTATCTCACATCTTTGCTACTTCTGGCACTCTGCTGTGTACTTGTACTTTGCTGTTGCAACAAGGCATTTTCCTCATTGTGGGACAAATAAAGGTTTTCTTATCTTATTTAAAGTTTTGCAGTTATTAACCAACATAATTAGACTATAGGGGGTAGACTGTAATCTGAGTTTGGTGAAGTTGGTACATTGGAGAGGTGGCATCCATTGTGGCCTCAGAGCAGCACTGGCGGTACAGGGTCTGAACCCCGGTGGACCCAGGGCCTTTCTCTGTAGAGTCTGCATGTTGTCCCTGTGTCTGTGTGGGTTTTCTCCTCCCACTGTCCAAACACGTGCAGGTTAGGATTAGGGTCTGAACCCCGGTGGACCCAGGGCCTTTCTCTGTAGAGTCTGCATGTTGTCTCCGTGTCTGTGTGGGTTTTCTCATCCCACAGTCCAAACACATGCAGGTTAGGATTAGGGTCTGAACCCCGGTGGACCCGGGGCCTTTCTGTGTGGAGTCTGCATGTTGTCCCCGTGTCTGTGTGGGTTTTCTCCTCCCACAGTCCAAACACGTGCAGGTTAGGATTAGGGTCTGAACCCCGGTGGACCTGGGGCCTTTCTGTGTGGAGTCTGCATGTTGTCTCCGTGTCTGTGTGGGTTTTCTCCTCCCACAGTCCAAACACATGCAGGTTTGGTTGGTTGGTGACTTTAAAGTGTGTGTCTGTCTCTGTGTGTCAGCCCTGTGATTGGCTGCTGATCTGTCCAGGGGGGCCCTGCCTCTCACCCACTGCATTCTGGGATTGGCTCCAGGATAACTGATCACAGGCCATGGCCCCGTTTTGTTAGATGTTGAAAAGTCTGTTATTTGAACAGCACATTTCAGAGGTGCTGCAGAAGAATGGAGGACTCTGCTGAAGACACTGCTGAATAAACTCCAATTTATGTCTTAAAATCGTGTTTCACTGTGAAACACAGCAGTTTGCAGTAAAACCACTGTTGTCCATGACAAAGTGTTTGGCAGCAGAAACTGAAGGATTGGCATTTGTTGTGGAGCTGATTGCAGTTACTCAGTGAAATAAGACCTGTCTCAGCTCAGATTGCACAGCTGGCAAGAGGAGAACCTGCAGCACTCAGAGGTTACTGCTGAGTCGATGAAACAGAGAAACATGGCTTCTGCTTTTCCTTCATTATTTCATCATCCTTCCTTTACTTTCCTGGTTTCCTTTTCTGTTTCTCTTCTCTTTTTGATGATCCCTTTGTCTGTGGTTTAGCTCTAACTTTTCCTGTATCCTTTTGTCTGCAGCGTTCACCTTCTTCGACCCAAATGACCCGGCCTGTTTGGAGATCCTCATGGATCCTAGAACATCCATCCCGGAGCTATTTGCTATCGTGCGTCAGTGGGTACCACAGGTGCAGCACAAGATCGACATCATCGGCAACGAGGTGAGAACCAGGTGAAACATGCTGGAAACAGCCAGGCTCTGCTTCTGTTCTCCCAGTTATCAGAGACTCCTGGAGTAGTGTGCTCAGGTGGTCAGACAGTTAATTCACTTAATCATTTGTCAGTTTACACAGAAAATAAAGATATGAATCTACAAACATTTGTGGACTCCAGCATCTAAAACTGACCCCTCAACCAGGTCGACATGAACCACCTGAGTCCTGACTGTCATTGTCACATTGACCCAGATTCACCACACACACACACACACACACACACACACACACACACACACACACACACACACACACACACACACACACACACACTTTAACCTCCTAGGACCTGGCGTCCACATATGTGGACATCACATTTTTCGTTGTCTGCACCATAATACTTATAATACAACTTCTCCATCTCCAAACTCACTTTCTCTATCACTCACACACACACACACACATATCTCATTCGAAATGTTATGACTGACATCAAGGTTGTACACAAATTACAAGTGCTTTCATGTTCAAAGATAATATCTGGTTGTTATATTTATTGGTTCCACCTAACCCCAAATAGCTAGAAGAAATCTAAAATGCAAGCCAAACCAAAGCTCAGGTCTTAGGAGGTTAAAGAACAGAAGCTGCTGTAGCATAACTCAGAGATGTGATCTTTACAGTGCCTAAGATGTAATGTTTCATAGAAGGAGTAGAGGGAGCAGAGGGAGGAGCAGATGGAGCAGAACGAGCAGAGGGAGCAGAGGGATCACAGAGAGGAGCAGGTGCAGAGGGAGGAGGAGAAGGACCAGAGAAAGGAGCAGGGGTAAAGGGAGCAGGGGCAGAGGGAGCAGAAGGAGGAGAAGGAGCAGAGGGAGGAGCAGGAAACACAGACTGACGCTTGGTTGTGACTCAGCCTGAAGTAAACAACAGATGAGCTAATTAAGTTCAGGAGTTGATGGTTTGGGTTAAATTCTACAATAAACTGATGATTATTGAGGCTCATTATGAAAATGTCTGACACTAATAATTGATAATTATTGATCACTATTGAACCTTCTGCCAAAACAAAGCCATCTGAAGTAATCAGGTTGAGGAACAAATTAAGGAACAGACGTGTCTATGGTTGGTGTTTCCTTCATGTTAAACGATTCTAGTGTTTAGATATAGATATATATCGTTATAGATAATTATAAGCCTAATCAGATCAATTGATCAATGTGCTGCTCTGGATGCTTGTGTGTTCGCTCAGATCCTGAAACGTGGCTGCCATGTGAACGACCGCGATGGTTTGACTGACATGACACTGCTGCACTACAGCTGCAAGGCTGGAGCGCACGGAGTGGGTAAGGTTTTAATAGGGATCAGAAACACAACCTGTGGTGTTGCCCAGATTGGCCTAGTCTGACTATAAAAGGCTCTGAAGTTATTATTTGAATGATGAATTATTAAACATATTTTTTATTTATCAGAAAACCAACAATGCCATCATGTCTGCTATAGTCAAGTTCATGATCCAAAGCTCAGAATAATTAAAAAATTAGCCTCAGAGGGATTTACATCATTCATCCTTACAGCCTGGTCTCAAGTGAAATAAGCTGCTTAACAGGAAACTGTGGAGAAACCTGAGGACCAGGATCAGGAGGATTCCTGTCAGTCTGACTGTGGTCTAGTGAGTCCAGCCCAACAGCCTTCAGCTTAGAGATGGTCTCGAGAAGTGAGTCATCTGTGAATGAAAGTCCAACATCAGTTCTTCACATTGTTCCAAGTCACAGGGCGTCTGGGAGGATCTGTGGTGTGGACGATGGCATCGGGGAGGGTGGTGGATTCTGCTCCTCTGCTGCTGTAAAGCCGGAGCTGCTTTCAGTTTCATCCTCATTGTGTGTGCAGGCGACCCGGCAGCAGCGCTGCGTCTCACCAGTCAGCTGATCTCTCTGGGCGCTGATGTGAGTCTAAGGAGCCGCTGGACCAACATGAACGCTCTGCACTATGCCGCTTACTTCGACGTCCCAGAACTGATCCGAGTCCTGCTCAAAGCCACGAAACCCAGAGGTACAAACACACAGATCTTCTATAGATCGTCAGCAGATACTCAGCATTAAATCCCACTTCTTCTTCTGTGTTTTCCTCAGTGTTGAACTCCACATGCAGTGATTTCCACTATGGCACAGCTCTGCACATTGCCGCCTCTAACCTGTGTCTGGGTGCAGTCAAATGCCTGCTGGAACATGGAGCCAACCCCACCGTCCGGGTAAAGACACTTCCCTTTGTGTAGTTCACAATGGGCCCAGATTTAGTTGCAGGTCCTGAGGCTGACGTTGTGTTTGGGAGCCGAGGTTATGTTGCTTTAAGTCATCAGTTGGCTCTGATAGAAGGTGGAGCATCGTTAAGAACAAACAGAAACCACATTAAAATGCAAATCATGCCTTCACAGTATCTGTCAGCGAGAACAACAGGCCTGACAAATGGAAAATAATGTTTGTGTTTCTGTCTTTGCCCTGCAAATTCTCCCTCCTCTTTGCTCTTCCTGCAGAACGATAAGGGCCAGGTTCCAGCGGAGGTGGTTCCTGACCCGATGGACATGAGCCTGGACAAGGCCGAGGCCGCCATGGTGGCCAAAGAACTGAAGCAGCTGCTGCTGGACGCCGTCCCTCTGAGCTGCAACCTTCCCAGAGCCACGCTACCCAACTACGACAACATCCCAGGGAACCTGATGCTGTCGTCACTGGGGCTGAAGCTGGGCGACCGCGTGGTGCTGGACGATATGAAGGTCAGGGGCTCACGCCACATCAGTGATGAGATGTGTCTTCATGCACAAAATGTGGGGAGAACTTTCAGATCAACTACAGGAAACAGCCTGAACATGACATTTATTGGCAAAAGGTTGAGTTTGGTTGAAGGAGCATGTTGTTCTGACCCATTGAAATACGTGTAAAAACCATTATGGCCAAGTGATGGCTTGGCACCTAGAACATACATCACCCTATCCATTTCATGTAGCTCTTCTACAAATCTCAGTCAAAACTCTAAGAATAACTGTAGGCACAGCTCCATGTTTTAGTTTCAACCCTGGTCTCTGGGAGAAAACAACAATGAAACAGCTGACTTGGATTTCAAAGGTAAGTGTGTCTGCAAACCTGAGATTGGCTGTAGGTGGCCTTTACAAACAGATGGGTCAAAAACAGTGTGAGCTGCTGCACCAAAGCCCTACACTGTCTTGGACAGTATTTGGACTGGAGACTCCTTCTCTCAGCCAAGCCTTGCTTGCAGGAAGATGGACAGCCATTGTGTGACCAGCGAGTGCCAAGGAACCAGAGAAGAAGTTTGTTTAGACTGGAACATCGGTCGTCCAGTGTGGATGAACCATGCACCACCTGAAACTCCATCCTGCACGCATTTAAACCTGACGTTACCATTCTCACATGAACCTATGGAGTTTGTTGCTGATGTGTTTGCTTTACACCCACATGACATGTGCAGTATAATATAAGTTAGATGAACAAGACGTTCTCCTCCTGTCGCATATTAAAATATGTTCATCTTCACTCCCTCTGTAGCATAGACCCCCAGACTAACTGCACGGCTTTGTCTCATTGTCTCTCTCAGACCGGTACTCTGAGGTTTTGTGGTACGACGGAGTTCGCCAGTGGTCAGTGGGTTGGCGTGGAGCTCGACGAGCCAGAGGGAAAGAACGACGGCAGTGTGGGCGGTGTGCGCTACTTCATCTGCCCTCCTAAACTAGGTACCTGCTGCTGCTACGGTGCCTTTGAGCAAGTCACTGGGCCTTTCCCTTTCTTCTGTGTGGGCCTAATTATTAATGGGTTAGGGTTCAGATTTTGCATTTCATTGTGCCACAGCATCACTTGACATGAACCTTCAGTGATGTGTGAAACATGATGGGATCCAAAGACCCAGGAGGAGGATCAATTCTCATGTGTTTGAGCAGTTTACATACATACACGGATTTATTTTTGGATTTATTTGTTAGTCACTCAGACACTGGTTTGGCTTCAATGGGAATATGTTGGTCAAACTGGTTGAGTGTTTTCATTTGACTGTAAGACACATTTCACAACACTTCAACACAACTGCTGCACAGGGACTGTTGCACAGTACAGAACCAAACAGCACACACAGCTGCCAAAGCCACATATGTATTTGTCAGGAGTTGGAGACCAAAGCAGGGTTGAGGAGAGTGAATACTGAAGCTACGTTAGTCAGGCGGACACAGCTGCAGTGGCTGTGGCAGCTGTTTGCTAACACCTTAGCCACAGCTCCATTTGCAGATGATGGCAGGTGGTTGTGGAGTCTGTCCGCCCTCTAGTGGTCACATGTGTTTCTGCAGCTCTCACTCAGGGATCAATGAAACCAGACCCTTTGAGTTTTTTCTGTGCCTCTTTCTGCCCTTCAGGAATTTTTGCTCCAGTGTCAAAGATTTCCAAGGCCGTGGATCAGACGCCTTCGTCAGTAACGTCCACCCCCAGAACCCCTCGCATGGACCTGGCCTCCCGCCTGGCAGGCAAGACCAAGAAGGAGAAAGAGAAGAAGGAGAAGGAGAGAGAGAAAGGTAACCTAGCTGATGTGATAGGGTTCAGTCTGTGTTCAGATGACTTTAAAATGCTGTCGTTAAAATTCCTACATTTTGGAAAAGCAAATCCCAGTGAAGTCAGTGGTTTGTTGCATGTTCTCAGCCCAGAGGAGGAAGAAGTCAGTAGCCAGTGTGGATCCAGAGGGAATGAACGTGGAGGTTGGAGATCAGGTTCTGGTGGCTGGACAGAAACACGGTATCGTCCGGTTCTACGGCAAGACTGACTTCGCTCCAGGTCTGTGCTGCTCCTCAGTGGGTTCTTGGTCCTGTCTGCATGTGGGGGCTTGTTAGACTTGTTGACATGCTGCTTTTATTTGAACTGAAAGGTCTGCATTAGTCGTCAGGACCAACTTTAAGAAACTGTTTCAGAACCTGATCCTTTAATTGTTTCCTGGGTTCATGTGGATCAGCGGCGACCGTGGTTCTATCCTAGTCTGATGACTTACCCCCCAGCTAGAAAAGATCTATCAGTGTAACAGAACTCCTGACTAGATCCTCAGAACATGAAATTAGATACGTTTTTTCATTTTATGCCACTATAAAGAATGAAGGCAGACGTGGTGGAACAGGGATCCTCTGTGAAATCATCAGGACAGACGTCATCAGGAATAGCTAACCACTGTTAGTCTCAGCCCACAGCCAGGTAAACGACTGGTGCAGGTGTGACCTAAGCTGCTTTTGTCTGCAGGTTACTGGTTTGGTATCGAGTTGGATCAGCCCACAGGAAAACATGATGGTTCTGTGTTTGGAGTCCGTTACTTCAGCTGCCTGCCCAAATACGGAGTGTTTGCTCCACCTTCCCGTGTCCAGAGGTGAGGTTCAGACCCTACACACCCTGGATCTCTCCTGGTTTACAGTGTGCTTGAACCGACAAACCTGGACACGTATAGTGCTCTGTGATAACCCAACATTTAGCTTTCCTTCCCTTCAGAATGTCTTTAATGTAGTGCCACTGCCAGTATTAAACACACCAACAAACACACTGTTTTCCATGTGGCTCTGTCAGAATCGGAGGTCCCAAAGACGGCTCACAGAATGACAGCTCCATGGTGAAGAAGGTCCACCAGGTCACTAGTAAGTACCTGCTGTGTTTCTTTGCTGTTTGTTCAGGACAGTGCACATTACCAACACTGACATGAGCAACGTCAGTGAAAATGTGCCAGGGCTCAGTCCAACACAGCGTGGCCCCAACCCAGTGCTGTAAAAGTAAAAGTTCGGCCAAATATATTTGGAGTATTAAAGGTGCACAGATCCAGACGTACAGTATGACATCTAAAACCGATCAGACATCATTTTTTTAATCTTTTTGTCCATTGTGCCTTAAAACATGGACGTGGGTTTTAGGCCTGGTTTAACATTGTTTCACTTTACCATAACTCAAAGAAGTGATGATGAAACTGCATAAGCTCAACAAAAACACAAACTGTGAGAATCAGGAGACTTGGTTTTCACACCTGATGCTCATATCAGCTTAATCTTCCTTTTACTTACCAACAAAGTGTGTTTGTGTGTGTGTGTGTGTGTGTGTGTGTGTGTGTGTGTGTGTGTGTGTGTGTGTGTGTGTGTGCGCGCGTGTGTGCGTGTGTACGTGTGTGCGTGCATGCACGTGCCCTGCAGTGTCGCAGCCCAAGCGTAACTTCAACACGATGCGGTCTCCTAAAGACCTGACCTCTGAGAGCTCCATATCCAGGTAAGAACAGAGGAAGCAGGTAGATGTCAGACTGCATCCACATCCCTCCACTGTGGATTGTGTGTGGATTGTTGTTGGGCTGGGTACATCTCTGTTTCATTTCACAGCTGCTGTGACCACAGGCCTGTTCATGTTACATGCTAAACACTAACAGTATTGTTCAAAATAATAGCAGTATAATGTGACTAACCAGAATAATCCAGGTTTTTAATATATTTTTTATTGCTACATGGCAAACAAGTTAGCAGTAGGTGCAGTAGATTCTCAGAAAACAAACAAGACCCAGGATTCATGATATGCATGCTCTTAAGGCTGTGCAACTGGGCAATTAGTTGAAAGGGGTGTGTTCAAAAAAATAGCAGTGTGGCATTCAATCAGTGAGGTCATCAATTTTGTGAAAAAACAGGTGTGAATCAGGTGGCCCCTATTTAAGGATGAAGCCAGCACTTGTTGAACATGCATTTGAAAGCCTGAGGAAAATGGGTCGTTCAAGACATTGTTCAGAAGAACAGCGTACTTTGATTAAAAAGTTGATTGGAGAGGGGAAAACCTATAAAGAGGTGCAAAACATTATAGGCTGTTCAGCTAAAATGATCTCCAGTGCCTTAAAATGGAGGGCAAAACCAGAGAAACGTGGAATAAAACGGAAGACAACCATCAAAATGGATCGAAGAATAACCAGAATGGCAAAGGCTCAGCCAATGATCAGCTCCAGGATGATCAAAGACAGTCTGGAGTTACCTGTAAGTAAGAAGATGTCTGTGTGAAGCTAATCTATTTTCAAGAATCCCCCGCAAAGTCCCTCCGTTAAAAAAAGGCATGTGCAGAAGAGGTTACAGTTTGCCAAAGAACACATCGACTGGCCTAAAGAGAAATGGAGGAACATTTTGTGGACTGATGAGAGTAAAATTGTTCTTTTTGGGTCCAAGGGCCATAGACAGTTTGTGAGACGACCCCAAACTCTGAATTCAAGCCACAGTACACAGTGAAGACAGTGAAGCATGGTGGTGCAAGCATCATGATATGGGCATGTTTCTCCTACGATGGTGTTGGGCCTATTTATCACATACCAGGGATCATGGATCAGTTTGCATATGTCAAAATACTTGAAGAGGTCATGTTGCTTTATGCTGAAGAGGACATGCTCTTGAAATGGTTGTTTCAACAAGACAATGACCCCGAACACACTAGTAAACGAACTAGTAAACGTTGGTTCCAAACCAACAAAATTAATGTTATGGAGTGGCCAGCCCAATCCCCGGACCTTAATCCAATCGAGAACTTGTGGGGTGATATCAAAAATGCTGTTTCTGAAGCAAAACCAAGATATGTAAATGAATTGTGGAATGTTGTTAAAGAATCATGGAGTGGAATAACAGCTGAAAGGTGCCACAAGTTGGTTGACTCCATGCCACACGGATGTGAAGCAGTTATACAAAACTGTGGTCATACAACTAAATATTAGTTTAGTGATTCACAGATTGCTAAATCCTAGAAACAAAAACGTTTGTACAAAATAGTTTTGAGTTTGTACAGTCAACGGCAGACACTGCTATTTTTTTGAACACACCCTTTTCAACTAATTGCCCAGTTGCACAGCCTTAAGAGCATGCATATCATGAAGGCTGGGTCTTGTTTGTTTTCTGAGAATCTACTGCACCTACTGGTAACTTGTTTGCCATGTAGCAACTATTATTTTGAACAATACTGTACATCCTCTTGATAGTGGATACAGCAGCACAATCATTTTTAATTCCCAGTAACCTGTACTGGGTACGTTGTTTTCAGTATGACTTTCTCCACTGTATCCAGTGCAACATGAGGCATCAGTGTTTTTATTCAGGTTTGTGTGATCAGTCTGAATGTACAGCTCCTGTCCTCCTCCTCCTCCTGCTCTTCTTTTCTTTCTTCTTCTTCCCTTCGTTCTTCTCTGTGCTCACTCTTCTTCCTCCTTTTCTCCCCCCCCCAGGTTGCTGTTCTGCTGTTGGTTTCCGTGGATGCTGCGTGCTGAGATGCAGTCCTAACTACACCCTCCTACTTCCTCCTCTACTTCTGCACTACATCGATGTCTCTCCACTCGTCTTTCTCTCCATCTTTTACTTTGGAGTCTTAGTCAGACTTCCTGTAGTGAAACTCTGTCTTTCTTCTCTTCCTACTCTCAGCCCAAGTCCTCCTAATTTAGCCGCTCTATAGCAAAATCTTTAGTGCCTTGTATCCAATCCAAACGTCATTCCTTTAATGAGTCCAACTCTGCTAAAGCACCTCCCCTAAAATATTTGATTTCCACAACATTCTGTTTCCAGCTGTTCTCATCCCGCTGTCCCAGCTTGGTGTTTGTCCACGTTGTGTCTTCTTGGAGTTCAGGACAACAAAAACCACAAACAGCAGTTTGTGCTGCTTCAGCATTTGTTTTTGCTGCTAGTGTTGGGTCTTAACAGATTTTAAATGAAGTGCCAGACTGATTTGTCAGGATGTTGCGTGGAAGTCCAGCTGAGCACCAGTTAACGTAAATAAGGAAATAATGCTGAAGTTTTGACTCACAAAGTTCTGTATGTGTAGTAAAAGTAAAAAGACATTCTCTTGTCTGCGATGCTTAGACCCCAACACACCCTGAGAATTCCCAGTGTAACGTGTAAACACAGTGTTTGGGTTCTGAGGGTGTGGACTAAATTAATGCAGCAGGTGCTTTGTCTGCTCTGTACATTCACGGTTCTCTGGTGGGTTGAGATGGTCTTTTCAACCACTACAGGACTGAGCCAGTGGAGGCAGTGTATGTAGGAAATAGTGGCCGTATAAAAGCCATGGCTTCAGGGCTTCTCTTGATGAATCATCATCTGACTGTTTTGGAGCAACCTTGAGCTAAAGAGAACGTTTCTCCACCAGAGAACCACGGTCATACATGAAACCATACATCATGCTAATCTCCGATTCAAAACAGGGTTAATCAACTTGACTTTAATGTCATTTGTCATAGTGTTACAGTCACGTTGTCACCGCTGGGATGTGACATGTTAAAATGACACACACCTTAAAGGCACAGTGCAGCTTCTGAATCTACCACAAGCTGCTGAACTTTCCTTCATTGAGAAAACTTTGACTGTTTAATAGATGAAGTACTGCAGTTTATAGTCATTATTAATCAGTATAGTACAAATACAAACAGTCCATTTAGTTAAATCACTGTATGTTATACAAATAGAGCTGCCATTGTAATCTGTTGTTAACCAAAACTGCTAGATCCAAATGAAGACTTCATTTGATGCAACTTAAAGTCAGAAATGTTCAAAGAGTTTTCAGCCCTGATATCAGTGTTTTTGTGTTGCTCCTGTCACAGTACATCTGACAACAAGCTTAATTTGAAACTAATGTGAGCTTTAAAACCATTTTGGAGTTTAATATTTGTTAATGATAATCAGCTGAAGAGCTCCATATCCCTCCGTTGAATATTAATCTTTTTAAGATTTAGATCTTGGACAGTTTCTCCAGAGTCTGTGATATTTGTAGTTTCCTCTCTTTCTGTCCCCTCTTGTCTCATCTCTCTTTCTCCATTTAAATAAGACATCAGTAACATTTGTGAATGTGTGCATTTACAAAAAGACAAAACAAAAACACAAGTTAATATAAACTTAGGTGTGTGCTTACTGTGAAAATTTCTCGAAGTATGTGCATAACTGAAAACAGCAATATGTAAACGGTGTAGTACCTATCTCTGTGTGGAAATTGTTCCTGTGTTATTGTCTCTTTACACTCTGTGAACACACCAATACAGAGAGATGAACACGCTCACACTGACGGCGGAGGCTGCCGGGGGAGACCAAACTAGCACACACCTGAAGCCATCCTGTGTTCAGGCTTTGTGGAGGCGCACACACTGTTAGATTCAAATGTTTAGGAGTCATTGTGATTTTGGCTCTGGTGTTTCGGTAAGCCGTTGGTCCACCGTACTCTGAACCCACTGAGTGAGTTCAGACAGACAGTGAAGAACCGACAGACGGATTTCTCTGGTTTGGTCTTTGTGCTCTGCAGCCTTGGCTGAAGGGTACATTGTGTTGTTGCTCCTGCACACTGCTGTGGATAACTGTTCGGTTTGTGCCCGTGGAATCAGCTTCAACATTATACTAATGACAGCTACAGTGCTCACACACATTAGGTGCAGAGTTTAGCTCAACCAGCTGTAGAATTTAGTCAGGCCGTGATTGGACCAAGCTTTCCATTTTCAGCTCAAATCTCAGCCCTGAGTGTTGGTGATAAAAGAGGCAGCCAAGTGGTGGAAAAAGTACATAATCTTTTTTGGTAAAATCTGGAATTCGTTGTGCAGCTTTTCAGACCTTTCCTGTAAAATGATCAAAGTGTCCTGAAAACTATGATCTGTACCAAAAAACTGCAACAGCTTTGCTCAGGGATGAGGTGAAGCTGAAAATGTGCACACAGATGATTTTAGGATTTGACTTGAAAATGCAGTAAATTAAGAAAACTGACAATTAATCCAGACTTGTCATATCCCTGAATTCAGACTTCACTTTTAGCCACTTATCTAAAATTATCCTGCGTCCATAGTATAGAAAACATGTTCACACAATATGCAGACGACTCACTGCTTTACCTTTTTATGCCATTATCTACTTTGCCCTTGCACCGAAAGGAAAGAGCATGATGAACTGAAGTTAATCCACATATTGTAGTTTCAACTGCTTAATAATGTCACTCCCAGCTACAAAAGAGCTGCTGTTCAATGTTACAGCTCCACAGTGTCTGCCAACTTCATGTTAGGTGGACATTGGCGTTAGTGGACCAGAGTTATGGTGGACATGTGTGTTTGTACAGTGAACACAGTACAGTCAATATGTTACAGTGAAGCCTCTGTTGGTTTGAACATGGTGTAAATGTGGAGCTTTCTCTGATTCTTCATCTTACGATAAACAGATAGTACATAAGCTTTACTCATTACATGGATTTGCTATATTTAAGGGACTGTACTGGTTCTGCATGTTTTAGCTGTGAAACTACAAACTTCTCTATCTTTACTCCACATTTCAACTTTTAGATTTACTTCCTTGTTTCCAGGCAGCAGAAACTTGAATCCCATTCAAGAAGTCACCCTTAAAAATTGTAATTTCCCTCTAAAGGCTTGTTATGGGCCCAGTATGTACCTTCTCATTCCACGTATGAGTGACATCCAAAAGATTACATAGATCATTTGCAGAATATAAACTCCGGTGCCTCCAAAATAATGATGTAGTGCAACAGAAGCAGAGGTCGACCGATATGGGTTTTCTCTGGCCGATGCCGATATTTAGAAATCAGGGCAGCCGATGGCCGATATTTGAGTAAAGTTATCCTGCGTGTTTTAGCAAGAATATTCGTCTGAATTGCACGCGTTTCTACTTTCAGATTTGTTGCACACATGATAAGCATGGTCAGCATCAATTCTGAAACGCTACAATGTAATTACACGTTCAAAACGAATGCCGTGTGTGTAAACTCTCCGGTACAGAAACAGAATGAATAACATATGAGTTTATCCAGATAACGCATGCTACTATAATAATTTAGCCGCTGGGCTTGTTAGCATGTTTTGGTACCCGTGCCTACACCCTAAACTACAGCTCGCTAACAATACAGACCCAAAAAGTTACTCACAATCGTTCTCCAAAAGTAGCTTCATATTTAACCAATGAAATGTATAAGACTAAATTAAAAATGAAAGATAAGTACTTTCTTACAGTTTTTGGACGCTTTTCAGCAGATGGGAACATCAGCTCAGTGAACTGTGGTGGTGACAGCCTGCTTGTTGCAAGAGGGGTCCTCACGTGTTCCACAACAACGCTTAGCTGGTCGCAGATGTGCCTGTCTATAAATCGGCCTAATGTGCAGCGAAATGGGCCGATGCCGATTAATTAAAATGTGCAAAAAACGGCAGATCAGTCGGTCGACCTCTAAACAGAAGGTCAAGCCAAAGTTACCTGCTGGTTCCAGTGTTTTCATAAAGCAAACTGAAACCAGCGGCTGCTCGGAAAGAAGGAAATCAATCAGAAGGTGATTGATGATTTAGCAAAACGATCAGGAAAATTGTAAAGTATTTGTGATTTGCAGATGAAAAGCTAAAACATTCAGAGTCACTGGTTTAAATCCTCTATAATCGATCGGTGTATGTGTCTGAGAATATAATGTTGAACTCATTCTCATAGAAACTAACTCAGCACTGGTTGTTTTAACATGAATAAGTCTTAAGAATCTACAGTATATAGCCTATATTTTGATAACTTCACTAAGTGTACTTTGGTTCTCTGGTTTTGTAGTGTGTGTGTGTGTGTGTTACTTTGTGCTCAGTTACAGTCCATGTGTGAGAGTCACTCCTGTTTAAAAAGTGTGTGAACTTATGGACATTAAGGGAAAACGGGAGAACGAGCGTCGGACATCTTCACCCTAACAGATACTCACTGCATGCTCTCTCTATGGAACGTTCTCTCAGTATTTTCTGATTTGGCTTTTTTGGTTTGTGTATCTTCTTCTCATCAGCATGGACATGCTTCTAATAATACAGTGACACCTCTATGAATATAATAAAGACTTGGATGTTTTTTACCTCTCATGTCCATTGCTGTTCCACACAGATAATCTTTAGGGCTTAAGGTTTTGAACTGAAATAGAAAATAATCAAGAATTATGATACAATGTTATTTAATGCACTAGCCTTTATTTTTTCACTGCAGCCATTGTCTCTTATATATTTATCCTTTGACATAAGTCAAATATGGCTTCCAGTGATCCTGGGTTTCCTCTATTAGGACTCCCAAACACATGATTTCAGACACAAGCATGTGTAATATTTGGTCATTTCAAATTGTAACCACAGAAACATCATTTTGCACCATCAGCAAACTTATGATATAATTAACAAACAGTACAACAATGGGACTAATGCTAAATCCTGGAGGAACCTGACAAATAAGTTTTAATTTTCTTTTCTTGAACATATTGATCCTGTTTTCTGGCTGAAATCTTAGTCAGGAATGTGAGACCTCTGTAATGCTTTGTCAATAATGCAGTCAATATTTTCCTCCACAGGGGTGTGAAAGATTTCATTTAAATATATATATTAATAGTATTAGTATTAGGACACTCAGACTGCTGGAAAACAACCCTGGGAAAATCTTATGTAGCTGTAGAAAAGTAAAGGACTTTTAAAAAAGAGTTGCAGCACATAGATCCAAATCATAAAGACACAAGTAAAGAAGAAACTCATCAAGTCAAAACTGTCAGTTTAAATACCTGTTTTATTCCAAAATCCATTAGCAGATTTTTCAATAGAGAACAGCTGCATTTCATTCTAACTAACAGATGAGGGGAAGAAGGTGTCTGAAATGTTGTGAATCAATAGAAAGTAGGCACCTGAAATATTACTTCACTTCAAATGATGCTGGTGTTTAAACACATTGATCTCAATAAATTACAGAAATACAAAATAATTTACAGCTAGAAAACTAGAAAGTGACCCAGTAACTAAAACCGCAGCTCAGCCCAAACAGGTAACTGTCCTCTGGTTTGGGCTGAGGCTTCTGACTTTCCCAGCAGCAGCTGAACGCATCAGGGGAGCAGAAGTCCGTTTACCAGAATAGTCCCGTGGATCCCCCCCAGCTGAAGTGCCCCTGAGCAGAAATCAGGCTCCGGACCATGATCTGGCCTCTGAGCAGCAGATGGAGTTCAGGGGAAGGAGGTGGAGAGCTGCTTCTCTGGAGTAGGGGGCGGAGATTTGACCTTTGACCCGCTGCACTGCCGCTTCCTCCGGGCTCTGCGGTTCTTGAACCACACCTGGAAATAAGGTGAGACACAGGACGGTTTAGGAAATTTCATATGGTAAACAGATAAACAACAACATGAGACTGGGCAGTTTCTCCCGTTACAGTGTGTTGTGACAACAAACATACGCTGATCGTTAAATTCAGGCTCAAAAACTGGCAGAAGCTGCAGTGCGTCCTGCTCATTTCTGGATCGTGGGTTTAGTGAAATGAATCGTGCAGGGTTTCCTGTGTTCACCCAGAAAAGAACTCACCCTCACGGTCTCCTCGCTCAGGCCGCTGCGCCGCGCCACCTCGGCCCGCGCCTCCACCGCCGGGTAGTCGGTGAGCTCGAACAGCGCCTCCAGCTGCCTGCTCTGGCTGTCAGTGAACACCGTCCTCGTCCGAGCCTTCTGTCGGTGCTGCGACTGCGAGGACACCCCGGCCTGGTGGTAGCCATGGTAACCAGGTAAAGGCTGAGCATCTGGAAAAAATAAGTTTGATGTTTAAGCTGAATTTGTTGTTAGAAACTTTGAAGAGAATAGTTTTACACATTTCATCCTGAACCCAAAGGTTCCTACAAGTTTACATCTAATCAAGGCTCAAAACTTTAAGAGCTTCTTTCTCTGAACGGGACTAGGACTACATACCTGTGGAGTCTCGGCTGCTGAAGTGCAAGTAAACTCCGGAGTTCGGGTAAATGCTGGTGAAATCTGTGCGGTGGAAACCGGCTCCGCACGGGTAACACGCCTCTACGCAGCCCATCCCTCGGTACTGCAGGCAGCCTGGCACCGGCACGGGCATTGGGACCGGCGCAGGTGGTTCGAGGTTCCCGCAGTCCAGGCTGAATCTGCCGGGGAACCCCTGGAGGTATTCGTCCGGTGAAAACTCCACCTGCGGCTTGTGTCCGAGCTGCGGGGAGAGGATGCGCTCGATGCTGAAGTCCGAGACTCTGCTTCCATCCATGATTCCTCCGAGGTCCATAAACTTCCCTGCTCCAGTAACCTCTGAGCTGTGAGTCGTCCAGGGTCCAGTTTTAAACGGACACTGAGGCCGCCATCAAACACCTGAGTGCGCTTTGACATGTTAATGAGCGCCGTGCGCTCAGCCATCGATGCGTGATGGCGGAGGCTGAGATGAGAAGAATTGGGCCCTTTGGTTTGAACTTTGAACCCTGTGACCCTTTGAAGTGAGGTATGATGAGAGTGACTTTGTGTCATTTCATCTCTTCTTCAATTTTCTTCCAACACATCAATTATTATCGACCAAGATGCACAGATCCATGCTTTTGTTGTGAAGGGGCCATCTCTGTTAAAGCAGTTTTTCATTCTCAAATGGTCAGTTTCTGATTTTACTTAACTGTTAGATAAAAACATTTGATCTAGTTTATCTGTTTTTTATATCTGACAGTTTTCTAGATGGACACAGGGAAACATGATTTTAGAGTAGAAGCGGTTATTAATATTCAGTTTTATTTGTTTCAGGTTTGTGCTCCAGAGACAGTGTGGAGCAGAGAGACTGAAATATATGGAGCTCGAATGGAAAGTTAAACTTTGCACTGGAAACACTGAAACACACTGTTTGCCTCCTGTTTTGTGCGGAATAAATGTTTTATTTTATTAGTATTATTAATTAATTTAGTTTTGTTGGACTGTCACCTCCTAACGCAGGAAACATGGACAGGTTTAGGGCTGTGAGAGCTGCTGACATGAGTGTGTGAAGGCAGGCACTTCTCCAAAGCACATTTCAAAACTGTTACAACAGCTGCGGTTGGCCAGCAGGTGTCGCCATACTCCGGGCTGTGTTGTACCCAAGGCAAAGCAAACCCGATAACTTGTGGCTCATGAGTAATATTTTATTGAAATAATCAGACACTTCGCTAAAACAATGACCCCAGAGGCCTGAACAACCAGATCAGATCAGATCTCACACTGAAACCATCAAACAGCTTTGATGTCACATCTGTATGGAGACACCACAGCTGTTAACAACAGTGTGAGCTTTAATCACATTATTGTGCTTTTAGCTTTACTCCAAACTGCAGTTTCACTCACATGTTAAAGAAAACGGACTTTTCTTTCCACAGGAAAATATTTTCCATTGTGGTAGATGTACATATTACTGTGGTAGCACAAGTACTGTCAGTGTAATATCTATTACTGCAAAGAAATAAAACAAAATATATAGACTATACTCTTGGTTCTTATTAAGTATTACTTTTAATATGTAACAGTTTATTTACTAGTTGAATTTAAGGAAATATACAGGCTGGAATGTAAATCCTGACCATTTTATAATTTAAACTAGTACTAATACTAGTTTATTAGTACTATAATAAAAATAAATACAGTCTTTATTGTAATCCTGACCATTTTATTATTTAGATACTTTGAGTTCAACCATTTTTACAATTACAACCATTACATTTGTTTTTGATCTTGTATTGAGTCTTTGCCAGTGTGACATGATGTTGGTGCAGTCTGACTTCTGGGGGCAGATCAATAGCTGATCAGTAGCAGATCAGTCAGCATGTTCTCTTTAAAGTCCCTGTGATCTGATCAATCGTTAACATGACAAGAATAAAAAGAAACTTCAGTAGACTGTCAAACGTCAGGGTGCTGACGAGCAGCACTCATACACATTTCCATACTTATACATTTGAGTTTTATTCAAAAAGGCTTCAAAAGAGCTCAGCTCCACGTCAATGAAACAAACAGCAAATAAAAAAGATTAATCAATTTTTCTCAGCTTAAAGTTTCTGTGTATTTTTCTAAACCTGCTTCAATGCTTACAAGTCACTTTTCTCTTTAGTAACATGTTCATTATTCCCTCATAATTTACTAGGAAGTTTTTTGGTAAGAATTTTCATTTAATTTAGGAGAAAAATATTAAAGAAATATAAAAAAATGAAATCATTAGTTCCTTACAGTTCAACACACAGTTCTTGTTAGGAATAAACTAAAGCTTAACCTATATTACGTTTAACTCAGTTACATTTGTGTGTTTCAGAGAAGTCCCAGGTCAGAGAGCACACAAAATAATAACTAATAATGAAGAAGACGTCTTTGTTCCCCGACTTTACCACCTTCACCTACAAAGCATTGTCAGGTAACACGAGGAGGCCAAGGCTCACCTGGTGACATTTGCCCAGGTGTTGAGGCCAACAGGACGAGCTGATAGGAGGCCGATCCTCTTCACGTGTTGAACATGAATCTGACTGAACAAACCTGGTGTGACTGCACCTTTAGTGGTGTGGTTGGAGGTTGGGACCAGCTGACCTGACTCAGGCTGAAACATTTAACATTATTCTGACCCTGTGGCTGCTCTGGGACGTTCATCCAGCTGTGGGTGACTTCATAACAGGTGTGTGTGTTGGACTAAAACTGTCCAGATGTTCTCCTGTCGCTGCTTCCATCTCTCTGCATGAATTGGCAAAACATCACGAAACCCCAGAGTGCTCTGCCGTCAGTGTCTGTCCATCGCCCTCTGCACCGTAGCTGCTCAGCAAACACCAGGGGAGTTCATTCTGGGTTCTCCTGGACGGGTATCATTTTCTCTGACTTTCATGTCTCCTTCCACGTCTGCTCTCTGTGCTGGCCAGGTTTCACTGCTCCTGTGCAGTGTGTCTTCTGACAGCATTTCAACACTGTGCTAATCTTTATGTTAAGACAGTGCTCGGCCTGTGTTGGGTGTCAGTACTGGGTCGACTGGGTTTCAGTACTGTGAAGTCAATTTGTATTTCTGGACTGAATTTCAACACTGTCTGTGGGGTAAATGTCACTATCTGCCCAAGTGTGAGGGAGCGAGCGTGCTGACTGTGCATGTGCCAGACACTGGTGTGACACCATCCTGATTATTGCCCCTCCTCACATCCATGTGTCGGTTTTTACTTTCTCATGTCGTGCAGCCAAACACAGCAAACACAGGAGCTGTTCTTCTGGCTGTTCTCAGTGCTCACGCCCCTGACTGAGGGCGAGCAGAAACCATGAACAGGCCTCAGGTCCTTTTCCCATGATGCCTTGGTTGTATTGTCCACTGTAATGGACATGTTAGTCTATAGTGTCAATGCATTCTCATCCCAGAGTGTCAGACACTGAAGACACTGTAGTCTCAGGCCCCTTAAAGGTGTCGTCACCTGTTGTTCTTCCCACCAACAAAGATGTGAGGAAAAACACGCAGAGAGGAGTCCATGAACCACTTTCAAGAAACTTAATCTGAAGCGACTGATCACCAACTGATTTCTGATAAAGGGTGAGTCCATCCATAAAAGACATCAGTGGTCTCTTGTGTCCTCCCTCAGCCCTCTCAAGATGGAGACTCAGAACAACTTCCAGGTCAAACAAGGACTGAGGATCCATCAATTAAGGGAATTGGGATGCAGCCAGTATTTGATGCCTGGGAAGGAGAATGGTAGCTGGTGCTAATTAGCACCAAAGTACATCTGAGGCTGATGGGAATATCATCAGTTTTCCAGGTCATAAACCCAAGTATGGCACAAATTACCAGTTTGAACTGATGAGCTGAAGTTATTACAGTACAACCTGAGGGGGACAGGAGTGTGTGAAACAGATTTCGGGACAGTCCGAGCCTAAGAAACCCCGGAGCTTCATGACTACCCATCAGCCCTGGAGGAGATAAGAGCCTGAAAAAGGCAGCGGGACAGACAGAAAGGAGGTAGAGGTTAGGAGTTTGAGGCTCCTTCAGACTGATGGTCATGGCTGTAACCCAGAGATGACCTGAATCCTCGGATGACTGGAGAGAGAAGGGAACTGGAGGAGAGAGAAGATACAGATTATTGACTGATAAGTCAGTCTGCTGTCGTCTTCTCTCTCCCTCTGTTGACTGGTCAGAGAAGCAGAAATCTCCTCTGGTGTGAAACATGAGGAGTTTGGTTTGTTAATAAAACGTCCGTCGCTGCTGGGACCAGACTGACAACCCTGCTCCATGTGTGTCTCAGCTGCAGGACCAAATCAGGACATATTGCATGTGTGTTTGGGGATTAATTATGTGCAGATTTAAAGCTCCACATTCCTCAGTCGTCATGCTTTGGGTTTTAGTCTCTGGCTCAGCGTCAGAATAAAAAAGGAGCTGATGATTGCAGAGACCTGGTTGTTGATGATGACGACAAAGTTTAGCTGTGCTGTGTTTGCTGGAGGAAAAAAATGTTTTGAGACCTGGGAACATCTGAGAATCCAGACCCGCCTGCCAGAAATTGCATTTATATGATAATTAATTTGTTGTGAGAACTGACAGAAACACAATTAATGACCTACCGTGGCTATTCACAACAGTTCACTTTGTGTTATAGCTTTAATTTGAAACTGATCAATGATGAAATATAAACAAGTTTTAAACATTTATTAAAAATCAAAACCTGAAATCTCTCATGACAAAACTGTTCAGAGCTCTGGTTCAGGACTCTGTAGTAACTCCTTCAGTAGCAGTTGCAGGTGGATCTGTGCACTTTGTTCTTTCTGCAGATCCTCTCAGACTGGTCTGGAACCAGGAACCAGTCTGAACCTCCATCTTCATGTCTCTGCTCAGATGTGGGGTGTAAGTCTGGACTGTGGCTATATGCTGTGGTCACAGCTGAAAAGTGCTGATTTACAGCTCAATTGACTAACCCTTTTCCTCATCTTCTTCATGGCAGATGATTTGATCAGTCCCTGCTGTTTTTTAACTCACTTCCATAAAAATGCCTGTTCCTGTTGTTCTTCAGCTGCAGGTCTGTGCTCTGACCAGCAGGGGGCGATACAAACAGCAGTGCAGACGTGGCAGGTTAAACCATTATGTAATGTCTCCCTCTGTTTTTTTCTCTTTTCATTCAGCCGTCGTCTCTCTCTCACCAGCTCACTATTCTTCGTCAATGTCTTTCACTCTTCACACCTGCTTAAACCAAAAATATCAGAATATAATTCAACACATGCACATAATATAACACGTCCCTCTTCAGGCGTGTTTGATTTACCTAAGCTCTGCAGGAGGATTTCCCCTCATCTTTTCTCCCGATGAACCAGCCGTGGCCTCGGGTTTCTACAGAGCTGAACACTGAACTCTGCTTTAAGGACCCACTGACCGTTCATTAATTGTCAGACTTTGTAGTTCTGGGATTCGATATTGTTCATTCCATGGAATAATCAGAATCCAGCTGTGTGCCAGTGTTTCTCCTGTCATTCCTCCTCTGTGGCTCCAAACCCACTGGTTCCTACTGATGACCTGAACACTGGTCACTGTTCCTCAAACAGAACCAAACTGTGCAATAGTTTGGGACTATTTTCAGTGGCAGATGAATCCTCAGGTCACTTTAGGGTCATGTCTGGTTTTTTTCATATTTATAACAACCACTAATGCAATCTCCAAAAGCAAATACATCACAGTGTTGAGGTGACACATAATAAGGTGCCTTTATGGAAATGTGAAATGTGTTTTCCTAGAACCTTTACAACCTTTCTGAAGAAATAAAGTACAGCCTGATTACCTTCGTCTCAGTGAATCATCTCAATCTCACCTTTGCTTCAGACAAGTTTAGTTCCTGCATCTTTTAAAAAGCTAAGGGATGTGAGGTTTGGAGACATATTGTACCTGGTTCTCTAAATGTCACCTCTACACAACTAGAACAACACAAACAGAACATCTGGCCCTTTGTGTTGTGTCTCTCCTCTAAGCATAGCACGTAAGAGTGGCCAACGCTTCCTCCTGCTGCCAGTAAAAAGGTCAGAAGTGATGTAACAGTAAAGGTTAGGAAGAACCTAGAACACTGTAGTGTGAGCCTGGGTGTTTTCAGACCCTTCGTCATGACTGGCCCCTGACACAACTGATGTCACTGATGTTACTGATGTTACCGATCAGCTTATCTGGAAATGTGTAATGTAATAACCCAGAAATGTTTCACAGCGTGACGTGTTCAGGACATCACAGTGTACAGCATGAATTAAACACAAATGTATGATTCATTATTATGAGATACTTCACCGAGCACACACACACACACACACTAATAACGTAATACACAGACCATTATTGGGGTGAATGGACCGACAAAACATCATGTGACTGTGTTTGTGTCCCACCTGCACAGACAACAGACAGGCTGAACAGTGTCTGAGCAGTGACGTCACTACAAACATACACAACTTGTCTGCAGCATCAGGTTTTACACTTCATGTCAAGTTCTGCTCTAGACTGGAGTCCATTTCTACTCACACTGGGCTCTTTCTAATCCAGGAACCTGTTTTTTTTTTTCCAACAAATGGCTGGTGTAGTGTGGTCAATTTATTTATACTTAATTACAAGTTGTATTGATTCGAATGTCAACAGCGAAAACGACAGAACTATTTCCATGTAGATCGTTTGCAGGGAGGTTTACTTTAACTTTACTTATCAAGAAAATTGCAGTTCCAGCCAGTATATATTATATTTTTTGCTCAGCAGACTGTGATGCTAATGAAACTCCCCTCCAGACCCTGCTCTTAGTGAACCATGCACAACATCTTCACTGGGACAAAATAGCTGCATCTGCCTTTACACCACATCAGCTCATCGTCTGCAGCTCCACGGTGACTGCATTCATCTAGCCCCCATCTGAGAACTGCTTCCACTTAGCTCAATGACTGTTTAAACCCAATCCACTGAATTAAGCGACTAAAGGGCCACACAGAACTCCATCAGAAGTGTGCTTACTTAGCTCTTTGGCTGTTTAGACCCCAGTGAGGTTAATCTACTGCTGAAAACCCCACACACAGCATCCTGGGAGGCTTTCTGCTTCACACTGTGGCAAACAGGAGCGGAGGTAATGAGCTGTTGGATATCCGCTGGCCATCGAGGGACACATTTACTTAATACTGTAGTGACCAACATCCAACTGAGTTTAAGCAACAGGATACTGCCCTAACTAACATAAGCTGTTGGCAAAGTGCAGAGTCTGTTTGAAGGCAATGAATAAAACTTTTGTCTGAGGGAGATGCAGAACTGAACTTTCCTGAGATGAAACCAGGAACATCTGCAGCTGCACATTGTCCATAGGTGTGAATGTGTGTCAGCCCTGTGATTGGCTGCTGATCTGTCCCGGGGGGACCCGCCTCTCACCTAGTGCATGCTGGGATTGGCTGCAGGCCTATATCACTGAAAAGGAAACAGAACCTGAGTCAGTGTCAGGACTGGACAGTGATAAAACCCCTCTGGATGCCTAAACTATATTTGACAAGAGTTTCTCTTGGCCTGTTTCCATGTAAACCCTGGTGTTGTTTGGAAAATGCTGCCCCCATCAGTGTAAGTTACTTTCCACTGGTGGCTCTAAAGTCTTACAGACAGAAACCGTCTGATGGAAGATTTCCAAACGACTGGTGGGAGTGATGAACTCGGCAGCAACCTAAATTTACCAGCTCTTTGGCTTGTATTCAGTGTTAAATTCTCTCTGTGCTCGTAAATACAGCACCTCGTCTTACTGCGATTGTCTCTGCAGAGCGCCGCTCAGTGTGGCTGTAAATAGCCTGAGAAGCAGCATCTTATGTAATTTCCTGCTAAACCTCTTTTATGAAATACAGCGTTTATGTAACTGTCCTACAACTCCAGGTCTCATTTCCATAACTACATAGAGATAAAGTCACTGCACCAGTGTCATTTACATGTATGCAAGTGAGCGACACACACACACACAGTGTGTCAGTTCTGCTTTACTTTACTTTACTCCACTCCACGTGTCCAGTGTGTGTGTGTGTGTGTGTGTGTGTGTGTGTGCGCACTTTAGGCTCAGTCATAACAAATATATTGACCATGCAGCCAAACAGTTTAAAATACTAAACTTCATTTCAAATGGCACAAATTCCGAATAACTTCTGTCCTGACAGATGTTTGAGCTCAAACTCAACTTTCTATTAGAGACGTGTTCTTTGAATTTCACTTCTCCCTTCACTGGAGAGTTATATATACTTTACTCTATGTCCCAGAGTCAGATATTGTAGTTTTACTGCACTCCATGTGTCCAGAGGAAATGTTGTACTTGTACTGTGATAGTTTAAGCACATTTTACTGATAATACTCACTTACACACTTTTACTTAAGTAGGATTTGAATGGAGGATTTCTACTTGTAGCCGAGTATTTTCAGTGTAGTTCTTCTTCCACCACTGTCAGTGAATCAGTGAATCTTGATTTGAGGTCCTCTCCCTGTCCTGTCTTTTCAGGGCCTCTGGTGTCCTGGGCCCTCGCTGTCTATCCTGGCAGTCCGTTCTTCATTCTAGATGTTTTGAATCTGGATCTTTCTGCTCCTTCCTCCTCTATGTGTGAATGTTGCTTGGATTTAGCTTCTTGTGTCTGTCTAGGTCTTTCCAGGTCTGAATTGTGGTGCTCGGGTCTGTTCGACAACACCTGGAGGTTCTTCCACTCCCTGTGGATCACGTTCTTCATATATGCTTGTAATTCATAGTGTTGTCGTGATTCTGTACACCCCATAACTTGCTCCTTCCCTGGTTGCTCTTCCATTTTTCCTTATCCTTGTTCTCTGAAGCTCACAGATGATTTGTGTGAATTTTGTGTAAGTTGAAGCTTCAGATGTATTGTAGTCCCACCCGAACCAGCCTTTGTGACTTGCTGATGCTAGAATATTAAAAAGGAGAACATGTTAGTGAGTGACTGAAATATAAAAGATGATCTTTAGATTTTTAGAGTTTAACTGCTGCCTGTGAGGGCAGGAGTAAACTAACTTCATGCTTCTGCCTTTCAATAATGTCACCAGCTCATTTCACTCCTGTTGTCTTCTGTTATTGTGGCAGATTTTATCTCATGACTTCGTTAGCTCTGTCTCGTTAGCTCATCATGAATACTGCATTGTGATGTGTGTGAGGGTTTTCTAATTAAAAATTAATCTACATCTTCACAGCGCTCACTTTTATTTCTTTATGCTTTGATGACAAATGAGAAACAGGCTAGCGGGGCCGCGTCCCATTCCAAAATCTGCCCCCCTTCTACGTTTCCTTGTCTAGGACGTGTGCACGAACAACAATGCATGGTCACTAACAACAAAGGGCGAAAGAAATACTGGCGGTGACACAAAAGTTTAGGTGTGTTTAATCAGGTGGGCCGAGACACAGCGCAGGAGGAGTCTGTGTAGAAAATGGGACGCAGGCTGACGCGTGTGAGCAGCCACAGGTGTGTGTGTGTGTGCTGAACAGGTTCAGAGGGGGCGTGGCTTGTGGACTACCTGCAGCGGATATGTTCGTGTTACCTGCTTCTCTTCAGTCGCTGCAGATTGAGGAGAGGTCACCTGCACACACCAGGAGGCGTTCCCCTTCAGTCCGTTTTACCTGAGCTGAGCTCGTACACGGACATCCTAAACACGGTAATGCGATCACTTTGCTGTGGTTTCCGGCGTGTGTGCTTTGTTGTGTGTGTTTTCTCCGCCGCTGCTTTTAGTAATTCGCATGCCGTAGTGTTTTCGGGCTGTGTGACCTAAGGTGAGACTGACGGTGGTCATTTAAACCGTGTGTACACTTCAGGAACAGGTGTCCTACCTGGACTGCTCGTGAGTGTGAACGCGCATGCGCGTGTGTGAACCAGCTGTGTGTGTATGAATGTGTCCTGCGGATATGAGTTCAGAGAAGCGCGCGCGCGGTTTCAGTGACAGGTATCAGCAGGTGTCTGGTCATGTTTTTATAGACTGAAGTTGTGCAGCGATGTTGGACACACCCGTTCAGTCCAACATCAGAATCATTTCCTGAGTCAAACCCTTCAGCAGGAAGAGCACTGACTATGGGAGAGCACCAGTAGTTTGATTAATCATTGTGGGGCTGCCATAGTCTGTTGCTGTAGCAGGACAGGTGCTTCATGCCAACACTGGATCCTTTCTTTAATGAGATGAAGCAGCTTTGGTTCTGCAGGACAACCCCCAGTAAGCAGAGCAGAGCCACAGCTTTTCTGAATAAATCAGCGGGAATTCAGAGTTTTCCATGTGCAGCACTGTGATATGCAGTAAAACATAGACATTGGTACACAGGTGTCAGTTCTAACATCAAACAGCTGCACTTATGATGAAGAGTTTTAGGTAAGAAACAAAACACATTCAAGAGTTGAAACATATTTCCAGTTTTACACTTCATATTCTGAAAACTGTCGGATCTTTTAGTCATTTATCAATGAAACATATCAAACACTGATTCTCGTGTGAGAGGTGTGTCTCAGTTTTCTGTCCTTGTAACCTGAAAGTCTTTGGGCTCAGTCAGACAAAGAAGGTGGTCCAGGTCTTTGCCTCAGAGAGAAGTTGCAGTGAATTAATTTATGGTCATGATGTGTTGAGTATTATGACGCAGGTCTTAACCCAGCTCATTATCTCTATGCAGCTCACACAAACGCACTCCCACGCATTCTGCCGTGGTACAGCAGACGCTGCTTTAGTGTGACTGAGGGCAGGGGCTACAGGAATGTGTTGCTGCGGGTTCTCCGCCCAGAGAACAACACTCAGACCTGTTCCGGGCGTCTGACAGCAGCCTGATCCTCTGCCACACCCATGTCTGACATGGTGCAAAAGTGATGTGTCCAACTGATACAGATATTCAATTGTTTCGTGAAAAGTCTCTGGACTGGTGGATAAAGCAGTGAAGATGTGACTGACATGTTAATCACTGTTAATCAGTTAATGAGTAAAATAACTGTCACAACAATCAGTGATGGTAATTGTCAGATACAGCCATACTTTAGTTTAGACCAACACACTGCTTTGTTTAAGCCGCTGCTCCTTTCCAGCTGTGGGCAGCTGCATGGCCAAAAGTGTCTAAATTCAGCTCATGTTCTTAACACTGCAGTGTTCGCCTGTGGTCTATGTACATCAGTGCAGTTTGTCTCTGGTGTGTAGCGTAGTGTGTGTGTGTAGTACACTGCAAGTCGAATCAAAACTTCACTTACTCAGTGTTGACAATATATGTAATGGAATGTGTGTGTGTGTGTTGTTGACTCTGTCCTGTGGCTGCAGGTGGATGTGCTGACACTTCCTGTGCACAGGTGACATCCTGTGTGGAAGGATACTGTGTCAGTGAGCTCAGGTGTGTCTGCCTGCAGCTGTGCCACGTATCACATGACTGCTGCAGTTTCACTCTAGCCTGCGAGCTGAGCCAGGTGTTCACACTTACCTGAGGGGTGGTGTTAATGTTGGAGGGTCCGACCCTGTTCCTACTGGGAACCATGGAGTCAGGAAACTGAAATGGGACGTTTAGAGAGAGATTATTGTCTCAGGTGTCAAGTTTCACTGACGATACGATTGTGACCATTGTCTGCAGAGCGACAGGTGATTTCAGTGCATGTAGTGGGCCTGCAGATAATGCCGTTACAATGATACAACACTGAAATAATGTTTGTTTATTAAACAGCAGAAAAGGTTAAAAAGTCACATTATGTTTGTTTGTCTGATCAGCAGTTCACAAGCCAAACCGTCTCCAAATTTTTATCATTTAATTTGAAATGATTGACTTATTACTATAATTATCATGAGTTGCCTTTCTCTGATCAGCTAACTAATCCATTAACTAACCAATTAAGCTGGTGCTTCAACAGGTGCAGTAATAATTAGCCCTGAGAATAATCTGTTTGAAAAGTAGTGGTTAAAAGTGTAGAAGAAGAGTGCAGGAGGACAGGCAGAGTGTGCAACAGAAGAAGAGTAGCAGTGGAGGAGCAGAGCAGGTTCTGAATTGATCAGTGTTTTGAAAGACACTCAGATATTTCATTATTGTTGCTGAAGCTGCTCGGCTTCATTATGACTCCAATTACCATCATTATACCCCCAGGCTCCTCCCCCTGAGGCGGCAGGCCGCTCTGACTTTGAGCTAGTGAACATCTGCAGGCTAATGTCCCCTCTGATGGCCATAACAACACACTGTTATTACACCATTAAACAGTCTGCTTCCTTCAGCTTTATGGCCGCCGCTACCTGCAGTGCACACGCTCAGTGTGAGGGCCAGGAAGGGCTGAACTGGTTTCCTTTGCAGGGACGTCCGGGCTGAACACAATCTGTCCGTGTGCGCGTGATGTTCATGACATCCAGGCCCAGTTTGAGCCCAGATCCAGTGGTTTCTGTAATGTAGTGATTTTACAGCCCACTAATACAAACATGTTTTCCCAGTAGAATGCAAGAAAATGGGGTCAGTGCGGGTCAACACAGGTGCAGGTGCTGCAGGACTGATGTGCTCATCAAACAAGCTGCATTAAAGTGGCACCAGCTTAGACCAGTTAGTCTGGTTAGGCCCCTCTTACTGTGGAAACCCAGCTAGTGTTTGGCTCCATTAGCCAAGTGAAAATCGAGATGGGCTGTGACTCAGTGGGAACCATGCTGGGCCTGTTTGGCCTCGTTTGACTCTTCAGTGGAAACTGTTGAGATGAGCTTTGTGTGGATGATAAAGGCCTAAGTAACTAAAACCAGGCCACCTCAGTTTGACCTCTCGGCTGGCCTTGGTTGGCATCTGTTGTGCCGTAGACGAACCTCTGTAAACCGGCCTGGTTTGGCTTTGGCCCTGACCCTGTGGGCAGCAGCACGTTGGCTCTTTAGCCCGGTTCGTTGGTTCGTTAGCAAACCCGGCTTGTTTGCCATTGTCAAAAAAAGAAAACAGCCATTCATTGATTCCTGTGAGGCTGTTGTGTTGGCACAGCAGGACTTTAGTAAAGTCCGGTTCAACTTTTGCAGGAACACAATGTGACGTCCTGGAGCAACATAACACATTGAGATGAAACATGACGGTCTGGACTACACTCAGTCTAAGGCGTTCAGGGTCAGAAACGTAATCTGCTTTTTACTGGGCCACACAGACGTAGCAGTGTTCCTCTTTATACAAGTCCAGCTCCTGAAGGACAAACAAGGTCCAGTGTGTGGTTCCTACTGTAGAACCAATGAGCCCATCTAACCAAGCCATGCCAAGCAGGGTCCTCAGTCTCTGTAGCTGTTTCCTCTAAATTAAATTTAGTTTTGGTTTTGTGCCTTGGCACCAACACAGCAGATTTTCCTCCTGGGTGGTTTGTTGAGAGCTGATTAAAGTGATATTTCTCTTCAGTGAAACTTTTTTTTTTTTGGTCCTTTTACCAACAACTTCCATCTTTCTTTGTCTTTCAGAGTGACTTTACCCACAGGCAGTGCACCTGATTTGGCTATGTGGTGTTGGAGGCTGCACAGAGACAATGTTTTTTTGTTGTGTTTATCATGTTGAAGTGTATTTCAGGCTGTGAGACCTTGTGCTGTCATCTTCTGTTTTTCCATCCATCCATCTTGTTCCGCTTATCCAGGGTCGGGTCATGGAGGCAGTAGCCTAAGCAGGGATGCCCAGACTTCCATTTCCCTGGACACTTCCTCCAGCTCTGAAAGCTGGAGATCATCACTTTAACCTCAGTTACTGTTTAAGTTCAGAAACTGTGTCAGTGTCCTGAAACATCTGGACTTGAGTGTTTGGTAGAATCCAAAGAGAGCTGTGCTTTAGAGTCCGTTCTGAGGCTGAAAAGAGTTCGTCCCCTGGGAGCAGGAATGTGACATGCACTCCTCAAACTGTCATCAATATAGGCATGTGAATAAAACCATAACATTATAGATGCCCTTTTACTCTCTGGATCTTCTGATCAGTGTGAAATATGTTGTCTCCAGGTCTGTGATTTCTCTGTCTGTCCTGAACTCAGATACTTTGTCCTTTTAGTCTCTATAATTCACTGCTCTGCTGCCTCGTGACACCACTTCCAGCTTAGTTAGTTTAACATTAAAATCTCCAGAGACAAGGCAGCGTATTTGGGTCATGAGATTAAGATCTGAGCAGTAAAAAGGCTCCTCTGACACCTTTAGAGTTTTCAAAGTCCCGTTTAGCCTGAAACCAAACTTGACATAATGACTGGGTTGGAATTAGAAAGTCCTATCTGTCTGATTAGCTTCTATAGACTAAATCAGGAAATGTTTTTATGCTGCTGTGGTGTTTTAAGGAGAATCATTTGGATTTGAATGTGTTTGGAAAGTGAGGTGTAAAGTTTCTTACCACCTAAGTGGTTTGTATAAGAACCCTCCCCACCCAGGGCAAATCTAATTATTATGAAGCGGTGTATGTGTTTATTCCCTGTTTATGTCGGTATATGTGGCTTTTTAAAGTTTTTTAAAGTCATCATTGCCTCATTAATTTTTAAGACATAGGACTGAGCCTCTAGCGGCCCCTTGGCTTCCTTTTCAGTAATATTTGATAAAGAGAACAGAGCAGAGAGGTGGGCACAGAAACTTCATCCTGTAATCAGACTAAATTATGGCTTCATCGTTCAGACCGAGCTCCGGCGGAGTCCGTTCTGATGCAGTGTTAATTTCGTTGATGAAGTATTTTCGTTATTTTCGTCAAAGTCAAGTTTTCACTGACGAAAACGAGACGTTAACTAAATAAAAATTAAGCGATGACGACGAAAACTAAACTAAAATAAAAATATATTGACATTTTCATTGACTAATAAAAACGAGACGAAAATGTGAGTGAGGGACGTTTTTAGAAAAGATCCAATCAGAATTAATCTTCTTAGACGCACATTTGAAAAGTAACTGATCCACCTAGTGACGTGGGATGCGTGAGTACAGGACATCATCATAGCCTACACTGGGTTTGTGTCTGACTTAAACTATAATGAAATGGAAACAGCTGGAGAAAACAAAGAGAAGATATATGGGTCAGTTTCATCTTTGATACAATGGCATTACTGCTAAATACAGTTTTTCTCTTAAATATTTTGGAGTTGACCTTTTGCTTTAAAGAATGAAGAATGTCATATGCAAGTTATAAACGATGCATATCTAATGTTTGGTCTTTTATGGAAAGGCCATGTTCCATATATATTTAATGAAACTTGTTTTTCATTTAATTTTAATTTAGAATATTTTGTATATTACAATAGTTTTACTAAATTAAACCCAATAGGTTTTAGTCGACTAAATCTACAGTAGATTTAGTTGACTAAAATCTTATGCTATTTAGTCGACTAAAACTAAAACAAAGCAGATGACTAAAATATGACTAAAACTAAAATTGCATTTTAGTCAAAAGACTGACTAAAACTAAATTAAAATCTGCTGTCAAAATTAACACTGGTCTGATGCCACAAAGTAAACCAGTAAATCCTCCATGCAGCTGTTGCTGAGGTTTGATTTACCTGTGGGATCATCAACTAACATCGGTCTCCTCAACTGTTGAACGTTTAACTGAAAAGTGTTTCTGCTATTTTGTCCACCCCATTCATGTCAGTGACACCTCCCTGTATGATGCAGTACATGCTGAAATATGATATAGTGCAGTCTATTTGGGAGTCAGCAAAATACATTTTAAATATCATTGAATATAGTTTGTCTCAATTTCCCCCTGCAACTCTTTGACTCTTTTCTCCCTGTCAAATATTTTAGGGATGATTGGTCTAATTCCCCCTCCAGATATTTTCACAGCCTCCCTACCCTCAGACTCCTCCGCACAGTCAGAGTTCAGATCAGGTATCTCGCTGCCCGTCCTTGCTCTGTCTGAGAGGACAGAGGCTGCTTGTTGCTCCTTTTGTCCCCACAGGACAATGGACAATGGGGGCAGAAAAGAGGGGGAGGGGCAAAATATAGCGAGGGTCAGTGAGGAGAGGGCAGGAAACGGTTGTGTAAAGTTTTCCTGAATGCTAGCCTGCAGACTTAAACTGTAACAAAGGAAATATTTATGGTTTTAATTATTTTTGTTAGTTTCCACATTGAATTTTTGCAGAAAGATCCCGTAATGTAGTTGTTCCTTTTTGTTAAATGTGCAAATTAAAGTTTGGCTTGTCCAACATGTCACTTTGCTGCATCGTCAGCTGGCTGTGCACTGAGCAGTGACCGACACATCATAAACTGGGTTTTTATGCTTCTGTCAAACCTGCTTCACAGACTCTGTGAGGCACATTAGATGTTCACTTGCTGCCGTGAAGTGAGGAGGGACAGCTCCTCCTGCAGGGACAGAGGCCCAGCTCAGGGCTCTGTGGGGAGGAAAGGTGAGTGTCACATTTGGTTCAGTTTCTCTAAAGCAGACCCAGTATTGGTACAATAGCACTGCTGATGTGGAGTCCATGTGTTTGATGCCTCACACTCACACTCACACTCACACTCACACACACACACACACACACACACACACAGTTACCCTGTCACTGTGTGGACGGACAGGAGGCCACTAAATGACTGTTAGCCGACAGGAGCCGGTAATAACTTTATTTTTATTTAGTGTATTTATTTATTTAGTGGCCTGGTATTTGTGTTTGTAGCTAAACTGCCTGTGTGGATGAGATTTTTGTTGTTTGTTTTTTGAGAGCATAGCAGTGAAACCCTCGATTTATGTGGAGTAATCTAAACAGACCAGTACCTTTGTGTCATTACGCTGACACTGCTCTCAGATTTGGACTGTGTGGTTCTGAGGACTACTGATGATGATGTGGGTGGCTCCACACTTTATGCTCCTCATAAGACCAAAACCTGTTGACATTTAAACTGTTGTGTCCTGTTCAGTGTTTGTACTGGAACAGACTGTGTGATGTGAAAAAGGAGGTTTGTAGTGACAAACCGAATGAGAGGATCACCTAACTCTGTTACCTGCCTCTCTTCACACTCCTCTGTCATATGATCCTAAAAGTGGTTGTAGCCCAGGAAGGCAGATGTCACTGATGCTTAATGTGGTCAGCAGGTGGCCATGTAAGCTCAGGTCTGTTCTGGGCTGAAGAGCAGAGGGAATGATATTAACTTTGTCTCAGGATGTTATTTTAATCAGCCCTGAACGTCCTCTCACCGTCATCACCTCCCCAGTTAAATATTCCTTGTGAAGCAGCCACGCTCTCTAATAGGAGCCATTCATCTCTCTTCCTCGCCACTGCCACTTCAGGGGATGATGCATTTCGGTGCTTCGTTCCAGCTTTTTCCAACCCGCACTTGCCGACCTGCTGTGTGCACACACACACACTAAATGTTTGAGGCCAGTAAGATCGCAGTTTGGATTGAAAATGTCACCTTGTTGTACATGTGAGAATATATAAACACCAGGTTCCTTATTGAAAACATCTGTTTAATGCTGGCGTCATCCTGCAGCATATTTCCTTCTGCCTCTCAATCCCAGTGACCTCTTCTGTAGCACCACTCTCAGGACAAACTTTGCATTCGTAGCCCTATTAGTGGTGATACTGTGAGAAGAGCTAAGCATCAGGTTGATCTTTGTCTTTCACAATGTGTCGTATTAAGGTGGATGGTGCCGCCTCCAGGGGAAAAAGCAGCACTAGATCATTTTGCACTTTAATAGAAAATAATGATTTCTGTTCTTCATAACCCAGCCCTCTGCCTCCATCCATCCTGTGCTGTCCTCTCACTGTCTGCGACTCCTCTTGCCACCTCGTTCACCTTCACAGCTGAATATCATCTGGTTCATAGTGCAGACACAACACCAGAACTCCACCTTTATCGCTTCCCTATTTAAGCTGCTGAGATTTCTGTCTTAGGGCAAAGACTTTATTTAAATGAGCTTAAGCTGAGTCCTCAGTCGTCACGTCTTTCCTTCTCAGCATTATCATCTCCTCAGCTGTATATCACCAGCAGCTCCAATTAAACCTTTTCTTAATCTTTATAACGTCGATGAATTCACTTCTTTTCCAGCCCCAGAGTAAAGCAGAGCAGGTGATCTCCTCATCATCTGAGCAGGGATGGGTCGAAACTGCAGATATTGATGATTTCTAAGATTCTTGCTGTTCTTTTCTCTCTGCTCTATCCACTCACCCCAACCAGTCGAGGCAGATGGCCGCTCAAATTGATATCGGTTCTGCTGGAGGTTTTTTCTTCTGTTAAAGGGAGTTTTTCCTCTCCACTGTCACCAAGTGCTGCTCATAAGGGATTTGTTGGGTTTTGTAAAGTGTCTTAAGATGATTGTATTGTGATTTGGTGCTATAGAAATAAACTGAATTGAATTCATAGAATAGATGAGTCACTGACCTGTGTACAGTAATATTCAATTCAATTCAATTTTATTTTATTTGTATAGCGCCAAATCACAATACAAATCATCTCAAGGCACTTTACAAAAACTAAAACTAAAAACCCAACAATTCCCTTATGAGCAAGCGCTTGGCGACAGTGGAGAGGAAAAACTCCCTGAATATATAATATGCAGTTGAAAAATATCGTGTCATCTGGAGAAATCAGCAAAAATGACCTGATAAGATTATTTGAAATTAGCTTTAAAAATTAGAGTGGAACTTAAGACACTGGAGATACAGGTTCCTGATGTCTTTTAATTCATTCAATTAAATCAGACCTACACAGGATGGTCTGATAAGCACAACCCAGGCAGGAGCAGTCAGTGTAGTTACCGTGAAATTAATCTAATGTAGACTGTGGCTAATGTGATATTTTAGCTTCAGGTAGGAAATCAAATACTCACAGTCCGAGGGAAGCAGCATTTAACCTCCTTAGACCCTGCATGGAAACTACTTCCTGTTCAAAGACAGTGACATTAAAAGCTCAGGTCTCAAGAGTTTAAAGGTGTGGTGCTTCTTTGTGATATATTTCCCTTGGAGAAAGGGCGTTGCAGTGGAGTGACAGCTAAGCTGTGTGTTATAATAGGTAGGATGCTGATCCTCTACTGCCTGTGTTTCACTGGCAACTGGTCTTTGATGAAGCTCAGCAGAATGTCCTCACTCCCATGGTAGAAAAGTCCATCCAGTCCTCACATACACAGTCAGCTGTGGATAATCACTCTGGATGACGAGGCATCACTCATTACAACCAATCACAGCTCACGCTCAGCCCGCTCGTCCAATCCGATTGCAGTGCTGTTTTTTTCCGTGTGTGTGTCTCATCAGGTATGAGCCTCTGTCTCGTTTTGTGTGTGTGTGTGTGTGTGTGTGTGTGTGTGTGTGTGTGTGTGTGTGTGTGTGTGTGTGTGTGTGTGTGTGTGTGTGTGTGTGTGTGTGTGTGTGTGTGTGTGTGTGTGTGTGTGTGTGTGTGTGTGTGTGTGTGTGTGTGTGTGTGTGTGTGTGTGTGTGTGTGTGTGTGTGTGTGTGTGTTAGTTATTCAAATCTTGTGTTTCTGTGGAAGACTACCAGACACGAACCTGCTGTTGGCTCAGCATTGACTCAGACTGATGGAGCCTATTATATTATATATATATTAATAGCGTTAGATAAAGATCCACCGCGTTCACTGTAATCACAGGGGCTCATTTTATTTAGGGTAGAAAAACACGTCACATGATCAACAAACAATCCTTATCTACTTATTCAGAGTCCAGCAGCTTCCAAACTTTACCATATACTGGTGATAACACTGTTCATGCACCACAGTGTACAGTGTGTGTGTGTGTGTGTGTCTGTGTGCCTGCTTTACTGCTGCAGCACAACAGGCAACGCTCCAAAAACCACAGAAACTCAAACTTGTGACGTATGTAGAAGTCCAGACTCTGTGTACCAGGTCGACATGACACTAGGAACTGCAGGTTTCAGTCTAGTGAAAATGCTTCAGTTTATTGGAAATATATTAAATCACTTGTCAGTGAAAGACAGCTGTGCACAGTAATAATCCTCCGCTGAGAAAACAATGAATTCTGTTATTTACTGGCCTGGAAGTAGTCAAAGTTGAACATAATGAGTCTAAAAAAATTTATGAAATACAGAGAAGAATGAAAACCCCTCCCAGGTTCATAGACCCCACAAAACATAGAGAGGACATGACCTCAGTGTCCTCAGTGGTGGCTGCAACTCTGCCAAGACTTGTGTGTTTAATTGAAGAAGCGACAGGGATCAGCAGTTGGGGGTCTAAGCAGACATGGGATGAATGAAAAATAAGGTCCATAATAGTCATTAAGCCAGCTGTCTGTGTGTGTGTGTGTGTGTGTGTGTGTGTGTGTGAGAGAGAGAGTGTGAGAGTGTGTGTGTGTGAGCCTATCAGTACAGTGTTGTGCTGCAGGCAGCTGGTGACTCATCAACAGACAAAGATGCTCTGTCTCTCTCTGTCTGTCTGATACATAATGAAACTCCATTCACACTTTAAGCTCGCTCCTCGCTGCTGAAAACAGCAGTGTGTGTGTGTGTGTCAGTGTGAGCATGCGTGTGCATGTGTGTATGAGTGAGTGCGTCCACATGTTCAGCGGATGCTTGTGTCAGCGCTTGGTCTCTTGAGACTGAGGTGGTAACAATGTCTCTGGTTCCCTCTGCCCGTCTGTCTGTTCCTCATGTCCAAACAGAAAACAGGAGTGAAGTCATGTGTTGCTGGGCAGAACCGGACAGAAAAGACAAGTATGTGTTTTAAAGACTCAGTCACTGGCTATGTTCACATGGAGCCTGATGCTCCACTTATAATGGGACTCAAACCTCATCATATGACCACCTCAGTGGGAATAGCCTGGACCGGTCTGGCCTGATCAGAAGGAGTTGCCAATGGGAATGGGGGAGGGGGGCTTTCAAAGATTTAAGGATTGTTGAATGTCTTGATGGGCCAAAGGCTCCAAATAACCAGTTGTTGAAACAAGAGTTTGCAAAGATGAATGAAGCCAGAATCCACAGAACCATCGACCCAATCAGACTAACTACTTCTTCTGATATACAGTGGGTACGGAAAGTATTCAGATCCCTTTAAATTTTTCACTCTTTGTGTCATTGCAGCCATTTGCCAAAATCAAAAAAGTTCATTTTATTTCTCATTAATGTACACTCAGCACCCCATCTTGACAGAAAAAAAACAGAAATGTAGAAATTTTTGCAAATTTATTAAAAAAGAAAAACTGAAATATCACATGGTCATAAGTATTCAGACCCTGTGCTCAGTATTGAGTAGAAGCACCCTTTTGAGCTAGTACAGCCATGAGTCTTCTTGGGAATGATGCAACAAGTTTTTCACACCTGGATTTGGGGATCCTCTGCCATTCTTCCTTGCAGATCCTCTCCAGTTCTGTCAGGTCGGATGGTGAACGTTGGTGGGGAGCCATTTTCAGGTCTCTCCAGAGATGCTCAATTGGGTTTAGGTCAGGGCTCTGGCTGGGCCAGTCAAGAACGGTCACAGAGTTGTTCCGAAGCCACTCCTTTGTTATTTTAACTGTGTGCTTAGGGTCATTGTCCTGTTGAAAGGTGAACCTTCGGCCCAGTCTGAGGTCCTGAGCACTCTGGAAGAGGTTTTCTTCCAGGATATCTCTGTACTTGGCCGCATTCATCTTTCCTTCAATTGCAACCAGTCGTCCTGTCCCTGCAGCTGAAAAACACCCCCACAACATGATGCTCTCACCACCATGTTTCACTGTAGGGATTGTATTGGGCAGGTGATGAGCAGTGCCTGGTTTTCTCCACACATACCGCTTAGAATTAATGCCAAAAAGTTCAATCTTGGTCTCATCAGACCAGAAAATCTTAATCTATGCGGGCTTTCATGTGTCTTGCACTGAGGAGAGGCTTCCGTCGGGCCCCTCTGCCATAAAGCCCCGACTGGTGGAGGGCTGCAGTGATAGTTGACTTTGTGGAACTTTCTCCCATCTCCCTACTGCATCTCTGGAGCTCAGCCACAGTGATCTTTGGGTTCTTCTTTACCTCTCTCACCAAGGCTCTTCTCCCACGATTGCTCAGTTTGGCTGGACGGCCAGGTCTAGGAAGAGTTCTGGTTGTCCCAAACTTTTTCCATTTGAGGATTATGGAGGCCACTGTGCTCTTAGGAACCTTGAGTGCTGCAGAAATTCTTTAGTAACCTTGGCCAGATCTGTGCCTTGCCACAATTCTGTCTCTGAGCTCCTTGGGCAGTTCCTTCGACCTCATGATTCTCATTTGCTCTGACATGCACTGTGAGCTGTAAGGTCTTATATAGATAGGTGTGTGCCTTTCCTAATCAAGTCCAATCAGTTTAATTAAACACAGCTGGACTCCAATGAAGGAGCAGAACCATCTCAAGGAGGATCAGAAGAAATGGACAGCATGTGAGTTAAATATGAGTGTCACTGCAAAGGGTCTGAATACTTATGACCATGTGATATTTCAGTTTTTCTTTTTTAATAAATTTGCAAAAATTTCTACATTTCTGTTTTTTTTCTGTCAAGATGGGGTGCTGAGTGTACATTAATGAGAAATAAAATGAACTTTTTTGATTTTGGCAAATGGCTGCAATGACACAAAGAGTGAAAAATTTAAAGGGGTCTGAATACTTTCCGTACCCACTGTATTTCCTGCAGATTAGACACCTCATCTGATCAGACCTGTTCCATGTGAACAGTTAAGATGGAATTAGAATTGAATTAAAGTGTTGTCCATGTAACTGCATTATGAGAGAATCATCTGGTCATTCCTCTGCTGTTCACATCAAATGGGGTTTTTATTTTACTGATCAGTGAGGAGGAGGAGGCCAACTGACTCTCCAAAATAATCTCCTAAACATTTACCTGCACACTAAGTGATGTTGTGAAATAGTTTGGATTAAATAAACCTGGATGATGTTCAGTGAAAACATTTCTTGCAGCTCAGAAACAACATTAGAGATGCTCACTCATGTCCTGTTGCCTGGGCTGCTCTCTTTGTGATATATTCACTACTTTGGCATTATTATTTTTTTTTTTCAAGGAGCTTTTTTGTGAAAGGAATCCATGTTTGCTTTTTGTTCATTTCTAGAATTTCTTCTGGGATCAATAAAGTATCTGTCTATTTAATCTAATCTATCAGAATTCAGTATATTTCTATATTTGGTGTTGACAACAGTATTACTCTTGACCAAAAAAAAAACAACACACACACATTTCCATTTGTTGTTGGGGCATTACATAGACTTCAGTGATCAATGTTTCTTTTTCTTGTGTGCACCGTCCCTGTTAAATAAATTCAATTCAACTTGCTGAGGTGTTTTGTTGTGCACCATTCTGCTGTATACACTTCAACTGCTCCCACTACACTGATCTTCTTCTGCATCGTATAAGTGTTATTGAGTTGCTGTCATTCCTCTGAGTTTGTTTGTCATCAGCACAGATTCGTCTCTGCCAGTTCTTAGGAGTAAAATTTTGTCTCAGGTGCAGTTGAACTGTGATCTGCTGTGGGAAAAGCTTGTTACACCTCCTTAATTAGTTTCCCACAGAGTCCCCATGGCGTGGTTTCTTCTCTGAACTTGGTGAGATCACACTATGTTCAAAACAGTGTTTGTCCACTCTTTTATAAAGGTCAGCATTCAGAAAACAGGAAGGACAATATGCGCTGAGCAGTGAGACAGTGTATCTGACTTACTTCTATGAATGATTCCTTTATAAAAAAAAAACAAAAAAAAAAAAAACGTACCTTTTTGCTCAACAGGTACATTTGATGTGATGTCAGGATGCCTGGAGTGGACACGCCCCCCTCAGATCGCCATGGTAGCAGCACCCCCACCACAGAAGAAAACGATGTTGTGTCTGAAGACGAAGCGAGGGACGTGGAGCCGTTCCTGGATCTGTCCAAGTCTCCGTTTCTGTTCACCTCGTCTCTAGTGGAGCTCAGTGAGGAGGAGACACAGCGAGTGGACGGCAACCAGAGCCGCGACCTGCAGGGATGTGGACAGTGAGTGTGGAACAGTTTTAATAAAAAGGAACATTCATTGTCTAAGAGGTTGCATTAAACTGATGGTTTTCAAACCAGGAACCTCCTTGCTGCGAGGCAACAGTGCAAACCACTAATCCACTGTGCTGCCCACATCATAACACATAAATGTTTGAGTGATTGATAATGTAATTAAAAATGAACGCCCTGTCTAGATACATTTAATGAACTACTGTTTCAAAGCTGCAGCACTTTGCTGTCATTATTTACAGAACAGAACATGAACAGAACAGAACATGGAAGTAGAGGTCAAGAACAGCTGGACCCGACCCAAACACATCTGAGGATTATTAGACTGATTCAAAAACCTTGTGCACTAACAGGAAGATGTTCTGCAGGAGATACCCTGACCTGTTTAATGTTATTAGGAGACGGACTTTTCCAAAATAAGTTTGGCTCCAGTTGTTTCGTTTCTTTCTTACCTCTAACAACAACGATTCTGTGACGTTATCATTTCTGCCCTTCAGGTTTGCTTCACCTCTGCAGCTTGTCATACAGGCTGTGCTGTGTCTTTGTCTTTTCAGGCTGGAGACAAAATGGATCCTCTGGCATGACTTTATGAAGGAACACGCTGACCTGGATGCTTGGCTGCGATTGGCCGAGCAGGCCGTCACTTCCGCTAACATTACCTGTTTGACCTACCTGTCTGCTAAGGAAGAGCTGAGGAAGTTTGAGGTGAAACATAAATATTCAAACCAACAAAACCTTGAGTTTAGATTGAACCCATGTAAGAATTAGAAGAATTTTTATTTGGACTCTTAACTCTCAGGGTGTAAAAATATAAAAACACCCACATTGAAGCTTTTTTTTAAAAAAATGCATCTCCCCTTGTTTGAGATCCACTTTGGAATGACCCGTACCTTTGTCATTTGTCTTGGATGTCATAGCTGACACTGTGCTGTGAGGGAGTCACTGAAAAATAAAAACCAGGGTTAGAGGAAAGTTGGTCTGATTTGCATCTTTAGTCTGAGTGCAAATATCAATCAGCACAGCTCTGACTGAAGAGCTGCAGTTTCAGCCTGATAGTCCAGAATCAGAGTGCCTGCTCCTCCTCACCTGCAACTGTAGAACAAAGACACAGACAAAAGTTTTGTCAGTGACTTTCTGTCCCTGTTTAGGAGTTTGAGGCAGCCAATCATCTGTGAGGCTTTGGGGCAAGTCAGATAAAATGCATCAGTATCATGGCATTTTCTGTTTTTAAGATAACACACACTTATTGTTATATTGAAACCAAAAAAAGAGACCAGTTATTAGAACTTCTGTGGGTTTGTTGTGTGTTGTTGTGCGTTAGCTCAGACTGTGTGTTTGTGGGTGCAGAGGGTGCGGGTTGAGGCGGGATCTCGGCTCGTCCAGCTGGACAGTCTGACCCGGAGGAATCGAACACTGACTCGCCTGTTTCAGGGCGTAATGCAGACTCGGCTGCTGGCGTCAGCGAAGGACTGCGGGCGGCGATGGGACGATGTGAGCGCCAAACTGGAATCCATTACAGGAAGGCTAAAGGTCAGAGTGCTACCTGATATGTCAGTCATATCTGCAGAGTTGGGTTGTAGTAAAGGCACACACTCCATCAGACTTCATTTCTTACAGCATTGAATTTTCATGTTTTCCTGATTTGGTGCATAGAAACACATCTTTCTCTCATTTTCTTCTCTGAATTAAATTTGATGCTGGGTCATTTTATCTCCTTAGCAAAATGAGTCCAGTAAGATCTTTGCCTCAGTCCAAAATCCAACCTTTGCTCCTTTGCTCCTTTATTCTCAGTGTTTTAATCTTTATATATGAAATTAAAGGTTTGAATCTACTATTGATGTCTAAAGTCTTCTGATTGACATAACTTCACCTGTAAATCACAGGGAAATATTATTTTTAATTTGTGACAAACAAAATATTTATTTAACAACAATTAAAATGAATGTTTGATCTTGACATTTATTTATCAGTCAGCCTGTGTGGTGCAGTGGTGACATAAGTCTGATCAAGAAGCATTTCCAAGTTAGAAAATTATTCACTAAAGTGAGTAATTGGAGGAGGATCTGTTTTTGTTTTTTTTTTTTCCAGCTCTTTGTCTCAGAGTGGGAGGGGTTTGAGGCAGAGAGGGAGGAGCTTGCACTCTGGTTGGCTGACCTGAACGTCCGTCTAACGGAGGTGGATCAACTGAATGGAAGCAGCTGTGAAAAGCTGCAACAGTTACAGGTGTGTGTGTGCGTGCGTGCGTGCGTGCGCGCGCGTGTGTGCGTGCGAGACTTTCTCTGTGACTGTGTGTGTCCAACTAAACATCCTACCTCATGTTTAAACACCTACCTGTCTGGGCATGTGTGCAGTCCTTCCAGCAGTGTGTGTGCATGAACTCGGGCCGTGTCAATGCCCTCCTGCAGCGCGGCGAGGTGTTGATCCAGCGCAGTGAGCTGACCGACGCTCAGCACGTAGAGAGCCGGCTGCTGGATCTGCTGCGGCACTGCAGCCACATCTATAACAACATTGCTCGGACACACACACGGCTGCTCAGCATGAGACTGGTACATGCACGCACACACACACAGTCTAACACCTGAGTCAGTGAGAACACACAGATGTACGTTTACTCATGGGTGAGTAGATTTTGTGTTAAACACATTTGTACAAGTAAATTCAAATGGTACAAAGTATATACACAGTACACAAAATAAAAAGTACTCAGATCCTTTACTGCAGTAAAAGTCCAAAAGTGCCATCATCCAAATGTACTTGAAGTATCCAAAGTAAAAGTAGTCATTGTGCAGAATGGCCCATTTCACATGAATGTATCTGATATTATTGGATTCTAATTACTGATGGATTATTGTGTTGATCACTTTAATGTTGGAGCTGGTAAAGATGGAGCTGATGTTAACTACCTTATATACTTCTAATTTGAAGTACTTTATATACTGCTGGGTAGCTGACGTTAACTACCTTATATACTTCTAATTTGAAGTACTTTATATACCGCTGGGTAGCTGACGTTAACTACCTTATATACTTCTAATTTGAAGTACTTTACATGTACCGATGGGTATATGATGTTAACTACCTTATATACTTCTAATTTGAAGTACTTTATATACTGCTGGGTAGCTGACGTTAACTACCTTATATACTTCTAATTTGAAGTACTTTATATACTGCTGGGTAGCTGACGTTAACTACCTTATATACTTCTAATTTGAAGTACTTTATATACCGCTGGGTAGCTGACGTTAACTACCTTATATACTTCTAATTTGAAGTACTTTACATGTACCGATGGGTATATGATGTTAACTACCTTATATACTTCTAATTTGAAGTACTTTATATACTGCTGGGTAGCTGACGTTAACTACCTTATATACTTCTAATTTGAAGTACTTTACATGTACCGATGGGTATATGATGTTAACTACCTTATATACTTCTAATTTGAAGTACTTTATATACTGCTGGGTAGCTGACGTTAACTACCTTATATACTTCTAATTTGAAGTACTTTATATACCGCTGGGTAGCTGACGTTAACTACCTTATATACTTCTAATTTGAAGTACTTTACATGTACCGATGGGTATATGATGTTAACTACCTTATATACTTCTAATTTGAAGTACTTTATATACTGCTGGGTAGCTGACGTTAACTACCTTATATACTTCTAATTTGAAGTACTTTATATACCGCTGGGTAGCTGACGTTAACTACCTTATATACTTCTAATTTGAAGTACTTTATATACCGCTGGGTAGCTGACGTTAACTACTTTATATACTTCTAATTTGAAGTACTTTACATGTACCGATGGGTATATGATGTTAACTACCTTATATACTTCTAATTTGAAGTACTTTATATACTGCTGGGTAGCTGACGTTAACTACCTTATATACTTCTAATTTGAAGTACTTTACATGTACCGATGGGTATATGACGTTAACTACCTTATATACTTCTAATTTGAAGTACTTTACATGTACCGATGGGTATATGATGTTAACTACCTTATATACTTCTAATTTGAAGTACTTTATATACCGCTGGGTAGCTGACGTTAACTTCCTTATATACTTCTAATTTGAAGTACTTTATATACCGCTGGGTAGCTGACGTTAACTACCTTATATACTTCTAATTTGAAGTACTTTACATGTACCGATGGGTATATGATGTTAACTACCTTATATACTTCTAATTTGAAGTACTTTATATACCGCTGGGTAGCTGACGTTAACTTCCTTATATACTTCTAATTTGAAGTACTTTATATACCGCTGGGTAGCTGACGTTAACTACCTTATATACTTCTAATTTGTAGTACTTTCCATACTGCTGGGTATCTTGGGAATTTCCCACTGGGGATCAATAAAATTTGATGTTTGGACTGTATTCTCTTTGGTTCATCTGATTCTATCAGATAAATGTAGTGCAGTAAAAAGTACTTGGCTCAGGTACTAATGGTAAGTATGTTATTAGAGATTAATCGACAGTAGTCTCTGTGTATCAGTACCACTCTCCTTAATAAACATCCCTCCACGCAGTACTTGCACATATTTAATCAAACCCTCTGCTCATCTGTGCCTTATTTTTAGGATTGGCCTTAACTGGATCTGAGGTTGTGAAAAACCTTGTGTACACATGTTGGCTTTTTCCATCCCCTGCACAAACCACTTTGGGTTTATTTTTGCTTCCAACAGCATCGGTGGAAAGTAACAGGACAGAGCTTTTCCCTGATCAATACTTTTTATATATTTTTTTTACTTACTAAGTGTGGCTCAGACACACTATAAAATAGTTACACTGAGCTCAACATACAGCGACTTCCACTTTAATGCTCTAGTGATACTTGTGGCAGTTATATAAAATGATTACAACACTACCAGGAGGCAATTTCCTACATAATGAGTATGTTTCCCTTCATATATTTTACATTTAAAATGACAAAAGTACTGTTGTAGTTTTACTGAGGTGTTTGTACGTGGGACTTGTATTTACTTATAATTTCCTCTGGAATCCATCTATACCTCCTCCTCCTCTTACTCTTCCTCCTCCTGCAGGTGTTTGAGGATGACTGGATTCTGGCTCAGGCTACAGATTCTGGTTGTCCTTCAGAGGCTCTTTTAGATGAAGAGGGAGCACTTGATAAATCCAACCTGGACCTCCCTACAGTTTCAGTCATCCCTCAAGGTAAACCAGCATTTAATCAGATCAGTCACAAATTCACAAGAAGTGACAAAGATGCATATTAAAGATCTGTTTTTCCGCTCAGACCCACTTCAGCCCCTTCACCACCCTCCTCCTCCTCCCTCTCCGTCCTCTCATACCTATGAGCACTTGGGACTGGAGTGGGACCCCTCAGTTGATATCGGACGCTCTGTGTCACGTGACGACACCGACTCGTCGTATTTCAGTGCCAGCACAGGTAGGAGGAGGGAAAAGCAGTCTCACTGGTCAGGTTGAATGTTTTCACAGGGAACGTTTTATTTTCATATTGTTTCCCTTTGACATTTTCCACCTTACACAGACTTTAACTTGACAGTCTACACCAGCACGGTCTGATTCACCATGCTTGGTCACTTCAGCTGGATATGCGTTTACACCTGATTCCTCACAATAAGAACTAAACTAAATGTGCACAACTTTGTGCTTAATGTTTTAGCTGGTGTGTGTTGGCAGGTGTGTGTCACAGAGATGGCCTGAAGAGGTGGAGCTACCTGAGTTCCCTCGGCTCTCAGTCTGACATCAGCAATGCCATCATGAACCATGAAGCAAACTCGGTGAGTTCCCGCTGCCGCACTGGTTTGACTGATTCCAGGTTGAGACTATTAATCTGGAAAAACTGCATTTGAACTGTGCTGGTGCTAAGATTCCTATTCACTCCAAAACAACCTGTGCAAGTCTTAGCAAAGGTTGTTTTGGAGTGAATAGTAAAACCAGTATGTAGTCTGAGCTGTTCCACTATGTAGTCTCAGGCGTCCCAGCACGGAGCTCTGAGGCATCCCAGTATGAGGACAATGGAGTTCATTGTTGTTTTTATCGGCACCAGTGCTTTTTACCTAAAAAGATATTGTTTTATTTGCAGTGCATCATAAATGACCAGCAGAGAATAAACCTTTGAGCTGTGTGAAAGAAGAAAAAACCAAGAATTCAGACCCAGATGCTTCACAACCCAGAGGCTTCATGTGTATGCGTCTATCACACACACAGTCACAGTCAGTGATGTTCCCATAGAGCAGCTATAAAAGAATGTTCTCCTTCACTGGGTCTCTGCTTTATGAGCTGGTTACAATAGTTCACCTCCTCTTCTGCTGATTTACTGATGGAGCCCATGGGACATGGCACCTCCGCTGGATATGTTGTTAGGTACATTGGTTTCTGTTTTGGAGAGACGCAGGAGTGTGTCAGCAGGTGTGTGAGAGAAAGGCAGACGTGGAAACTGAGGAAGAGAAATAAAGAGAAAATGGAGAAGGAAAACAAAGAAAGGCGTTGATGAATCAGGAGGGAAATAGAGACGAGGACCCAAATTTTCAGAGAAATCCTCTTCTCGCCTGCAGCTTCTGTTTCACATACACTCCCACACTCTGGACTGGCAGTGAACCCATCAGGAATTGAGACGAACCGAGGGAAATGCATGGAACTGAATTGGCATCTGATTAAAGCTGCAGCATGAAACAAATGAGATATATATGTTGTCTCATGGCATTTCCTCTTTTGTTCCTCCAGTCTTATTCAGTCTTATTCATCACACTTGTAAAGGCGAGCTGATCGTCCACTCTCCCTGCACGCTCGGCTGACCTGAGGTTTCGATGTGGTTGTACTTCATTAAATCTGTGATCACGTGACCACGTCTCTGGATGCTTGTTCCCTGACATGGCTGCAGAGTTTGCCATGTCCCAATCACCATGCTCTCTCACTCTGAGCTGAGACAATTTTGGCCTCAGTCACTTTTCAGCTCCGTCACCTTCAGGGTTAAACCCACAGTTCTTAAAATGCAGACCAAAGCCCGGCTTGTCCAGATCCACAGCCCTGCATGTTTAGTTCACTACATCAATCCTAACATCGTCGTCCTGTCTGCTTTTAGCTTTCCTTCCTTCCAGGTCGTCACTGGGCTTCAGATGTACATATTCCCTAAATCTGCTTGTGTCAGTGCTGAGCTGTTTAATGAAGCCCCCATGTAGAGAATATTCATTATATGCATTAATTTGAATACGTGTCTTTGTTGATGATTTGTGTCTGTAGTACTGCTGCCTGACAGGACCTGAAAGTTTTGTCTGATCTGAGGTTGAAGGACTGAGGGTGATGTGGACTGTAAAGCTCCTTGAGACACTGATTAGTGTCATTGAGCTGTGTCAATAAAACTGGACCTGATTCACTTGATATGTATGTTTCAGTTGGTGTGTCTTGCTGAAAGGTCTTTGGCTTCAGTCCATTTTGATGTTACTGCTGGATTATATTTTCAGACAGCACAGGGACATGAGTGTAGAATCGTGTCTGGACTTGGTATAAACTGTGTGTTTTCTCTGCAGCCGGAGCAATGGCAGGAGCACGACTGTCCCTTGACCACGCAGGAAAAGGCTCTGCTCTCCAGGGACCAGCGGCCGCCCCCGAGTCATGACGCTCATGTTGGCGAACTGGTCCTCTTTAATGGAGGTCGGGTGAGGGCTTGGCTGGGAGAGCAGGGCCCTGCCCCCTCAGAGAGGAGGACTTCCTGTTCCAAAGCTGTGCAGACTGATGGGGAGGTAGAGGTGGGTGAAGTCACCTTGATTCATTCAGTCAGTCTTGACCAAAAGTATTTTCTTACATTAAATATAGGTTTTATTTTAATATATTTAGTTTATTTAAAAAAAACAACAGTGCACGTGAAATAAAAGCCATTTTATTTTGGTTGTGGCTGTTTGATACACACTAGTAACACACAGATTCCTTTTTTAGTCAGTGCTGCCCGCCCCCCCCAGTGGGCTGAAGGTTCTGACGAGAAGAGGATTTGTTTGCAGCTGCAAAGAAGTTCTGCCTGTGAATCTGATTTCTCTCATATGACTCTGTTACACTAATGATTATGTCTTCAGGTTCATAAACTGACTGTGCTCTGACCAGTCTAACCGCTGACATGTAGACTGAAAGGCTCACACTTAGTGTTGGATGTGAGGGAGTTCCTGAAAAGTGGCTGTGGAAACAGGTTGGTGTCTCCACAGGGTATGAACAGGCTCAGAGACACAAATGCAGGAAGCCTCAGAGTTATCTCTTCAGCTTAGCTTAGCGTGCACACACACACACTGAGTGATGTCCTTTCTTACCAGGAGCTCCATCAACATTTAGAACCACCAGCCTTTATTTTCTCAGATTCATGCACAAAGCTGGCTGAAAATGGATTTCTGAAGATCTGTCCTCTTTTTTGTCTCTCCAGTTTCACTTTTCCATTAGACCTCACTGACCTCAGCTTTCATTTTCTCTCCCCTATTCTCATTACTGGTGAGAGCATCTATTTATTCTCCTCTTCCTCCGTCTTGTCCGCCACTCCTTGAGCCGCTGAATGAATCCATAAAGTTGTGATTTATGCACTGAAACTGGCTGCACTTTAACTGTCGCCATAAAAACAGGAGAGAAACATGCTGACTTTCTCTGTTCCTTCCTATTTACTTCCTCACCCCCTACCCTGTTTTTCCGGTCTGACTCAGATAACAGAGAGATAAAGATAGGAAGAGAGAGAGAAGAACAAGTTGGTAGGTTGGTATTAAATCTGCTTGATAAGTGTGTGTGTGTGCGCGGTTTATTGTAATTAAAGCTGCTCTGGGCGACTTTAGATTAAAAACAACCGGCTGGCTGTGGAGTGAACCCTTCCTAACACACGTGCTCTGTAAAAGACGGAAGACTCGATCTACAGTCCTGGTTCTGTGTAACGTCCATGGGTCAGCTGAGGTTCACGAGGTTTCTTCATGGACTTGCACACACATCACAGACAGGCAGGCACGGAGGTGGTACCACCTGTTATACTTATTGTTGTGGACCCATGTCACCATTTTTAAGTGTAGGTTAACGTTTGAGCAAAAAGCATCTATGAAAAGTGTATTAAAGATCATTGCAACCACCAGTGTTAATTTCGTTGACGAAGTATTTTCGTTATAATTTTCGTCAAAGTCAAGTTTTCACTGGCGAAAACGAGACGTTAACTAAATAAAAATTAAGTGATGACGACGAAAACTAAATAAAAATATATTGACATTTTCGTTGACTAATAAACACGAGATGAAAATGTGAGTGAGGGACGTTTTTAGAAAAGATCCAATCAGAATTAATCTTCTTAGACGCACATTTGAAAAGTAACTGATCCACCTAGTGACGCGGGATGCGTGAGTACAGGACATCATCATAGCCTACACTGGGTTTGTGTCTGACTTAAACTATAATGAAATGGAAACAGCTGGAGAAAACAAAGAGAAGATATATGGGTCAGTTTCATCTTTGATACAATGGCATTGCTGCTAAATACAGTTTTTCTCTTAAATATTTTGGAGTTGACCTTTTGCTTTAAAGAATGAAGAATGTCATATGCAAGTTATAAACAATGCATATCTAATGTTTGGTCTTTTATGGAAAGGCCATATTCCATATATTTAATGAAACTTGTTTTTCATTTAATTTTAATTTAGAATATTTTGTATATTACAATAGTTTTACTAAATTAAACCCAATATATTTTAGTCGACTAAATCTACAGTAGATTTTCTTATGCTATTTAGTCGACTAAAACTAAAACAAAGCAGATGACTAAAATATGACTAAAACTAAAATTGCATTTTAGTCAAAAGACTATGACTAAAACTAAATTAAAATCTGCTGTCAAAATTAACACTGACAACCACCCTTAACACAGCATTGATCACATGTTGGGCAGTTTTTCATTGTCAGCTATCAGACCTGAAGGACTTGCAACTTGATTTGGACTCAACCCAGAAGACATAAACCATTCTGGCTGTACCAGGCCGTAATGATAGATAGAAAATTGCTGCAGGGCTTTGGCAGCTCAGAGTTTTCAGTCTTCTGTCGAAGTCTTCATGAAGGTGTAAACTTTTCCAAAACAGCAACAGAAACTGAATATACTTTGTGCCAAAGGGGCAAAAACTCAGGTAGAACTTCTTATGCACTTAGAAGTGAGTCTGCATGTTCTCAGATCCTGATGTGGAGAGGAAATAAAGCTTGAACATGCTACTCATTCATTGCCTTTCATATAGCTGTCCATACACTCTCATGCTTATGTTTCTGTCCTTGTTGTACGTGTTTTGTGTTGCAGTGTAACCTGGATGGAAGCCACATGTACAAACCCAACCAGCTGCATCCTCAACTAAGCAGTGACCAACACCAACATCTCTTCCCCGCTGCCTCCCCTTCACTGTCACATGATCTGGAAGCCTCATCTGACTGGATGAGCCATCAGTATCAATCAGATCTGCAGGTGGGTACAAAGTGTCATGGTTTTGATGCAGAAGGCAGATTGAAGAAAATTGGATTGGTATTTAGACTCAAACTCGACCATAAGCCCCTCCTTCCCGCTCTTTGCCTCTTCCATCCCGTCCTGACCTTACAACGTGAACTACAGATGCCTGGTTGGGTCTAAGTGTCCAGTCCAAAGCTAGCATTAGCTGACTAGGGACTAAATATGTCAGTCCAGCAGACGCTCTGGTTCCTGCTAATGTAACCCAAAGCACTAACGTTACCCAAAGCTCCACTTCCTCCCAAATCCACATCAGATCCATTCAGTCCAAAGGTCCAATCAGACCATGCTAGGTGGATAATGCTACCAGAACCAACAGGTTAGCTTTAGGTGCACATCCAGAAGGAAGAAGGCCACATGTGAATCCAGTGTGAGTCCTTTGGCTGCTTTGAACACTCTCCATGTGAAAAAGCCAAAGCCATGTTAACCCTGGTTGTGCTAAAGAACGCCGCCTCTTGGCTCTGGCAGCCACTGTTTCCCACTTTGAGCTGCAGAGACTCCTCCATGGCTGCTGTTGGAAACCACTACTGGCTTTTTCTGACCTTGGCCTGGTGGCGGGGGTGCTCATTGATGGAGCTGACTTTGCCAACACAGGGTAGAGAAGCTGGAATAACAACAGAAGGGCTGTAGGTAGCACAGAGTCATGGGGGGTAGTATAGCTGAGAGACACCAGGGCCTGGATCTGGGTACCTGCAGGTACCAGACTGTGGCTGGAAAATCTTCACTTGTTCTGACACATATATAATGCATGGTTCATCTGTTCACTCTAATTAAAGTGTCAAAAGTTAATGTGATTGGTGATGCACACAACATATGAAACAAATATAGGTAATGGGAATTAGTCACTAATGCCCTCGGGCAGACCACAGACGTGTGTGTAGGCAGTTACTTCTGAGCTGATCTAATCTTAAAAAGGTTTCATGTGAAAGTAAAAAGCATCGCCTCAAAGCGTTGAGGATTCACAGAAGCTCTCTGTTCTTCAGGCGGAAGAAGAGCCATCCTATGAAGAATTGGAGCCTGCTCCCTCTGAACAAAGGTGAGAAAACACAGAAACCTTCAGAGTTGCACACAGATAAAGCGATTAAAAGGCACAGACTGGCTGTAATTTCCAGGATGTTTCCAACCCCACAGAGATAAGCAGAACAGAGGCCTTTTTATTTGTGAACAGAAATCATGTAGAACAGGGCAAGTCACTGGCCGACAAAGAGTTATGTTTTGAATAGTTTGCAGGGTTTAGAGTATGGAGCTGCACTTTGACTACAGCAAATAGAAATTTAACAGAAATACCAAGTTTTCAGTTTGAGAGATTTAAATGGGTTGAAATTGACATGCAACAGCCAAGTTCTCTGGATACAGTACATAAGAACACAAGTCACTACATTACAGTCTCAGATTTGAGTCAACACTAAGCCTTCAGATACCACAAAGAAGGCTCCTAAAATGGTTTATATTTAATCAGCTGGTACTTCGATTATACTTCCTGACACTTCTATTTACAGTGGGTACGGAAAGTATTCAGACCCCTTTAAATTTTTCACTCTTTGTGTCATTGCAGCCATTTGCCAAAATCAAAAAAGTACATTTTATTTCTCATTAATGTACACTCAGCACCCCATCTTGACAGAAAAAAACAGAAATGTAGAAATTTTTGCAAATGTATTAAAAAAGAAAAACTGAAATATCACATGGTCATAAGTATTCAGACCCTGTGCTCAGTATTGAGTAGAAGCACCCTTTTGAGCTAGTACAGCCATGAGTCTTCTTGGGAATGATGCAACAAGTGTCTCACACCTGGATTTGGGGATCCTCTGCCATTCTTCCTTGCAGATCCTCTCCAGTTCTGTCAGGTTGGATGGTGAACGTTGGTGGGCAGCCATTTTCAGGTCTCTCCAGAGATGCTCAATTGGGTTTAGGTCAGGGCTCTGGCTGGGCCAGTCAAGAACGGTCACAGAGTTGTTCCGAAGCCACTCCTTTGTTATTTTAGCTGTGTGCTTAGGGTCATTGTCCTGTTGAAAGGTGAACCTTCGGCCCAGTCTGAGGTCCTGAGCACTCTGGAAGAGGTTTTCTTCCAGGATATCTCTGTACTTGGCCGCATTCATCTTTCCTTCAGTTGCAACCAGTCGTCCTGTCCCTGCAGCTGAAAAACACCCCCACAACATGATGCTCCCACCACCATGTTTCACTGTAGGGATTGTATTGGGCAGGGGATGAGCAGTGCCTGGTTTTCTCCACACATACCGCTTACAATTAACGCCAAAAAGTTCAATCTTGGTCTCATCAGACCAGAGAATCTTATTTCTCATAGTCTGGGAGTCCTTCATGTGTTTTTTGGCAAACTCTATGCAGGCTTTCATGTGTCTGCACTGAGGAGAGGCTTCCGTTGGGCCACTCTGCCATAAAGCCCAGACTGGTGGAGGGCTGCAGTGATAGTTGACTTTGTGGAACTTTCTCCCATCTCCCTACTGCATCTCTGGAGCTCAGCCACAGTGATCTTTGGGTTCTTCTTTACCTCTCTCACCAAGGCTCTTCTCCCACGACTGCTCAGTTTGGCTGGACGGCCAGGTCTAGGAAGAGTTCTGGTCGTCCCAAACTTTTTCCATTTGAGGATTATGGAGGCCACTGTGCTCTTAGGAACCTTGAGTGCTGCAGAAATTCTTTAGTAACCTTGGCCAGATCTGTGCCTTGCCACAATTCTGTCTCTGAGCTCCTTGGGCAGTTCCTTCGACCTCATGATTCTCATTTGCTCTGACATGCACTGTGAGCTGTAAGGTCTTATATAGACAGGTGTGTGCCTTTCCTAATCAAGTCCAATCAGTTTAATTAAACACAGCTGGACTCCAATGAAGGAGCAGAACCATCTCAAGGAGGATCAGAAGAAATGGACAGCATGTGAGTTAAATATGAGTGTCACTGCAAAGGGTCTGAATACTTATGACCATGTGATATTTCAGTTTTTCTTTTTTAATAAATTTGCAAAAATTTCTACATTTCTGTTTTTTTCTGTCAAGATGGGGTGCTGAGTGTACATTAATGAGAAATAAAATGAACTTTTTTGATTTTGGCAAATGGCTGCAATGACACAAAGAGTGAAAAATTTAAAGGGGTCTGAATACTTTCCATACCCACTGTATATGGAGGCATCTTTTTAAGGAAAATACAAAACCACTTGGAAACTCAAGAATGCTTGTCTCTATTTTTCCTGCAAACAAATCACCTCAATCTTTTCAGAAAACTGGGAACTACAAAAAAAGTGCCATCCCTAAAATAAGGATGTGACTTTTTAAAGCCGTCTCTGCATTGCTGTTTATTTGCAGGCCTGAAAGTGTGAAAGTACTGGAGTACCATGGTTTTAACTGTAGTTTGGAAATTGTCCTTTATGAAAAAAACTGGCTCAGAGGTTGTTGTTGGCTTTCTCCTTACGTAGGAAGAAAGTCAACATTATGGGTCCAGTGTTTGTTCCACAGTCCTCTCTTTTACCCTTTACCTCATTTCTGCCACATGCTGAGAGACCCTGTTGCTCCACCTGCTTGTCCTTTTCTAAGGATTAATTTATCCTCCTCCATACAGATGTGCCAGTAGAGCAGAGGCTACAGGTCAAAGTGGTGACAACACTCTCACTGGACAGAGTCCGGTGTTCAGTCTCCAGTTTCTGAACAACAGGCAAACACCTTCTTCTCCTCCTCCTTTTCCACAGTGTGACCTCCAGCAGCCGGGCCTCCACCTCCCAGCTCTCCCCAGCCATCCTCTACTTGCTCCTAGGTGCTGCTCTGGCTCTGCTGGCCTGTGTGGTCCTGATCGCCCTGGAACCGCCATGTCACCGCCGCAGCAGGATGCAGCATAGCTTCCACCTGGCACTCAGGTACATCAATGGACCACCGCCCACCTGACTTTGGAGCAGAGCGCGGACCAAGCACTTTCCCCAGACTCTGCAGAACAGAGGTGTGCTGCTCATCATTTCCATTAACCCACGAGCCTGAGGGTCAAAGATCTGACAGAAGTCTACAGCGCCGAGTGTCAAACTTCCACAGTGCCTGAAACAGCAGTTCCATTTTCCACTGCTCCAAAGTCCAGTCATTCAGGGTTTAGACCCAGGCTGCAGTTTTGTTTAAGGGGCGTAACTGTGAACAACTGCTGACAGTAAAACTGGGAGGACACTAATAGATAAGTCTGAAATGTTTGTAAGCCACTGATAAAAGAAAAATATTTCTCATATTGATCCTTAAATTTCAGTTTTCATCTTTAAAAACAAACAAAAAATGCCTCAGAAAAACAAGTCTCTCCTAAACCTAAATATGCATCATCACCTCATCAAGAAAAATGTTTGAGAGAAATAATTTCATCATATTGGTTTTCAGCAAAGACTCAGCTCCTGTTTGATCACAGCTGATGGTGTCAGTGGTCAGTTGTGATCAATTTAGCACTTTGCTTAAACACAAATTTGAACTCTGCCAAGGGACAAAGCCAAACCAGTAATCTCTCATGATGTATTTGGTAGATGTCACTATCCCATTCCTGTCATTTCCAGCCTGCAGATTGAGTTTAGTTCTGTCCTGTAATTCTCAATAATGCAGTTTGAGAAACAAACACAGTGTAAATTCGTGATCTTGGATTTGAAATATGTCTTTGTCAGGAGAACATGTCTGATTTCACTCAGCCCTGAAGTACATTCATTCATTTAAACTACGCACAGACGTTTCCAGGCCTAGTGTCCTAAAATAAGGTGTAACGATCCTTCATGTCTTTACAGACCTCTGGGATTTTTTGCTCAGTGGTAACAGATAACTGCCTTGTTTATCACATCAATACTGTGTTGTAGCTGTACACTGATCCTGTGTTTAATTCAAGGTAGTACAGCTGATTAGTTTAATGTTGAAGTGGTGCAGTTTGGAAAAGAAAACCTTTTTATCGTCAGACATGAAACCCTGGACAGAGTCACACTATGTGTGCATTTTAATTTGAGTTTGCACCGACTGAAGGATGAATGTGTTCGGATCAGAAACAGCCTTATAGTATGGTACTGTGGTCTGCTCACATGCTGCCAGAACAGTGTGTGTGAAACGTCTGAAAAATCAGCACCTGCAGTAAAAACCGTAGAAACACACCAGTAGCACTTCATGTCACATCCAGAAAACTTTGGTGTTATTGTTTTAAAAATCGGACAGAGCAGAACTTAGGTTGTATCTTTTAAACTGCCATCTGTGCTAACGTAGGTGAAGCTAATCACACCACATCTGAAGCATTTAGTACTCAGCATTAATCACTTTGTTACAGCATTTGTATTTCTAATTCTTAATGTTTTCTAACATATCATCTATAGCCACAGAGCAGAATTACTAACATTTGTCACTTGTTTTTTATGTTTTAGCCCAACCTACAAATCATGTGTACTCTGTACATTAATGATGACCTTCTCCTAAATCACACTGCTGTTTTAGATTTATGAAAGTGGTTTTCCTTCTTAGTTGGCAGCAAATTCCACTTCTATGAAAATCAGCTTGCAGCGACATGAAGCTTTTTGCAGAAAGATCATCGATCACGCTTTTTATTTACTGTAGGCAGAGTTGTATTGTTGATGTGTGGTGATCCATTTGAAATGCAGCTGGATTTGAAAAGGCTCCACTTATTTTCCAAAGGACAATAATTCCACCTCAGCCAAAATAAAAGCCTGCACATGATGGATTATGTGTTTGCAGCTGGTTTCAAGTCTCTGCAAGTTAATTTCAAAGACGCAGCCAAGGACGAATTTCTGTTGTTACTCCATCGAGTGTTTGCATGGTGTGTATGGTGTGTTCACACATACACACACAGTTGGTGTTTGTGTATTTACCAACATGAAATGATGCAATTTTTGTAAGAAAGTGTATAATCTTTAAAGCCAAAGAGATGATTTTGGAAAATGATCAGCAGGAATGCAGGATTTTTCACTTAGACCATCAACTGAGTCTCAAAAATAGAAGGTGCTGCCTAGTTTATCAAGCAGTGACTGAGCCTGCAGCTGGTTCGTTTATCAGGCCAGTGAATCGCGTGTCTGACCTGCTTGTCTTTGGTTGTAGGAAAGAGAAACTGCATAAACAAGTTGATAAAATGTGTGTGTTTCTGAGGGGAAGGTATTTGTTCCCTAGAAATTTCATTTCAGCGGAATCAGACTGTTTTCGAAGATCGGGGACAAAGATGAATGTTTTAAAGCTCTAGGAGCTTTGACACAATCACTGAAAAGGGAACTCATTTGCCATTTAAAAGATTCTTCTTTAGTATTTCACAAACAGATATTGCATCCAATCAGATGTTCTTGCTTTTGTACCTGTTTGAAGATAAAAAATAAAAACTGTATGAAACTTTAGAAGCTTCTAGATGACTTTTCTTTTAAGATTTGCACATTGTTTTACCTGAACACTGTGGGAAAATGTCTTTGTCTTCATCAACACAGCCTGGCCTAATGTTGACTTGTGTGTTTAATCTTTCTTTTCCATGTCAGACTGATGTGGTACTTCATGGGTTCTGCATTCATGGTACCATAGTTTCTGTTGAACGTTCCTGCTTCCAGCCAGTGTGGTGGTGTGAAAATATACACTTTCAAGCTTCATGGCTTTCTGGTGGTGGATTTTTGTGTTTAATTTCAGACCATGTTTAGTCTTGAACATACAGTGCCCTCCACAATTATTGGCACCCCTGATTAAGATAATATTGGTCGTTATTGGGTCTTTCAGCAGGATAATGACCCAAAACGTGGCAAAATCTACTGAAAAATGGTTCAGCAGACACAAAATCAAGCTCCTCCAATGGCCATCTCAGTCCCCAGACCTCAACCCGATTGAAAACCTATGGGGTGAACTGAAAAGGAGAGTGCATAAGAGAGGACCCCGGACCTTGGATGATCTGGAAAGATTGTGCAAAGAGGAATTGTTAAAGATCCCTATCTCTGTATTCTCCAACCTTGTGAGATGTTAGAGGAGATAAAGTGCTGTCTTGTTGGCAAAAGGGGGTTGTACGAAGTATTAAGATCAAGGGTGCCGATAATTGTGGCACACATGATTTCATTTAAAGTCAATTATTTGTTAATGTTATTTTTGTTTTTTGCTGAATAATTGTACTTCAATTAAAGGTTGGATTTTTCTCATTTTTTTCTGAATTTTGGTTCTATTTTTAAAAAGAAAATGAATTTATTAGAAGCTTAAAATCCAATCTTAATCAGGGGTGCCAATAAGGGAGGGCACTGTATTAGTCCGACTGCTCTGTGTGGAGCTTGAGTCCATGGACAACGTCTACACAAAGTGGGTCCTCGTCCTTCCCTCAGGTCAGCTATCCTGCAATAATGTGCAGGGCTGTCTGCACAGTCAGTCCAACCTTTTTTTGGTTACATCACTGAATTTGAGTTTGAAGACGTGTGTGTGTGTGTGTGTGTGTGTGTGTGATCACACACACTGCGTGCACTGCATGTTGTTATCTAGTCTATAATTACTGATTGATTTTACGGATTTAAAGGTGTTGTAGGGACACAGAGGATGGTGACTGGTCCACAGAGACGACCAATGAAATCAAATAGTAGGTGGCTCAGATGTTTCTCTTCACACTCACCATGTGACTGCTGCTGCTGCGTCAGTTGGTTTTCCGAGCTGTCATTGGTCAGTGAGCACCCGAAGAGAAAACAATCAGGTGATTTTCTGCTTGATGAAAGTTGGACAAGGCAAATTCACAGTTTCTTGTCAATTAAATTCAATTCAATTCAATTTTATTTGTATAGCGCCAAATCACAATACAAATCATCTCAAGGCACTTTACTAAAACTAAAAACTCAACAATTCCCTTATGAGCAGCACTTGGCGACAGTGGAGAGGAAAAACTCCCTTTAACGGAAGAAAAAACCTCCAGCAGAACCGGGCTCAGTTTGGGCGGCCATCTGCCTCGACCGGTTGGGGTGAGTGGATAGAGGAGAGAGAAAAGAACAGCAACAATAAACAACAAATAGACACTGCAGGTTGGTGGGACCAGTAACTGCACATCAGCGATATACAGCTCCAGGACCAGGGACACCTGCAGAAGGTACAGAGAGAATAGAGAGAGAGGGAGAGAGCACAAACTAGGGGAGAGAGAGAGCACAAGGTTAGTAACATTCAATGGTGGAATATATATGAGGTGGGAGGAGAAAAGAGAGGGGAGGGGAAGGGAAGGGGTGGGGGGGTTAGGGTAGGGGAGCTCAGTGCACCGATGGTCCCCGGGCAGTCTAGGCCTATAGCAGCATAACTAAGGGATGGTTCAGGGTTGCCTGAAGCCAGCCCTAACTATATGCTTTGTCAAAGAGGAAGGTTTTAAGTCTAGCCTTAAAATTACAGAGAGTGTCTGCCTCCTGAACCCAGACTGGGAGCTGGTTCCATAGGAGAGGAGCTTGATAACTAAAGGCTCTGCCTCCCATTCTGCTTTTGGAAACTCTGAGAACCACAAGTAGACCTGCACTCTGAGAGCGAAGTGGTCTATTGGGATAATATGGTACTATGAGGTCTTTAAGGTATGAAGGAGCTTGATCATGAAGGGATTTGTATGTGAGAAGAAGGATTTTAAATTATATTCTATATTTTACAGGGAGCCAATGAAGAGAAGCCAATATAGGAGAAATATGATCTCTCTTGCTAGTTACTGTCAGGACTCTGGCTGCGGCATTCTGGATTAATTGGAGGCTTTTTATGGAGATATTGGGACATCCAGATAGTAATGAGTTACAGTAATCTAGCCTTGAGGGTAACAAATGCATGGACTAGTTTTTCTGCATCATTTTGAGACAGGATGTTCCTAATTTTGGAAATGTTGCGCAGGTGAAAGAATGCAGTTCTAGAGATTTGTTTTATGTGTGAGTTAAAGGACATGTCCTGGTCAAAAATAACTCCAAGGTTTTTTACAGTAGTGCTAGAGGCCAGGGTTATGCCATCTAGAGTAGCTATAATTTGAGAAAAGTTATTTCTGAGATTTTTTGGCCCAAATATAATGACTTCTGTTTTGTCTGAGTTTAAAAGTAAAACGTTACTGGTCATCCAGGCCTTTATGTCAGTTAGACAGGCTTGAAGTCTGGTTAACTGGTTTGTGTTAACAGGTTTAATAGACAGTGTCATCTGCATAGCAGTGGTAATTAATAGAGTGCTTCCTAATGACATAGCCTAAAGGAAGCATATACAGGGTGAACAGAATCGGTCCTAGCACAGAGCCGTGTGGAACTCATAACTAACTTTTGTGCATGTGGAAGGTTCATCATGGACATGAACAAACTGGAATCTGTCCGATAAATAGGATTGGAACCATTTTAACGCTGTGGTCAATGGTGTCGAATGCAGCACTAAGGTCTAGGAGGACAAGTATAGAAACAAGTCCATTATCTGAGGCTAAGAGAAGATCGTTGGTAACTGTTAACAGTGCTGTTTCTGTACTATGATGTGCTCTAAATCCTGATTGAAAATCTTCAAATAGTTCATTCCTGTGTAAGTGGTCTGATAGCTGCTTAGCAACAGCTTTTTCTAGGATTTTAGAAATAAATGGCAGGTTGGATATTGGTCTATAATTAGCCAAGACTCCTGGATCAAGACTAGGCTTTTTGAGTAAAGGTTTGATTACTGAAGTCTTAAAGGCCTGTGGTACATAGCCTTATACTAGAGATAAATTTACCAAGTCTAATAAAGATGAGTTAATTAATGGCAGGGTGTCTTTGAGCAGTCTAGTCGGATGGGGTCAAAGAGACACATTGATGATTTCGATGAAGCAACTACTGATGTAAATTCGGAGAGATCTATGGGAGAGAAGCAGTCTAAACATAACTGAGGTCCTACAGATGATTCAAGAGCTACTATAGTAGAAGATTCATTTATTGCAGGTATAGGAAGCATCTGCTGAATTTTATCTCTAATAGTTGTGATTTTATTTGTAAAGAAACTCATAAATTCATTACTGCTGAGAGCTAAGGGAACACTGGGCTCAACAGAGCTGTGACTTTTTGTCAGCCTGGCTACAGTGCTGAAAAGAAACCTGGGATTGTTCTTATTTTCCTCTATTAGTGATGAATAGTATGCAGTTCTGGCTTTACAGAGAGCTGTTTTATATGTTAGTAGACTGTTTTTCCAGGCTAGAAAAATTTCCTCTAAGTTTGTGGAACGCCACTTCCTTTCCAGCCTTCGTGATGCCTGCTTTAAGGTACGAACATGTAAATTATACCATGGGGCTAGTCTTCTCTGATTCACTAACTTCTTTTTCAGAGGGGCTACAGAATCAAGCGTTTCACGCAGTGAGGTTGCAGCACTGTCAACAACATGATCAATTTGGTAGGGAGTGGGATTGAAGCAGCTGCCCTCCACTATGTTTATACTTGGCATAGATGTAAATAAAGATGGAATCATTTTCTTACATTTATTAACAGCGTTGTCGGATAAACATCTGCTGTAGTGGAATTTTCTTCCAAACGCTGCATGATCCATCATTTTAAATTCAAAAGTTATTAAAGAATGATCTGACAAAACAGGATTTGGGGGAAAAACTATTAGATGTTCAATTTCGATGCCATAGGTCAGAACAAGATCAAGGGTGTGATTGAAACAGTGGGTGGGTTTATTAACGTTTTGAATGAAACCAATTGAATCTAATATAGAATTAAATGCAATGCTGAGGCCGTTATTTTCAACATCTACATGAATGTTAAAATCTCCCACTATAATAACTTTATCTGATCTAAGCACTAAATCAGACAGGAAGTCAGGGAATTCAGTTAAAAACTCTGAGTAAGGGACAGGTGGACGGTACACAGTGACAAGTAGAATTGGTTTTTGTGTTTTCCAGTTTGGATGTGAGAGACTAAGAGTGAGGCTCTCAAATGAGTTATAACTGTTCTGAGGATGAAAGTTTAATAATAAGTTTGAGTGGAAGATTGTAGCTACTCCTCCACCTCGACCTGTGCTTCGAGGAACATGATAATTTTTATGACTGAGGGGGGTTGATTCATTCAGACTGACATATTCATCCTGCTGTAACCAGGTTTCATTAAGATAAAGTAGGTCAATTTGGTGATCAGTTATCAAATCATTTACTAACAGAGATTTAGATGAAAGGGACCTAATATTTAATAATCCACATTTGACAGTTCTTGTGTTTTCATTAAATTATGATTCATAGTAAGAAGTTGAGCTTTTAAACTCATTATTAAAACCATCAGTTCATTGGCCTGCTACCAGTAAATTCTTTTATTTTTTAGAGGAAAATTAATCATTTTCATAAGTCAGCTAAATGTTTGTGAGATGTCTTCATTTTTAAATTTGTAAATAATCAAACTCATTGAATCGCATCATTCCTTTGCATCGTCCAATCACATCATCACTTGTTGGATCACACTGCATTGCGACTGGGTGTGTATCGTATTGTATCAGATGTGTATTTAACGTACCGGATCGCAGACATGTATGTGATGCTTGCGTGATTGTGTGTGTGCTCTGCTGGTGATCCAGTTAATGAAAGGGCTCCATCCGTTCGTGGGAGCGCCAGCAGGCCTGCAGCTACTCAGCTACAGATGATGTTTGATCATTAGGAAGAATAAATTCAGCTTCCTTCTCTGGACTTAGAACAAGACTGAAAACAACAATTTCATTCATTCTGAAATTCTAAATCTGAGACATCAGTATTAAAAACAATTTCCACAGGAAATGTTTCTTCTAGGAACTTTTTTTTTTTGTTAAAAGATCAAATTTAATAAATAGTTGACTCCTCTACTCTGCATCAAGTAAGATCATTTAGAACTAGGACAAACTTATTCCTGTTGTTTCAAATGAGTGGAAGCAGAATTTTTCCACACAAACAAACCACGTCTCTTCTCACTCTTCCTGTTTGTGTCATCATGCTGGACACCAACTGTCCATCTATGCAGTCGTGTGTTTCCATGGATGAGTTGGGACTTTGCTGAGGGCAGGGCACCCAGGGGCAGCAGGCACATGAATTGATCCATCTGTTCCCCTCAGTTGAGGAGTGAGGGCCAGTAATTCCATGTTAGCTGAGGAATCTGCCCGTGGACTTTCAACCCCTTGGTCGTGAGACACAGGGAGCTGGTAGAGAGAGAGTCCTTGTTCTGTTCAACAACAAATCTGCATGAAAAATTAAGCCTATGTTTGAATGAGGCCACTCTGGCAAAAGTGCACGCAACACAGACCTGGCACAGATCTGTTGTTTAATGCACATGTTTGAAATGAGAATTCATAGAATTCATTAGTTTGGCATATAATTGGATGCACAAATACATACACATAATCCTAATCCTCAACTGAGCAGCACAGACACAGAGTCGACAGGGGGAGAAGAGATTCCTGTGACGTTCCAGCTCTGGAGCTGCTGTGTTGAGGAATGTAGGATATTTCCAGTCTGATTTCATGAAAAGCACGCTGACTGTTGTGCTGGATAATAGGAGCTTCATCTGTGTCTAATCACACAAAACCCCCTTAAGTCACACAGAGTATGGGCCCATCACATGGCACAGTCTCTGTCTGCTGCTGGATTCTCTAACTAGGGCAAGAGTTTAACATTTTAGTGTCATCACTGTTTCTAACTGAAGACAAAATAAAAATAATCCTATACATTGTCATTTGCATGATCAGATGTAAAGAGAAAAATTTTCACCAAACCAAATTATAGCATTGATTTAATTTACGTCCAGCAGTAACAAGCAAGATTTATACACTGGTTGCTGTGGTTAATCAGATCAGAAATGTACAGTATACTGAGGTTTTAGGGAAGTTTAAAATTGATGTCACATAGGAAGATGCTACTGATATAATTGAGATGGAATTTAATTAGCCTGTTTATTGTTTTACTTAACAGAAATTCAATTTGATTCATTTCAATTCAGTTTTATTTGTATAGTGCCAAGTCACAATACAAATCATCTCAAGGCACTTTACAAAAAACAAAAAACCCAACAAATCCCTTATGAGCAAGCACTTGGCGACAGTGGAGAGGAAAAACTCCCTTTAACGGAAGAAAAAAACCTCCAGCAGAACCGGGCTCAGTTTGGGCGGCCATCTGCCTCGACCGGTTGGGGTGAGTGGATAGAGGAGAGAGAAAAGAACAGCAACAATAAACAACAAATAGACACTGCAGGTTGGTGGGACCAGGAACTGCACATCAGCGATATACAGCTCCAGGACCAGGGACACCTGCAGAAGGTACAGAGAGAGAGAGGGAGAGAGCACAAACTAGGGGAGAGAGAGAGAACACAAGGTTAGTGACATTCAATGGTGGAATATACATGAGGTGGGAGGAGAGAAGAGAGGGGAGGGGAAGGGAAGGGGGGGTTAGGGTAGGGGAGCTCAGTGCACCGATGGTCCCCGGGCAGTCTAGGCCTATAGCAGCATAACTAAGGGATGGTTCAGGGTTACCTGAAGCCAGCCCTAACTATACACTTTGTCAAAGAGGAAGGTTTTAAGTCTAGCCTTAAAAGTACAGAGAGGGTCTGCCTCCTGAACCCAGACTGGGAGCTGGTTCCACAGAAGAGGAGCTTGATAGCTAAAGGTTCTGCCTCCCTCTCTCTGCTTTTGGAAACTCTGGGAACCACAAGTAGACCTGCACTCTGAGAGCGAAGTGGTCTATTGGGATAATATGGTACTATGAGGTCTTTAAGGTATGAAGGAGCTTGATTATGAAGGGATTTGTATGTGAGAAGAAGGATTTTAAATTCTATTCTATATTTTACAGGGAGCCAATGAAGAGAAGCCAATATAGGAGAAATATGATCTCTCCTGCTAGTTCCTGTCAGGACTCTGGCTGCGGCATTCTGGATTAACTGGAGGATTTTTATGGAGATATTGGGACATCCAGATAGTAATGAGTTACAGTAATCTAGCCTTGAGGTAACAAATGCATGGACACGTTTCTAAAAATTTTCCCCGCTCAGCGACACACCCGCTGAGAAACCGACTCTGATAATTGGCGATTCCATAGTCAGGAACGTGAAAATAGAGACACCAGCGACCATAGTCAAATGTTTCCTGGGACCAGAGCGGGCGACATCGAGTCAAATCTGAAGCTGCTGGCTAAGGCTAATCGTAAATATGGGAAAATTGTTATTCACGTCGGCAGCAATGACATCCGATTACGCCAATCGGAGGTCACTAAAATTAATGTTGAGTCGGTGTGTAACTTTGCTAAATTAATGTCGGACTCTGTAGTTTTCTCTGGACCCCTCCCCAATCTGACCAGCGATGACATGTTAAGCCACATGTCTGGCTGGCTGTCTAGGTGGTGTCCAGCAAACGATGTGGGCTTCATAGACAATTGGGCCACTTTCTGGGGAAAACCCGGTCTGGTAGCGAGAGACGGCATCCATCCCACTTTGAATGGTGCAGCTCTCATCTCTAGGAATTTGGCCGAGTTTATTAGCCGACCTAAAGCCTGACAATCCAGGGTGGGGACCGGGAAGCAGAGACTCTCTGCAGTTTCCTTAGAGCCGCCGCCCCCCTCAAACCACAGAGACTGTGTCTGCCCCTCGAACATATAAATCAAATAAATCAGAAGTTAACAGAAGAGGAGTTATTCATAAAAACTTAATAAAAATTAAGACCACTCCTCTTATTGAACAGAAAAACAGAACTGTCAAATGTGGATTATTAAATATTAGGTCCCTTTCATCTAAATCTCTGTTAGTAAATGATTTGATAACTGATCACCAAATTGACCTACTTTATCTTACTGAAACCTGGTTACAGCAGGATGAATATGTCAGTCTGAATGAATCAACCCCCCTCAGTCATAAAAATTATCATGTTCCTCGAAGCACAGGTCGAGGTGGAGGAGTAGCTGCAATCTTCCACTCAAACTTATTATTAAACTCTCATCCTCAGAACAATTATAACTCATTTGAGAGCCTCACTCTGAGTCTCTCACATACAAACTGGAAAACACAAAAACCAGTTCTACTTGTCACTGTGTACCGTCCACCTGTCCCTTACTCAGAGTTTTTAACTGAATTCCCTGACTTCCTGTCTGATCTAGTGCTTAGATCAGATAAAGTCATTATAGTGGGAGATTTTAACATTCAATTCAATTCAATTTTATTTGTATAGCGCCAAATCACAATACAAATCATCTCAAGGCACTTTACAAAAACTAAAACTAAAAACCCAACAATTCCCTTATGAGCAAGCACTTGGCGACAGTGGAGAGGAAAAAACTCCCTTTAACGGAAGAAAAAACCTCCAGCAGAACCAGGCTCAGTTTGGGCGGCCATCTGCCTCAACCATTCGAGTAGATGTTGAAAATAACAGCCTCAGCATTACATTTAATTCTATATTAGATTCAATTGGTTTCATTCAAAACGTTAATAAACCCACCCACTGTTTCAATCACACCCTTGATCTTGTTCTGACCTATGGCATCGAAATTGAACATCTAATAGTTTTTCCCCCAAATCCTGTTTTGTCAGATCATTCTTTAATAACTTTTGAATTTAAAATGATGGATCATGCAGCGTTTGGAAGAAAATTCCACTACAGCAGATGTTTATCCGACAACGCTGTTAATAAATGTAAGAAAATGATTCCATCTTTATTTACATCTATGCCAAGTATAAACATAGTGGAGGGCAGCTGCTTCAATCCCACTCCCTACCAAATTGATCATGTTGTTGACAGTGCTGTAACCTCACTGCGTGAAACGCTTGCTTCTGTAGCCCCTCTGAAAAAGAAGTTAGTGAATCAGAGAAGACTAGCCCCATGGTATAATTTACATATTCGTACCTTAAAGCAGGCATCACGAAGGCTGGAAAGGAAGTGGCGTTCCACAAACTTAGAGGAAATTTTTCTAGCCTGGAAAAACAGTCTACTAACATATAAAAAAGCTCTCCGTAAAGCCAGAACTGCATACTATTCATCACTAATAGAGGAAAATAAGAACAATCCCAGGTTTCTTTTCAGCACTGTAGCCAGGCTGACAAAAAGTCACAGCTCTGTTGAGCTCAGTGTTCCCTTAGCTCTCAGCAGTGATGAATTTATGAGTTTCTTTACAAATAAAATCACAACTATTAGAGATAAAATTCCGCAGATGCTTCCTATACCTGCAATAAATGAATCTTCTACTACAGTAGCTCTTGAATCATCTGTAGGACCTCAGTTATGTTTAGACTGCTTCTCTCCCATAGATCTCTCCGAATTTACATCAGTAGTTGCTTCATCGAAATCATCAACGTGTCTCTTTGACCCCATCCGACTAGACTGCTCAAAGACACCCTGCCATTAATTAACTCATCTTTATTAGACTTGGTAAATTTATCTCTAGTATAAGGCTATGTACCACAGGCCTTTAAGACTTCAGTAATCAAACCTTTACTCAAAAAGCGCTATACAAATAAAATTGAATTGAATTGAATTGAATTGAAAAAGCCTAGTCTTGATCCAGGAGTCTTGGCTAATTATAGACCAATATCCAACCTGCCATTTATTTCTAAAATCCTAGAAAAAGCTGTTGCTAAGCAGCTATCAGACCACTTACACAGGAATGAACTATTTGAAGATTTTCAATCAGGATTTAGAGCACATCATAGTACAGAAACAGCACTGTTAACAGTTACCAACGATCTTCTCTTAGCCTCAGATAATGGACTTGTTTCTATACTTGTCCTCCTAGACCTTAGTGCTGCATTCGACACCATTGACCACAGCGTTAAAATGGTTCCAATCCTATTTATCGGACAGATTCCAGTTTGTTCATGTCCATGATGAACCTTCCACATGCACAAAAGTTAGTTATGAGTTCCACACGGCTCTGTGCTAGGACCGATTCTGTTCACCCTGTATATGCTTCCTTTAGGCTATGTCATTAGGAAGCACTCTATTAATTACCACTGCTATGCAGATGACACTCAGTTGTATCTATCTATTAAACCTGTTAACACAAACCAGTTAACCAGACTTCAAGCCTGTCTAACTGACATAAAGGCCTGGATGACCAGTAACTTTCTACTTTTAAACTCAGAGAAAACAGAAGTCATTGTATTTGGGCCAAAAAAATCTCAGAAATAACTTTTCTAAAATGATAGCTACTCTTGTTACGCCCCAGCCTAAGGGTTGCCAGAGCGTAACACGATTGTTGAGTTTTTCTCCAAAACCTCTTCCACTCTCAACAAACATGAACAATACGAACTACAATTAACAAGAATATTTATTCTGTCGAAACACAGAATACAATACAGAATGTTCAACAAAACACAAACGCTAAGTTAGCCTTACGATATTAATCAAACGAAACAACACAAAATCACAGGTCGCTAGCCTGGAAACTCCTAAAACAAACAGGAGAAAACAAAACACAAATGTGGCCTAAATATCTAAGTATCTCTAATCTAAAACAAAGAAAACTACTATGAACACTAAACCTACAAAACGAAACAAAACCTAATCTCTAACTAACTAACTCGAAATCGAAATCTTTAGCAAAATAGCTGGGAATGGCAAAGGTGGGAGAATAGCTCTCCTGAGCAGTAGTCCGTGGGCTTCTTATAGTCCTTCCGGGAAGTGTTGGACCAATCCCGGAAGTCCAATCCACGGCTTCCTACGTCCACGCCCACTTCCGCATCTGTCACACACACACACATACACACACACGAAATGGGGAGGGGAGAGCCAACAACACACATAATGTCCCCTAGGGTCATAACACTCTAGACTGCAGAGTTATTTTTGACCAGGACATGTCCTTTAACTCACACATAAAACAAATCTCTAGAACTGCATTCTTTCACTTGAGCAACATTTCCAAAATTAGGAACATCCTGTCTCAAAATGATGCAGAAAAACTAGTCCATGCATTTGTTACCTCAAGGCTAGATTACTGTAACTCATTACTATCTGGATGTCCCAATATCTCCATAAAAAGCCTTCAGTTAATCCAGAATGCCGCAGCCAGAGTCCTGACAGGAACTAGCAAGAGAGATCATATTTCTCCTATATTGGCTTCTCTTCATTGGCTCCCTGTAAAATATAGAATAGAATTTTAAATCCTTCTTCTCACATACAAATCCCTTCATAATCAAGCTCCTTCATACCTTAAAGACCTCATAGTACTATATTATCCAAATAGACCACTTCGCTCTCAGAGTGCAGGTCTACTTGTGGATCCCAGAGTTTCCAAAAGCAGAATGGGAGGCAGAGCCTTTAGTTATCAAGCTCCTCTCCTGTGGAACCAGCTCCCAGTCTGGGTTCAGGAGGCAGACACTCTGTACTTTTAAGGCTAGACTTAAAACCTTCTTCTTTGACAAAGCATATAGTTAGGGCTGGCTTCAGGCAACCCTGAACCATCCCTTAGTTATGCTGCTATAGGCCTAGACTGCCCGGGGACCATCGGTGCACTGAGCTCCCCTACCCTAACCCCCCCCCCTTCCCTTCCCCTCCCCTCTCTTCTCTCCTCCCACCTCATGTATATTCCACCATTGAATCTTACTAACCTTGTGTTCTCTCTCTCCCCTAGTTTGTGCTCTCTCCCTCTCTCTCTATTCTCTCTGTACCTTCTGCAGGTGTCCCTGGTCCTGGAGCTGTTTATCGCTGATGTGCAGTTACTGGCCCCACCACCTTGCAGTGTCTATTTGTTGTTTATTGTTGCTGTTCTTTTCTCTCTGCTCTATCCACTCACCCCAACCGGTCGAGGCAGATGGCCGCCCAAACTGAGCCCGGTTGTGCTGGAGGTTTTTTCTTCCGTTAAAGGGAGTTTTTTCCTCTCCACTGTCGCCAAGTGCTTGCTCATAAGGGAATTGTTGGGTTTTTAGTTTTAGTTTTTGTAAAGTGCCTTGAGATGATTTGTATTGTGATTTGGCGCTATACAAATAAAATTGAATTGAATTGAATAAATATGCATTTTCCTTCATTCATGGTTCAAATAAAATGTAGTTATGTTAAGAAATGTAGGCTAAGTGCCATTGTTTAAAATGCTTTATTGACTGACGTTTCATAGACGTTCAGTTGTTATAGTTTCTTCATGATTATGATTTCTCTGATGAACTTCATGCCTTGTTGCCCATGTATGAAATTTCACAGTATTTTTTAGCTACTTTCCTTACCGACAAGTTGGCAACACTGGAGCTGCACCATTCACAGTGGGATGGACTCATGCGGCTAAACATGTCATCGCTGGCTACTGTCTTGACTGCAAACTCGTCGCTGCTTGTTGGCCTTATGGTTCTGGTAAAACTGGATCTGCTCCCTCCAACAGGTCTGATGGAAGTAGATCCCGGACAAGCCCCCACAGTATGTTACAGGTACCAAAATGGTGACGACGCAACAAAAATCTTAGTCTGGAAAACTTTGGAAAACACAGGTAAAATGTAGCAGCAATGAGGAAACGGAGCGTCCAGTTCACTTTCCAGATTGTCTATCTCTCTTTAATTTCAAACATGACATACTTAACATTGTGATTTATTGTACAATTGTTTTCAAGAATGCCAAAAAATACTAATACAATGCACCATAACCAAGTTTAACGAATTGTCTATCAGAGTACATCTAGTTACAAAACCCGCGCGCACGCACGCACACACGCACGCACGCACACACACACAGAGCCACAGGGTGGTGCATGCTCGTTTATAGTGCCTACACCCCTCCCTGCTGCTGCGGCACATGTTGCCCAGCACGCTCTGACTGACATGCGCTGCAACGGTTTTGTTAACTTTTACCATTCTACATAAAAGTTTAACGTTACTCTTAGGACAGCTTACCAACACTCATTCTACATTAGATATGGTCTATGGTTTTGGTTGTGATAGTTTTATATCATGTACTAACCTGGAAAACACAGGTAAAATGTAGCAGCAATGAGGAAACGGAGCGTCCAGTTCACTTTCCAGATTGTCTATGAGGCCAGAGAGGAAGGTCCCCCTCCTCTCCCCCCATTCCTGGCGCAACTGTTCCCATCCCAATGGTTCCTACCTAAGTGCTGCTTTGCTTGATTATGTTAATGTTAACTACTAATTGTTACAAAACAATTTGGTATATTCACCACCCATCTACACGGGGTGTTGTAACACACTGTACATACAGGTGCATTACTGTCTATCCAGAAAATACAGAAAAAAATGATGTAAATAACACAAAAGTGGTCACACCATTTTGGGGTGTACCACAATATATATATAATTTAATGTCAATAACATGTGTGGCTAGTGTAATATCATGGTAGCTGTGTAGTTAAATAAAAGAATTAATGGCTATTCCTAATTACAATGACATGCTAACAGACAGAAAAGCATCTCCATGTTTTGTCTGCTCAGTAGGTAAGAAGAGGAATTCTGTTGGATGCAAAGCAGCGTCAAAGGACATCAGACTGACCTGTAGGCCCATGTCGCTGTGAGCAGGCAGTGCTGCAAACATTAGTGAGGCTGGAGGTTCAGCTGTGTAACAACACTAACACAGAGCTTTAATGCAGATAAAAGCATCCAGCAACTGGCTAATAATAGGCCTCAGCCTATAAACACACCAATTAACGTGGCATTACCTGCACCCATCTGAAGGGTTGGGGCAGGTGTGTGTGGGTGTGTGGGGGCAGTATAGTGAAGGATAAAGCCAAGTTTTTCCACTGGATAATGGTTTTGGATTAGAGCCCATCGTGACAGGTCTGACCGACCAACCAACAGCTGCTGTATGAGTCTGGTTTACTGCCAAGTCAACGTACATCACTCTCTCTCACACACACACACACTGATTTTGGTAAGAGTGTGTGTGTGGCAGGAAGCTGATGTTTTCTAGGAATTAAAAGTGATGTGCTGCATCTGAAGCATGAAAACAGAAAGCTGCTGGAGTGTCTTTGGTACTGGATCGATAAAAGAGAGCAGACTGAGTGGAATATTTTATGCTACAAGATAAAGCTGCTCCATGTCGCTGCTTCAGACCTGATAAACCTCTTCACTTCAACCTTACGTTTCTACCCCTTAAGTTCCTTCAAATACAGTGAGTGGCACTTTGTCTGTACTGAGTTTTTACAGCTGCAACATCAAATTGAAATATTGCCAACATCCAGCAAAATGAAAAGTTTCCCCAAAATGCAGCCTGATACTTTTGGTGTCTTTGCAAACGTCAGGATTTTCACAAAGGGACAGCACAGGCAGAGACAGCATCAATTCCCCTGAGTCTGAGGAAAGAAATTAAAAGCAGACTCAAAGTTAAAAATGCAGAGACCCATTCGCTTCAGAAAGTATTTCTCTTTTTGCAACCTGACAGCACAATAAAGAGTGCAAAAGTTGAAGGGTAGTATTGAAACTCTGAAACATCCAGTGGAAGATTTCAGTGGTCAAAAACCATCTGAAGGCACTGTAAATTCAGATGCAAACAGAGGTGGTAGAGAAGGCTCTAACTGCTTTTAAAGCCAAACACAATGCTCTAGTTGTTCTGTTGAGTGACACTTCACTTGTTTCTGTTTCTTCCAAACGGAATTCATCAAGAAATTTCCCCGTCCAGCTCTCGCTGTCAGCCCAGTCACTAAATCACTAAATCTGTATTTTGGACATTGACCCACACAATAAACCGTCGTATTATTTTTATTGACGGACTGTTGAAGCAGTTCTACAAGTTAGATCAACATGCATCTGACAACTGTAGGAAAGACATCAACTACAACTCCCAGTGTGCATTTCAGTAAGAGCATCCACTGATATAAATTGAAAAAGACTAATTTGTACCATTAAAACTGGGAATTGAAAGGCTGAAAATTTTGAAACCATCAAAAGTCATTTTAAAACTGAAAAACGGGATTCAAATGTTTAAGTTGAGTTTCCAGTTGGGGTTAGGGTTACAGACTAGGTTTAACACTTTATTTACAACCTTTCAGATTCTAGTTTCAGGGTTACAAATCCTGTCAATGATTTCATTTCACTTCACAGCTGAAGATCAGACTTCTCGGAAAACTAATGAAAACTGTTTCTGGTAAATTTACCATGAACTGTAACAACAAAGTGCTTTGAAATTGCCACAGCCCTGATTCTGCAAGGCAGCCTGTGAGACTTGAACCATCTGATTAAAACTGATGGAGAAAGAGTTTTTCATTATTGACCAAGACCCAGAAATCCCAGTGTTGTGGTAGAGGGCAGCTCTAGCACAACACTGGTCAACAGTTGGCTTGAGTTAAATGTGTTAAATGTGTTGGTCATTTTGAAGTAAAAATACTACTACCAGGACCCAACCAGTGGTACTGAAAGAATCAGCACGTTGCTTTTAGGTGGATCAGGGTGAGGGACCCACAGCAGAGAAAAACGATGTTTACATAACAAAGACAGAAAGCAGTCCTCATTCAACTCCCTGAGGTTAAAGGTCAAAGCTGCTTAAAGCCTCAGTCGATTAGGACTGACCTGGCTCACTGCTCCCCCGGGTCCCATCACTCGGCCTGAAGCAATCTGTGTCTGGGTATCAGAGCTCAGCTGCCTTGGTCCTCCCTGTGACCAGAACAGACAGCTACTTAAGTGGATTGAGACTCATCCAGCTCTGCAGGTCTTCAGTGTCCACATGTCCAATAAAACTTTCAGCTGATTTAACATGCTGATTTAACACAAGTTCAGCTCAGAATATAAAAGAAGAAATTAAAAAAAAAGGTCAGCTAATGTTCTCTTTCCAGGTACTGTACTGGCCTGTAACTTAAACCAGTATGTGTTTAAATAAATACTGTAGTTCTAGCTAAAGTGCTGTCAGCTGAAAAACACTTAGCATTAAATTCAAATTCAAATTTTTATTTGTCACATACACAGTCATACACAGTATAATATGCAGTGAAATGCTTGCACAACTGCCCGTGACCTCAGTTAATGTATACATTAAGAAATAAGAGCACAAGAATAAGCATAAGAAAGAAAAAAATAACAATAACAAATGTGCTAAATATATAAGATAAAATAAACAATGAATTTGCAAGTGCAATTATAACTTTGCAAATATATAATAAGATAAGGTAAAAAATAAAATATAAATAAAATAAACAGATTTGCAATGTGGATAAAAAAAAAAAACAATTTACAGTGTGCAGTATGTACAGTATTGGAAGGAATGATGGGTGCAATGTCCAGTGCTTCCATGTTGTAATGTTGTAGTTAGCATTAGACCATGGGCTGGAACAACACCAGTGTTCCCAGTTCTCTGTTGTAAAATGCCTTCAAGCCTCATGTTCATTTTATGAGCACGTTAATGCACATTATTCACTCAATTCAATTTATTAAATTAAATTTTATTTGTATAGCACCAAATCACAATACAAATCATCTCAAGGCACTTTACAAAAACTAAAACTAAAAACCCAACAATTCCCTTATGAGCAAGCACTTGGCGACAGTGGAGAGGAAAAACTCCCTTTAACGGAAGAAAAAACCTCCAGCAGAACCAGGCTCAGTTTGGGCAGCCATCTGCCTCGACCGGTTGGGGTGAGTGGATAGAGCAGAGAGAAAAGAACAGCAACAATAAACAACAAATAGACACTGCAGGTTGGTGGGACCAGTAACTGCACATCAGCGATATACAGCTCCAAGACCAGGGACACCTGCAGAAGGTACAGAGAGAGAGAGAGAGAGAGAGGGAGAGAGCACAAACTAGGGGAGAGAGAGAGCACAAGGTTAGTAAGATTCAATGGTGGAATATACATGAGGTGGGAGGAGAGAAGAGAGGGGAGGGGAGGGGAGGGGAAGGGAAAGGGGGGGTGGGGGGGTTAGGGTAGGGCACAGACACATTCTTTGCACTCTGCTATAATACATGATGTTACATGTACCATGTATTTATTGTATGTCTAACTCTATTTGCAGGAAGAGTGGGTGTGTCTGCTGATCAACCCTTGATTGACTGGTGCCCTTTATAAAGGAGGGTGGGCCCTGGATCTGGGGCCAATAAATTGGTTAAAATTGGATAAATTGGTGATTTTTAAGTTGCATCAAACCTTTGTTTATGGTTTGCTTGATGTTAGACTTCCTTTAGTTGAGTGGGGGTCGTAACACGTGATATATACATTAAAGAAAACTAGCATCTGCTATGTAATGTAGCGTCACTTAGAAAGTTCAGAAATGTGAAATGGTCTTATTGTACATGCAAACATTTTGATTATTTCCCATTCACTAATTCACACACAACCACCCACCGATGCAGGTGCTGCCATGCAGGTGCTGTCCTAGGCACCAGGCAGTTCACACGCTCATACACCGAGGGAAGGGCAATCAGGGACAACTTAGGGTTCAGGGACACTTGGACATGTGAACTAGAGAAGCTGAGCTCAAACCACTGACCCTTCAGTTAGTGGACCACCTGATGTACTGTCTGAGCCACAGGTAACTGTAAGGTTTTAATAATTTAAAACACAAGAACATTAAACCAAATCCTGTATTTTGGTTAGGCTTCATGGCTTCATGGTTAGGCTTCATGGCTGTTTGAACTATTAATTTCATTAACAGCAATGATGAAAAAAATATTTTTATAAATTTTATAAAACCAAAAACTAAGATGGAGGTGGGTGTAACCATGGTAACTGTCTAAAACAAAGATGGAGGTGACTGTAACAATGGTAACTATACACAACAAGGATGGAGGTGGCTGTAACCATGAGAATTGTACACAAGGATGGAGGTGGCTGTAACCATGGTAACTCTAAAAGATGGAGGTAGCTGTAACCATGGTAACTGTACAATACACATTGTCATCAAAAGACATAAACTAAATCAAATGTCAACACAGGTTCAAACTTCATGTTTTGTTTTCTTTGAGCAGGCTGAAATGAGATATGACCATAATCACGTGTGTGCACTAGAATTCAGTCCCTTTGTTTCCACTGCAAACCACAATGAGCTCACTCAGCCGCCAGTCCCCTAGAGTATTATGGGTAATCTCACAACATTATGCTCTCTATTGACTAGTGAAGTGCACTCCAGGGACCATGGACACCGAGCACACACACACACAGACACCAAGCACACACACACACACACACTTTTCATTCAGCTGGAAAACAAAGCAGTGTATGGTTGCACTACAACTTACAGATATGATGCAGTTCGTTTGTCATGGCATAAAAAATGATACAGCTTTAAGTGTTTGATTTCTCAGTACAGAGTAGTCAGACACTGCACTGCTTGGCCTGTTCAACTTCATTTAATTAATTTAATTAGGCCTGTGGCACTGCAATGTAATGCTATGCATATTACCATAGAGTTGTTGCTGCAGAAATTCAGTTTAGTTTAGACATAGGCCACATAGGCAGGGTCAGGGTCAGGGTTAGCAAAGCTTTAATATCTGCATGGTGTGCCATTTTCTTTCTAAATAAATGTGTTGGGGCGCGTGCACACACACACAGCTGCCTGCACTGCACTGACTCTGGACAGAGAAGCTGTGTAGGGGGTAGGCTGGTAAAGACACACACACCCACACAGCGTAAGTTCACAGGTGGAGCTGCCTCCTGTCAGATCACACATCTTTGCTCATAGTGAGAAGACAAAAGAAAAAGAGGGAACCAGGCCAGTTAAGACAATGAGAACAGAGCTCAGACTCAGACTAATGTTGAATGCGTCTGCGCTCACAGTGGGAAGCAGTGAAGCAGTTTTTCTGAATGGTGTCAGAAGAGGCAGCTGATTGGTCACATTTAAAAGCTCTGAACCACAGAAATCAGCCTGTCTGTATCAAATCTGTGGCTTCTTTCAGGAGGCTGTGAGCAGCAGCATGACAGGGCCTTTCAGACCATGGACAGAGCAGATGAATAAAATCTGTGCAGTGTCTGCACTGCTTCATGACCGACTGCAAACAGATAATGAGGGAGTGGATAAACCACATTATCCAGTTTTCTAAAAACCTGCAGTGACGGTGTGCAACAGGCTTCATGAAAGAGGCACGGCCTGCAGGCAGCTGGTTTTTCTAATATGAGATGGTAGAAATACATCTACATTTATGGATTTGGTGCAAAAATTATGCTTTTGTTCAAAGCAAGGAACAAATTAGGCTCAGTCCAAGCCAAAGGAGATGGAGAAGCTGGTGACAATGTGCACCTCATCGCTCTGCCGCCTGTTCACCCAACACAAAATCTATATATATCAGATTAATTATTTTCTAAAAATTAACTTTTGGTCGATTCAACTAGATGTTTGATCTTGAAATTGTAGAAAGACTGACTCACTTTCAAATCTGTAAAAAATAAGAATAAGTCAGAAATGACTGAGATTCTGAATGTTTGACCAATTATTTGGGAAGATATGCCCCAGTTTGTTTGCTGCCATGTTAATTTCTCTCCACTCAGTTTACTGTGGGAACAGTGTTTTCTCAGCTAAACTGAAACGAAACAAAGACTAAGAAATATGATCTGTGTATCAAACACAGACAGATGACAGATTTGCTGGCAAAACACAGTTTGCATCAGCCAACATGAAAAACAGTCTGGCTTTAGTGAAGAGATTACCTGTCTGCATGAGTGACAATGTGTCTGCTCCTGTTTGACAACTTTGTATCTGCAAACCTTGCATAAGGGAATTGACTTAATTAATTGCAGGCTAAATGTATATGATTCATTAACATTAAAAGCCTACATCTTGTGACTCATAGCTGTAATTCATCATTAACAAAAAAGGTGAATTTTGTACACTTCAATGAGTCAAAGACAAAAGACAAAGAGCTGCTGTCCAGAGTCCACATTCAGAGCAGGTTCAACACATATTTGATAAATTGTTGTGAGGAGTAAAGAGGACAAACCACAGAGCCTAGTGTCCAAATACACAGTCTTAACCTCATAATGGAAATACTTTGCTACAAAGCACTTTATGGCTTAGAGAACCATAATAGCATATTTTTGCTGTGACTGTTACATTACTGCTAAGCAGATTCTCTGCAGACAGCCCTTGGATTCAGGTACAGTGTTTTCTGGCACAGTCCAGTCTCCAGTGTCCTGGTTTGGCCTCTAAATATGCCCTGCTGTCAGACCAGTGGCAGTGTATCAGGCCATGTTTGGTGCCATCGGATCAGTGTGTGGCAGCCTTTAGTCTAATGTGCAGCTGGTTGCTGGCTAACACATTGTATTCACACTATCCAACAACAACAGCAGTTTTCTACCAACCGGACCTATGGAGGGTTATTCAGTGTGAATACACTGGATGTAGAGCAGAAGATGTAGAGGAAGGAGGCTCAGCAGGAAGTTCCATCTATCAATCCATTTTTGCTGCTTATGCGGGACCAGGTCGTGAGGGCAAAGGTCTAAGCAGAGATGCCCAGACTTCCTTGTCCTTAGACACTTCCTCCAGCTCTTCTGGGAGGACACTGAGGCGTTCCCAGGTCAGCCAAGAGACATAGTCCCTCCAGCATGTCCTGGGTCTTCCTCCCGGTGGGGCACGCCCGGAACACCTCCCCAGGAGGCATCCGGAACAGATGCCCGAGCCACCTCAGCTGGCTCCTCTCAATGTGGTGGAGCAGCGGCTCTACTCTGAGCTCCTCCTGGGTGACCGAGCTCCTCACCCTATCTCTAAGGGAGTGCCCAGCCACCCTGAGAAGGAAGCTCATTTCAGCCACTTTTACCTTTGATCTTGTCCTTTTGGTCATGACCCAAAGCTCATGACAGTCTGTTACAGGTGAGGTGACAGCAGTAACCACAGAGCCACCACTTTTAAAAAATATTAAGTTTGGGCTAACATATGAAATCTGTGAGTCTTCTGTGATGATTGTGATGCTATAGGAAAATAAATACAGATTACTAACTATTTTCACTGTTGTATTATGATATAAATAACAATACATTTAAATCACGTATCAAACAATACCTCCAGCAGAAAATATTCAGTGGTTAATTCTGGGCCAGGAATGAGGAGGAGCAGTCCAGAGTCAGGAAAGCTTGTCACACTTTAGTATCCTGCAGCCAGTGCAGTGGAACAAGGCCATCAGCCGTCACACCAGGTTGAGACTGTTAAACACAAATGTCAAGTTGGTCCTGCTGTGTGGAACAGAAACCTGGAGATGGACCAAGAGCTACATGTCTTCATCAAAACCTGCCTGCAACAGATCTCGTGTATTAGAGGGCCAGAGCACATTTCAGACCAGGAACTCTGGCACCAAACCAACCAGGAGCCTGTTGTCAGAACCATCCAGAGGAAGAAGTGGATGGAGCACACTAGCATTGCTCACCATGCATGGAGTGGAACCTCCTGGGAAAGAGGAAGACCAGCTCTAACCAGGCGAAGGTCTCTGAAAGCAGAGCTCAACCTGCCCTGTAGAGAGACAGAGCAGTGAAGCTCAGGACAGACATACAAGTTCTTTACCAACATCGCTCCTGGGTGTTTTTTTCCCTTTCATGTCAGAACATGTAGCAGGCAGAACTATTGTTATGGTGTCTGAGCACCCCGAACCCATTTTAGGGACGCACAACGACAAATCCACTGCCATGGTGATTTCTCACCGGCCAACAGAAAAAGTCTGAGAACTACTGCAGGGATCCAGACCCACATTCTTTTGCTAAGAAAGGACCAGGTCTGGCTGGCCAGGCTAGAGAAAACCACTTCTTCCTGTTAATTCCAATAAAAATCAACTTAAACTACAACAGTAAAAAAACACCTTTTTCAGTGAACAGTGCTTAGTTTTGCAGCTGTGCAAGAGGATACAGGTAAAGCTGCCCGTGTATATATTAACAGAGAAAGGAGTTATGCATGGCCTTACAATCGACTGCACATGTAGATCAAACTCTTCATATTTGTAAATAGTTGTTTTTAGTTACAGCTTGAGAAGGAAGGTGATTAGAGTACAACTTCAGTCTCCAGGAGTCACTTCAACTGAACTTACGTTGACATGCCAATAGCTACTGCTAAATTCATTGTGTTGTCTCCTCATCGTGAGGTGACCCCCAGACTTTTAGCTCAACTTGCACTCTGGTTGTATTATATAAAAACAAGTTCAGTCAGATCAATCACTAATGATGTTTGCTCTGGCTGCTCATTTCAGTTGGGCTCAGCAAAACCTCCATCATGGCCACCAGAAGGTGTGTTACATCACCTGAAAATCCTTCTATCCTTTTCCATGTATTCCTCCACCCATCATCGCCCCATCCTTAAAACACTGGTGAGTGGGCAGAGTCAGCTAACGAGCTCACCACTGGCTAATCAGCAGGGAGGATTCCCATTGGCTGGAAACCCACAGGCCGGACCATGGATGGAGGTTGGTATGACAACAACCCTAAGTGACAGTGACGGGTCATTGCTGCACATAATGGGATTATGGGGAGAGTGGAAGAGAGGGAGGGGAGAAGGAACGAGTGAGGCTTTGTCAGAACAGACGGAGAGAGTGAATAGCAGCACTGTGTTGGTTCCACAGTGTTGACCAGCCTCAGCTACATGGTGACATTCAAATCACTGCTTGTGCTGATTATTACAACTGCATCAGTCACAAACATGAAAACAGGTCATTTACTGCTGGGAAATCACGTCTCATTCAGGGCCCTGAAACCAAGTCGTGTCTATAACATGTTGACTAGACATCGAAACACAAAGCATAAGTCTTAAAAACCAGATGAACAGATCTCGATCTGCAGCTCTGTGCTCCCTGTGGAGCTCCACAGATTGAAAAACAGTTGAGCTGCACTACAGGAAAAGCTGAGAAAGTCTCAACTTCAGGCAAATATTCACTGCCAGTGTGAGCAATCATCAGCAACATCCTCAGCAGAGACCAAAGCTACTACAACTACTTTACTACGACGTACAGGGATCGGGGTCAGGGTTAGGAGAAGCTGAATTGCAGATTACACTGTTTTGCATGACATGACTTTATGAGCTGATTTGACATAAAAAAGTACAGCGTGTAGAAACAAGTCCCCGGCAGGGAAGCTGTGTCTGGCTGCAGCAGGTACATCAGAAAACGTCTGGCCACTCGAAGCAGCAACACAACACCCACATCAGCCCCTGTTACCATCAGTCTATCACCACCAAACCACAGGCCACAGTTTGCTTACAAGTAAGAGCTTTAGATAATTAACTGGACAAGCCACAATCTGTCACTACCCCACCAAAATTCAAAGCTGTCACTACCCCACCAAAATTCAAAGTCCAGAACCTGCTGTCATTGTAAAACAGACTGCCAGGTCTCTTAATACAGATAAATGTGCAGAACTACTGTTTATGATGCTTCCACGAGTTTGTTTACAGCAGTAAACAGCAGGAAGAGAAGCCTCTATCTTCATATGTCAGCTGAGAAACAAGCTAAGTTTCCAGTCTGCAACTGCCCTGACCTGCTTTGTCCTCCTGCTGCAGTTTACAGGCTGTTTGGTGATGTGACCCAAGGAGGAGACGGACAGCAGACAGTGCTAGTCAGCACAGATAATACGCGCACACACACACACACACGCACACACAGACGTATGGGCAGATATATTTCTGAGGACAGCGATGCATTCCCCTGCTCCTCTAACCTAACCTGAACCACCACAACCAAATGTCTAACCCCAACCTTAAGCTGACTCTAACCTAAACCGCAGAACCAAGTCTGACCCCTCAAAACTCTGAGGATGTGAGGACCAGGCATGTCCTCACAACGATGGCATCTGACTGGTTTGTCCTCACACACACACACACACACACACACACAGAGGCTGAGCAGCCAGCAGGACTTGTGTCTGAGTGTTACCAGACTGACTGTCATGTCAGTGCCTGCAGCTCCACCATGAATCAGCAGACAAACAGAGATACACAGAAGAGAGAAGGCGACGGAGAGATGGAGCGAGGTGCTGCAGGCAGGAAGACAAACAGTATGTGTAGAGAGAGTGAACGAGTGACTTTTCCCCCTTTTCATCATGTATCTTAAAGTAGCTTAGAGGAAATCTGGAAATCTTCCTCCGCTGCTCCAGGGAGAAAAACAACTGCAACAGTCCTGAGTGGGGGACCCAAAGACTGCAAGACCTCCCTGTTTTATAGAGCCACTAGATTCTAGGTCAGAAACCTCTGTGATTTCACTGGCATGATGAGGAGACTCACTTTTCTCAGAATTATTGGAGAGAAGCCATGCACTATAACAGGCTCTCCAATTTCACTTTCTCTGATCTTTGCTTTAAAGGTAGTTTCACAACAATTACTGAATTAATGAGATATCTACATCACATGGTTTGTGACTGCTAAGACTTTTAAACTAGCCAACCCCTTGTTACTGATGTTGAGAAATACTGACAAACTGACTCTTGATTCAATTCAAATTTAATAGTTTTATTTTTTATAGTGCCAAATCACAATACAAATCATCTCAAGGCACTTTACAAAAAAAAACAAAGAAAACCCAACAATTCCCTTATGAACAAGCACTTGGTGACAGTGGAGAGGAAAGAAGAAAAAACCTCCAGCAGAACCAGGCTCAGTTTGGGCGGCCATCTGCCTCGACCGGTTGGGGTGAGTGGATAGAGGAGAGAGAAAAGAACAGCAACAATAAACAACAAATAGACACTGCAGGTTGGTGGGACCAGTAACTGCACATCAGCGATATACAGCTCCAGGACCAGGGACACCTGCAGAAGGTACAGAGAGAGAGAGAGAGGGAGAGAGCACAAACTAGGGTAGAGAGAGAGCACAAGGTTAGTGACATTCAATGGTGGAATATACATGAGGTGGGAGGAGAGAAGAGAGGGGAGGGGAGGGGAAGGGAAGGGAGGGGAGGGTTAGGGTAGGGGAGCTCAGTGCACCGATGGTCCCCGGGCAGTCTAGGCCTATAGCAGCACAACTAAGGGATGGTTCAGGGTTACCTGAAGCCAGCCCTAACTATACGCTTTGTCAAAGAGGAAGGTTTTAAGTCTAGCCTTAAAAGTACAGAGAGTGTCTGCCTCCTGAACCCAGGCTGGGAGCTGGTTCCACAGAAGAGGAGCTTGATAACTAAAGGCTCTGCCTCCCAGTCTGCTTTTGGAAACTCTGGGAACCACAAGTAGACCTGCACTCTGAGAACGAAGTGGTCTATTGGGATAATATGGTACTATGAGGTCTTTAAGGTATGAAGGAGCTTTATCATGAAGGGATTTTTATGTGAGAAGAAGGATTTTAAATTCTATTCTGGATTTTACAGGGAGCCAATGAAGAGAAGCTAATATAGGAGAAATGGCTACAGCATTCTGAATTAACTGGAGGCTTTTTATGGAGATACTGGGACATCCAGATAGTAATGAGTTACAGTAATCTAGCCTTGAGGTAACAAATGCATGGACTAGTTTTTCTGCATCATTTTGAGACAGGATGTTCCTAATTTTAGCAATGTTGCGCAGGTGAAAGAAGGCAGTTCTAGAGATTTGTTTTATGTGTGAGTTAAAGGACATGTCCTGGTCAAAAATAACTCCAAATACAATAACTTCTGTTTACTGGTCATCCAGGCTTTCATGTCAGTTAGACACACTTGAAGTCTGGTTAACTGGTTTGTGTTAATAGGTTTCATAGAAAGATACAGCTGAGTCTCATCTGCATAGCAGTGGTAACAGTGCATGTGGAAGGTTCATTATAACATGACAGACATGACATGACAAATACTTTATTCATCCCCATTGGAGAAATTCAGATTGTCCTGTAGGTCTTAACTAATAACTTTAACAGAGATTCCACTATAAAATCCATCCATCCATCTTCTATACCCGCTTTTTCCTGGTTCAGGGTCACGGGGATCTGCTGGAGCCTATCCCAGCTCTCTCTCGGGTGGAAGGCAGGGGTACACCCTGGACAGGTCACCAGTCTGTCGCAGGGCCACATATAGACACACAAAGACAGACAACCTCACACACTCACACTCACTCCTACGGGCAATTTTAGCGTCACCAATCAACCTAACATGCATGTTTTTTGGACTGTGGGAGGAAACCGGAGTACCCGGAGTAAACCCACGCAAGCACAGGGAGAACATGCAAACTCCACACAGAAAAGCCGGGATGCGAACCCACGACCTTCTTGCTGTGAGGCAACAGTGCTAACCACTCAGCCACCATGCTGCCCCCACTATAAAATATAAAATAAAATATGAAATATAATTAACGGATGAAGACACTCAAATCAATAACATATAACATAAATAGCATAAATAACATATCAATAACATCAATTACTAATAATAAGGGATCAATTACTATCAACAATTACATATCAATTACTACTAATAATAATAACAATAATAATAAATTACTAATCATTACTAATGTACAATCTAATGGCTGTGGGGACAAAGGATCTTCTCAACCTCTCAGCTCTCAGATGAGCCTCCTACTGCAGCTGCTAGTCTGTTTAGTCAGTATGTGGTGGAGGGGGTGTTTATGATTGTTCAATATAGAAAGCAGCTTCCTCCACATCTGCTGCTCCACCACAGTTCTGACAGGGTCCAGCCCCCTGCCTAGCACAGAACTGCCCTTTTTCACCAGTTTGTCCAGGTGCCTACAGTCTCTGTCCGTAATGCCACTCCCCCAACAGACAGCAGCATAGAACAGTGTACTTGCCATGACAGTGTGGTGGAACATGCATAGCATGTCACTGCAGACACTGTACAAAACAAGCCGTCTCAAGAAGAAGAGGCGGCTCTGCCCTTTTCTGTACACTGCTTCCACATTGGCAGACCACTTCAGTTTTTCGTCCAGTACCACCCCCAGGTACCTGAAGCTCTGTAGTCTCTATCTTCTGTCCATCAATACAGACTGACTGGCATGGTGCTTTTGTTCTCCAGCCGAAGACTCATATTAAAGAGCCTCTGAAGAGGAACAACTAGTTGTCCTGCACAGTCTTTCAAAAGCCTTGGACATACTCCACCTGGTCCAGCTGCCTTCCCTGGCCGAAGTCTCCTGAGCTCAGCTCCAATCTCTTCCATTGTTAGAGATATAAGCAGCTGTTCAGATTGTAACAGAGGGATGGTGGCGGAAGAGGGAGCAGCCATACAGGTGGAGATGGAGGTAGCAGTCATAGAGTATGAGGTATAGTAACGAGCTGCAGAGGTGGGGGTGGAGGTGGAGGGAGTATCCACAGAGGTGGAGGAGACAGCTGAATATGTGGAGAGGGCAGCCTCAGAGGTAATGGTGGAGGGAGCAGCCATAGAGGTAATGGTAGAGGGAGCAGCTTTAGACATGGAGGTACAGGAAGCAGCAGCAGAGGTGAAGGTGGAGGTGGAGGGAGCAGACATAGACAATGAGGTGTAGTGAGGGTCTTCAGAGGGGGAGAGAGCAACCTCTGGGGTGGTGGTGGAGAGAGTAGCTGTAGAGATGTAGGTGGAAGTATCCACATTGTCAAACCTGATGTAATACTGGTTGAAGGTATTGGCTCTATCCACATCACCATCCAAAGGCTGAGAGTTGTTCAGTTTGTAGCCAGTGATGGTCCTTTCCCCTCTCCACACCTCCCTGATATTATTGTTCCGCAGCTGTTTTTCCAACTTTTTCTCGTACTCCACCTTAGCCTAAGTGACACCTAAGTGTCTTTTTGAGCTCCCGTTGTACACTCCTCAGTTTCTCCTTATCCCTGTCCAGGAAAGCCCTTTTTTTCTGGTTCAGGAGGTCTTTAATGTCACTGGTGATCCATGGTTTATTGTTAGGTTAGCACCGTACTGTACTGAGTGGGAGTACTGTGTCTCCACAAAAATGAATGTAGTCAGTGATGATGTTTACTCTCCTGTCCAAGTCAAATAATCCCTTGCCTCTACTGACCATTTCGTGAAAGACCTGGTGGTAACAGGAAGCTTCTGCACACAAGGTCTATATGTAGGCTGAAGATAGACCATGTTGTGATCAGATCTACCTAGTGGTGGAAGAGGTACAGCCCTGTAGGCTTCTTTGACGTTAGCATAGAACAGATCTAATGTCCTTTCTCCACGAGTTGGACACAGTGTTAATTTCGTTGACGAAGTATTTTCGTTATAATTTTCATCAAGTTTTCACTGACGAAAACGAGACGTTAACTAAATAAAAATTAAGTGATGACGACGAAAACTAAATAAAAATATATTGACATTTTCATTGACTAATAAAAACGAGACGAAAATGTGAGTGAGGGACGTTTTTAGAAAAGATCCAATCAGAAATAATCTTCTTAGACGCACATTTGAAAAGTAACTGATCCACCTAGTGACGCGGGATGCGTGAGTACAGGACATCATCATAGCCTACACTGGGTTTGTGTCTGACTTAAACTATAATGAAATGGAAACAGCTGGAGAAAACAAAGACAAGATATATGGGTCAGTTTCATCTTTGATACAATGGCATTACTGCTAAATACAGTTTTTCTCTTAAATATTTTGGAGTTGACCTTTTGCTTTAAAGAATGAAGAATGTCATATGCAAGTTATAAACAATGCATATCTAATGTTTGGTCTTTTATGGAAAGGCCATATTCCATATATATTTAATGAAACTTGTTTTTCATTTAATTTGAATTTAGAATATTTTGTATATTACAATAGTTTTACTAAATTAAACCCAATATATTTTAGTCGACTAAATCCACAGTAGATTTTAGTCGACTAAATCTACAGTAGATTTAGTTGACTAAAATCTTATGCTATTTAGTCGACTAAAACTAAAACAAAGCAGATGACTAAAATATGACTAAAACTAAAATTGCATTTTAGTCAAAAGACTATGACTAAAACTAAATTAAAATCTGCTGTCAAAATTAACACTGGTTGGACAGTCTACATATTGTACAAAGTCAGTCATGATTGAAATCCCCTGTAATTGCAATGAATGCATCAAGGCGCTGGGTCTGTATCCTAGCAACGGCATCGTGTATGACGTCACACGCTGTTGCAGGTGCCGCCTTCGGTGAAATGTAAACAACAATGACGACTATATATGTGAACTCTCTTGGCACCTAGTACGGGCGGAAACCAACTGAGACCAGTTCAATGTCCGGACAGCAGACCTTCTCTTTTGCAGTCACATTTCGGGGGTTAACCCAGTTCATCTCTAGTGTACACTACTCTACTTGAGCCAGTACACATTGTAAGAAAAAAAAAACATACGAAAAAAAAACTACGAAAAACTTCAAAAAAAAAAACACAGGAGCTACTCGGCCATTCAGAACGGCGCATTTTTTGGATGGTTGATTCATTCACCTAATTATGGACATGAACAAACTGGAATCTGTCCGATAAATAGGATTGGAACCATTTTAATGCTGTTCCTTTGATAACAGCCACATGCTCTAGTCTGTAATAAGATGTTGTGGTCAATAGTGTTGAATGCAGCACTAAGGTCTATTGTCTATCTATCTAAGGACTATCTCAAGGCACTTTGTCAACAAAAAAACAAAACAAAAAAACCCAACAAATCCCTTATGAGCAGCACTTGGTGACAGTGGAGAGGAAAAACTCTCATAATGGAAGAAAAAACCTCCAGCAGAACCAGGCTCAATTTGGGCGGCCATCTGCCTCGACTGGTTGAGGTGAGTGGATAGAGGAGAGAGAAAAGTCAGCTGGTCAGCTACAGCAGCTGGTTGTCTGGCTGGCAGCGGCGCAGTGGGTTTGCCAGTCTTGCTGCAGGTTCACATTGGGTTGGGGTTCCTGAACAGCTGAAGAACAAAAACAAACTGTATCAAGCTCTGACTTTGTTGTTGATTCAGATGGTTCAGTGCTAAAAGTAACACTTTTATATATACACAACCTCTCAGTCGCCCCAGTCTAGGTTGGCAGCTGTTCAAATAAAATCCAAGATCCAGGACATCCTGTGAACTAACGATGCCATAGACTTCAGGGAAACACACACTGGTCCTGGTGCCTCACATCATATAGCGCTGGTATTACACACCTGGAGTGGCACCAGTTCAGTGCGAGACTGCCGTGGTGATTCCTGAGTCATAGGTAATTATATTTTCATTATAAAAATGAGGCTCACGATGATCTTCTACCATTGTTAGTGTGGTAAACAGCTTATTAGACAGAGCTGTGGCTCACCAGGCAATTTCTTTTTTAATATTATCTTTAGCCAACCCTGGTCCTCAAAGGAGACCAGCCTGCTTGTCTCCTCCCTGCCCTTCCACCTTGGCTGAACACACCTGGTCCAGGTGAAAAGCAGTGGTTAGAGCAGGGACATGGTTGTCTACCTCTGGTCTAGACTGTACGTCACACAGCTCTGTGTATTTTTCTTCTTCATCCATTTTGTAAATAATCGAACAGATGAAGACAGTACGGTGGGCAGGATGTGTCAATCCGAAGAACGGATGCTGTTTTGACATGCACTGGCTCCAGAAAAAACAGACGTGTTTATTAATGTAAAACAGAAGCACCTGTGTGTTTCAGCAGTGCAGGTTTATAGGGACATTTTTGGTCCAGGTTGATATGTCTCGACAGCTACTGGATGGATGGACCTGACATTTGGCTCACATGTTCATGTACATGTGAGGATCAATAGCTTCCTCTGGACAGTCTTTAACGCTGATATGACGATCAGTGATCTGTTGTAGGCTCCAATACTTCATGACCTCATCTCATCTGCAAAATGATTGAGCTGCAACTGTACTTTGTGTTCATGCTAATGCAGTAAACTGGAATAGTGACTGGCTTACTGTGACAGGGTTTAACTCGGTGCAGCTTTGTAGAGTGTGTGTGTGTGTGTGGGGGGAGACTGTAGATTCTTAATCTTGTTCCTTGTTTCTTTGGAACATGAATAATTGAAGACCGTCCTCCAGGTTCTGTGTGAATGGGTTTGGAAGATTTACAGGAAAGAAGAGAAGCTGGAGTTAATAGAGAAAGACAAGGGGAGAAAGGAAGTGAATAGTAAGGAGAAGAAACTTCTAGTTGACACAGAGAGGACAGATGAAGGCGAGAAGGGATAAGTAAAAATGAAAAAGAGGAGAGGAGAGAAGGAGGCATCATAGGGGAGGAGAAAAAAGATGAGAGAGGAAAGGAGGTAAAACGAGTCTCAAACCTAATTACACAGATTAATGTGGCGTGCAGAGAGCAGTTACCTAAATGGACTAAAAAGAGAGAGGGAGACTGTTACATCTCATAATGCTCAAAACTCAAAATGTTAATAGATGACGCTCTCTCGCCATGATCTGGCAACGATTCTTACTGTTTCTTATACACATCATTGTCATTGTATGGAAGTGGAAACCAGATCCAGAAATCCAGTTTAAATAACAGACCCCAGCATCTGAAGGAACCGTTTCCAGTCATTTCATCCTCAGTCAGTAAAGAGTAAATTTACCATCTATTCCTTTACCATCAGTGTCTCACACCGATATAATGGGTTTCTGCATTGTACTAGGTTTAATGACAAACAGGAAACATGGGAAAGTCAGAACACGTCAATGAAAAGCCACAGGACGTCTAATTACTGTTACAGAGTCAGCCTGGTGTCGCTCTCTTTAGTGTCAACCAAAACTAACACTGCATTGGTCCATCTCTTATGGCTCTCAGCTGGGAGCCAACTAGGTCCTCATTTCTAAAGGGATCCAGTTTCATCAGAGTTTGATGGTGTTCGTGACTACACAGGTTTTCCACAGGGACTGAGTTTTATGTCTTAAAGTAGAGAACAAACATGAGGAACAAATTATCACAGGCCAAAACTGACTTTTCATGTTGTTACACACGGTCAAGCAGCATGTTATATTCGCCGCCACGCTCTCCTGCAACAATTCACAAAGACCCATCAGCCTGTTGATGAAATCTGTGCCAGAGTTGTCAGAGCATGAAGGGAATTCAGCTACTGAGGTGTGTGTGCGTGTGTGTGTGTAAATGAACCAGCGCCGCACTGTTGTGAAACGTGTCTTCAGTACAGTCATGACATGGAGGACTACAGAGGAACACTTATTCCAACACAGCTCATTGAGAAGACAAGGACTTCCCCCTCAGCCTCCTGACAAACTGAAACTCAGCTACGATTCATATGTTCAGCACCTTTTTTTGGTTACTACCTCAGATGCTTTCCTGATTAAACTACAAAAAGAAAATAACAGAGCAAAGACACACTGGTGGTGTCCACAGTACAGCTTTGTTTCTTGAAGAAATCTGAAAATATCAGACTTTGTTGAGCCAGACGGTGTTTTCTCTCCCCATCTCCAGCTTTTCACTGCTTGTTTGATTTTTGGCGCTGCTCCCTCACCTCACCCTTAGCGGGCCGAGCCACATGACAAAGCATGACTCATCACACGCAACCTTTAATTCGTGGGACTGGGGGTTTGTGGGATGTTTGGGGGGTGGGACGCTGACATGCATCACAGTACAGCCACTGAAAGGAGACTGGCCCCTCCACTTCTCCTTCATTTTCCTCCCCCTCATCCATCCTTCTTCTCTGCTCTTCCACCTTCCTCTCCATACTCCCATTTTTCTTCTTCTCCCCCTTGTACTTTTCTTCTTTTCCTCCTCTTTCTTTGCTGGTTCTCCCTTTACTTCTGCCTTTGCACATATGTCCTCAGCTGCTTCCTATTTCTTCTCCTTTTTCAGGTTCTCCTCTCTATCCCTGTTCATGTAGCTTTTTTTAACTCCCATTTCTCCTCATCTCCATCTTTTTTCTCTTTACCTTCTTCACTTTACCATCCCGACCTACTAATCTTTCTTTTCACGTTTGCTTTTCTACTTTCTTTTCTTCCTACTGTTCATCTTCCTCTTCTTAACTTCTCCCATTCCCTCCTCTTTAGCCTTTCTTCCTCTCCTCCATCTTCTGTTGCTCCCACTCTTTACTTCGTTTGTCGTCTTTTCCCTGATCTCTCCAGTTTTCATGCTCTTTTCTTTTCCCACACAGATGCTTTGTTCACACATTTTCGCCTCCTGTTGCCGTTTTTTTACTTTCTGAGCTGCGTTTCTTCTCCCCATCTCTCCCTCTCTCCCTGTTATTCCACCAGTCAACAGTGATTAGATATTGAAGTTAATCCCACCTAAACTACACCCCTTATAGGTGCATTGCCTCAACCAATCACAGAGCCATTTGCTGCAGACAGGAGCTTTAAACTGCACTGTGATTGGCCGACTGAGCTGTACGCCGATGCATGTGGACACCACACGTCCGAACATAAGTGAGCTGGGATGGATAAGCGGGAAATGAATCTGACAGGTAGCACTGACACACACAAAGGTTCACACACACACGCGCGCGCTTACTCACACATGCAGTTTAGCACTGAGAGGCAAACAAAGGCCACTCTATATGTGACTGTACACTTATACACATTCAGCTCAAACTGAAATTTGACCCAGTTGAAAAATAAGAAACAATGGTCATAGAAGAAGCACAATAATAATTAAGAACAATATATTTAAAAATGAAAGTTTACTGACACAAGTTCACATATTTTAGCTTTTTTCACTGTTTGAGTTCCAGCTCTACTCGCTTCCCTTCTTTCTTTCTTTCTAGCCCAAAATCACAATTGTTCCCACAGCCTGATGGGTGCAGCACCCTCCCTGATTGTACACCCACCATCCACCTCAACCACCTCCCCACAACTCGCCCACAGGGTCATTGTACTCCACAGTATGTTTCAAAGGAAAAGAATAAGAGCTTCAGGAGGCAGAGGACAGACATGTGAGGGTTTGCTTCTTCTACATTGTACAAGGGAAGTTAAAAGTTAGAATTGCTAACTTTTCCGTCTCCTTTAAAGCACAGCCGTGAGGTGGTGGCCATGCAAAGTGTCTGACATTGTCCACTAACATGTATTCACAGAAAGTTCAGGAGGCATCTGACCTGATGTGTGATAAAGTGTGAGTGTGAGGGAAGGTGTGTGTGTGTGTGTGTGTGTGTGTGTGTCCATGTCCTGCTGCATCCATGGCATCATCTTCTCTCCAGCTTTATATCCAAACTCTTTCCTCACCGTTCTTCTTCTACAGATTCACCTCCTGCTGCCTAAAGTCTCAGTGTTTCCTACTTTAGAGAGAAGTCTTCTTTGATCTCATATTTGGACATGTGTGAACTGTACTGTACAGGGAATTCAACCAATAAAAAACGTAGAGCCAGCACTATAAAGCTACAGCCGCTTACAGCTAATATGAGTTTATTATACATCATTTCCCAACTATCCCAGCACCACTGTTGTATCAGTTCTAATCTATGCTCAGCACTATCCCTTCACAGCCCTACTAATCTAACATCATGTACAGCCCCAGCACTATTATCCTTAACATAGTAAACATCATTTACTATCCCCAAACCTGGACTTTTACCTGCATGGCTTACCATGCACAACTCACAAAAGCCTTTGTTATTCCCTTCCTGTCCCCAGCCCTACATACTGAAAACAAACCCCATTTTAGCCTCTGCAGCACGTGGTCCCTGCCCTACCAAGGCAACATCACCTACAACACAACAGACACCATTTACCATCCAACCCTAACACCATTTGGTACCCCTATAACCAGTGTCTGAGGCCACCAGGTCCCTGAGCCCTCAGACAACTGATCATTTGGAAGTGCCAGTTGTCAGCACACACACCATTCAATATCTCTAAAGCACTTTGCCAAATACCAAATACAGTAACATACTAATCAATTTCTAAACCTGAACACCACTTACAGTCCCCGCTCACCCAACACATTTACGATCAACTAAAAATATCAAGGAATGATTTTATGAGTTTATCTACAGCCACACGCTCATTTAACATACTCCATGCATAACATAATATACCAGTCATAAAAACACAATTTACTATGATCAACATTATTGCAGTCTTGTCATTTACAATGAGAGCAGCTCACCAACCTTAACGCTGTCTACATCATCATTTGTGTCCCTGCAGGTGGCAACAAATTCATCATTCACATCTGCATCAAAAGTATTTACTGCAGATTCAGCTGCGGGGTGACGTTTAAACCCGGCGCTCCTTCGTCACAGTGTGATGTGGGTGCCCGGGTCGGACTGTCAGTTTTAGAAACGTCGTAACCTCTGACACTTGACAATGCAGATGAGAGGGCTTTCCAAGGACAGCTTAGCACTTCACTGCCCCGCTTTATATCCATACCACCATTTACCAAGCCTATCTCTGTTTTCTATCCATGTCATCGATCTGTGTCTCTACCTTTCTGTCTGTCTGACACCACAATGACTGTTATTTACGACCCATCAGCCCCTGCTGTAGCCAGACATGCCAAGGCTCATCCCTGTGTCCTCAGACAAACTCTGTCTCTCTTTCATCGCCCCCTCTTTCTCACTCATCGATGCCTCCCTCACTCTCTCTCTTTTTAAGCCGCTGTCTGGCACTTTCCCTGTCTCATTTCTTCTTCTGGCTTGCTCTTGCTGTTTTTTCCTGTGTTGTTCTCCATCCTTAGTTTGTTTTCTCCTCCGTCTGTGCCGCTGTTTACAAACAAACACCACCGTCACCAGAGGCAGAGTGTGTGGACACCTTTGTCTGCTGACTGGACATTGGACTGTGTGTGTGTGTCTGACTTTGTGCATGTGTGTGTTTGTCTTCCTGCCTGTTTTGCGTGTGTGTGTCTTAGACAGACAGATGTGTGTCTGTGTGTTTTTTCACTCAGCTTTCGTAGCAGCGGCAGACAAATAAAGGATATTTTCACTAATTAGAGAGTGAAGAGACAGAGATAGGAGGAGTCAGTCCAGTGAGGTGACGTGACTGAGCTTAAGAAAGAGGGATGCTGGGAGTAAATGAGGAGGTGGAGATGGAGGGAAGCAGGAGGATGAGGGCAAAGAGGCAGAGAGAGAGAGAGAGACTTAAGAGGGAATTAAAGATGAAACCATGTTTACGTGTGTGTGTGTGCACAATTAAAGCTCCTTACAGCTATGGAGCCTAATTAGCCTTCAAACAGCATACTCATTAGTCTGGTTTCTATACGGGACCTTAAAGGGATCTTCTGGCTTGTGTGGGACAGTCCGGTCTCCACTTGGAATAAGCCTGGGATAGTCCTGTTTCCACAGCAGAGTTGAAGCAGGACATTCTGGTTTCCTACAGCAACATAGGATTGTTCATACTCCATGAGAACATGATGAAGACTTTGTATTGACCAGTTTAACCAGAGCAGTGACATGTTGACTCCTGCACATCTATATTAGAACACGTCGCTGCAGCTGATTCTTCTTTTGTCAGAATCTGTAGTCACAATAATTAACACAAAGGTAAGTGATCAGAGCACAGGCGTTCAAGCTCTGCTAATCCCCACAACCTTTCCAGAATTAATGCTCACATTAGGACAATACTGGCAGACTGTGCTAGTTACACACTCTTGTTTACGGTGATCTGAGCCCATGTGAATAGAAATCAGATATCAACAAACCAACTGCATTACAAATATATAAAGCACCTCAGGGACCTTCTATGCCCTGAAGTCATTTTCTCAGGCAGAGTTTACAGCCTGGCTCTGTATCTCTCCCAACAAGTCAACCAATAACAACAAAGTTTCGAACCCAACACCTCAAAGCAGCAACTTTATTTATCTTGTCTCCATGTACAGCCTGCTTCAGGCTTAATGGTGAACAAAGAGAAAATTTCATCTGAGATCTGATCGTTTCAGAAATGCACATAGTTGTCTTTGGACTATATCAATCTAAAAATATTTTCAGATTAAAGCATTTTAAGCATGTTCTGTTAGCCAATCATAACATATTTATACTTGCCATTCAGAACCATAATATTCAGTGATTTACACTACAGCTGATACCCCAGAGCCATTTACCAGTTCAACCAGCACACCTGGAAACATTTACCAGTGTGCCATTGTTAATGCCATTTAACCAGACTCCATGCATTTACAATTGCTGCACCACCATTTTTCATCCCTATTAAATGCCTATTTCCATGTGATTTACTTTCCCTAATGTAATTTACCAAACCGACCCCTAACACTTATCTACTCATTATGACATATCAACACAGCAGAGATGGTCCCTTTCTGTTCCTGCTGCAAATAGCCATAGTATGATGCCCTGTACAATATGACGATTACATGTGAGAGCAGGACTGGATGCTTTTATGTGTGCAGCGGTCCTGGTCTCAGAGCCTCATTAGGTGAGCATATGGAGAAAGCAGCAGAAACGAATCTGACTCAGCACTCCTGCCACTCCAGCCACAGCTGCAGGTCCTTCCTTTCTAGACATTTTAATACTGTGAAGTCTTGGTACGATGCACTTAAACCTGCTTGACTCGGCTTCACATATCTCAGTTTTTTTTACTGGCAGAGACTGAGTGATTTCAATTCTTTCTTTAACCTGTGTCAGCCTGGCATTGAGCAGCTCCAATTGATCTCTCTGGGCTTTGGTCAGAGATGTGGCTCAAAGGCATCTCAACAGCACCTGCTCAGCAGCTGCGAGGGACATTTCTCCAGTGGAAACAGGGACTCAAGCCACACCTGTGTCCACTGACCATTAAATGGAAAGAGATCAGCTGACAGTAATTCCTGAAATGTTCTTCAGAGTGTCTCGGAGTTTAACACTGATGGATCATTAGCACTATGTGGAGACATTAGTGTAATTACTGCAAACAAGAACAGTGACTCAATTCAGGTGATGTTGCTGGTACTGAAAATGGGCTCCACAGTTTCTAGTGAGAACATATCTCTGTCATTTTAATAAAGCACCTTTTAGATTAAACACACTGTAATTTAGTTAGCTGACTTTCTATTTAGTCAGACAGGAAACTAATGAGACAATCAGGATGGACCATCAGTCAGGAAGTTATTTAAACAGCTGGTCATTGAGACTAATTGTTCTTTTTCTCCACTTGTTCAGAAACAGCGTAGGTTTCCTGGTAGTTTTGTTCAAATAAGACAGGGGATATCTGAAGATATCAGGTATGAAAATGATTTTCAGCTCTCTCCTTTCATTTTTCCCTGCCCTCATCTCATTCAGTCCTGTCGATGGAACACAGGCGACATGAGAGCAGACGAAACAGGAGGGGGAGAAAAAGAGGCTGCTGGCTGTCACGTCCAATCAGACTCTACGGCACGTAGACTGACACATCTCTCTCTGCGCCTCCACACGTGCAAAAGACCTGGTTTCACTTCGGACAAAAGGACACAGGTCCCGGGGCACCGTACACACAGTGCCACTTTAACAACGAACCAACGCAGCCAACGTCAAAACGTTGTGCACACAGACATCTTCAAGTTTTCACCTGATCGTAGCAGACGCAGTTCGTCTGGTTCGTATATATCCTGAGCAGAGCAACATGTGAAAATACATATTTAATGTCACTTTACATTCAATTGATATTTAATTGATATGTGTTTTCTTATTCAACAGTGTTCAGACAAATTAAAATCAGTTTGCTCCATAAATTATCAAAGAGCAGCCGCAAAGTGTCTGATATGGTATGATTCATAAATGAGCTGCTGATCTTTATGATATATTGTAAAACCAAACCATCTCCAGCTGGAACATCCCCTGCTTTCAACAATATCTGCACCTGGAAACTGACACAGAGATGGTAAATACAAAGTGGGATTTGAGTCTGGGCGCAGTTGTGCAGCCGAAACATCTGGTTTAGGCTGGAGAGAAGACACATTGTATGAGGCCAGTGTTGCTTATAGGCTGGGTGGTGCAGCATCGGCTGCAAACCAGCTTAAACACTGTAGGTTTAAGTGTCTACTTGAAGAGGCTCTGCTGCTGAAACCAGCGGACGAGTGAGCGGTGACAGGGCCGCAATGCAACTGGGACACGACTGGTCCAGCAAACATCTGGAGCTGGTGTGGATGAAGGACGAGGTTTTTCTTTAAATGAGACAGCGGAGTCTGACTCTCCATCTTGTCCCAGTTCACTTTGAATGGCTGATATTTGAAAGGTCCCCTCCCCACCCCACCCCTCTTGTTCATCCTGATGCTTTGCCCCCATTGTTCTCTTGGGCACACACACATGCAACACACACACAGGAGCAAAACAATGCCTGAAACGTGAATGGAGCAGCCACCACAGGGAGAGTTGTAAGCTGTTGGCACCCACACTAGTGCGGACTCTCCCTCCATCTGTTCATCTATGCCTCTCTCGTTCTCTCATCTTTCACAATCCGTCTTTTTTTAAGCGCAGCTCCGCGAATAAAATAAACCCGCGGATGATCATTTTTCTTTAAACCCTCTTAACGGGGGGGGTCTGCAGAGGGGGGCGGGGCTGGAATGGGGTCTTCATGGTTGCTAGGGGCAACCGCAGGGAGTGAGTGAGGTAGAAGGCGTCGTGTACGTGCGTGTATGCATAAATGTGGTGTGCGGTGCGTGCGTGAAGGATTTGCCAACATCCCGCCAATTCCATCTATTGACTAAGAGAGAGACAGAAGAGAGAGAGACGGAGAGAGAGAGAGACCTAGAGTCAGACGGAGAGAGAGAGACCTAGACTCAGACAGAGAGGATGGCTGGTCGGATTTAGCCCCGGCAGCGTCTTTTCACGTTCATCACAACAAGCTTATTACCTTTCTCTCCACGCGCTTGGAAACGGATTTACGCGCAGGAAAGGAGGTTTGTTCGGCTCATTTATTTACCTGTTCTCTGCTCCCTTCATCTGTCTGCTGTTTGCACTCACCTCTGCCTTTGATTCATTTTCCCCCACCTCGTAAATTATTCGTTTTGTTTTCCTGGTTGGTTGCACTCGGACCCTACAGGTCGTGGGAATGCGTTTAATGGCGATTGGCGGACGCGTAATTGGCCGTCAACGGTCACATTAAGGTGGTGGCGGATACAGGAACGCTGGGGTTGTGTTGGCTGGTCGTCCTCATGCAAGAGGGGCTGGTTTTTGTCCTGGTTTTAGACAGTGAGAGTGGTGCCGAGGGTGGCGGAGGGGGACAATGAACGGCGCTGTTGTTTGGCGATGCTAAGCGCTTGCCTCTCAAACCGCTGATCCGGCTGCTTCTGGAGGAAACTGGAAATATGTTTGTAGAATGAGAGACGGGAGCAGTTTGTGCTGGAGGCTCTCGGGTCAATCACATGGCCGGGACCAATCACGGCAGAGCCCGGATCAGTCCAGAAGGCTGGCTTGGGTCTGGGTGTCTGGTTGGAGGACTGTGTGTTTTTGTGCGCCATTTCTTCAGGTTGTGGGGTGAGAGGCGAACAATACGAGTAAAAGGTTCTGGTGTTAACGAAGCTCTGGGATGTTATAGACACGTTTGCGTCCACAGGGGCCGTTAAATGTTAAATCTTCCTGCGTGCATCTCACATGTGCCTGTCCCACGCGCGTGTGTGTGTGTGTGTGTGTGCGTTTCCGCGCAAGCAGTCTGGAAAATAATACGAAAATCCCAAGGCGCGCGAAGTTGTTTATGCGTCCCGACAACAATAACATCCACGACACCGACAGGACACAGGGCGACAGACAAATATCACATCATACCCACAGACAGGTGTCCATGTGGGAAAAGGAGACCGCACACGGGCGCACAGCAGAACAAACCCGCCCCTTGTTATTGTTATTATTGTTGTTGTTTATTATTATTAATAATAATATTGCCGTACCATCTTCTCAGTGCCGAAGCTGAAGGTTCCAGCTTTCAGCAGACAAGGGAGCTGCTTGTTGGGAATTTGGCGCTTCACTTGTTTTGTCCCCCCCCCCCCCGGCCAAGCCTTCCGTGAACCCCCTTATTGTTAGTGCACTAACTGGCTGTGCGGTGCATGTGCGGGTCCGGCTGCTCTCATTGCGTCTATTGTTCCCCGCGTTCATGTGACGTTGAACTCAGTACCAGGGTCCATGGGATATTTTGAGTAGTGGGGTTTCGGCGACAGCAGCCTGCGTGCAGCGGGACAGCCAGTGACCTTCTTTCATTCCTCCCGTCATGTCTCCATCATTTACACGGGATCTGTTATTCGTCACTGGACAAAGTGGCCCTTTCTTCTTCTGTGGCTGTTTTCTGGCAGGACGGGGAAGCAGCACTGGAATAAAAACGTGTCGCCATATTAGAAGCGTTTTCACCCCAAAATAAGGGGAGGGGGCACAGAGGAGCTCATTAGCAATGCAAATCAGTTTTTTTCCTTTAACGGGGGTTCGGGCACCTGCTGTCGCGAGCATGCGCGCGGTCGCATGGTTGACTGCCCCCCTCTCCCAAGCTCGTGAGCGCGCCTCCCTCCTCCCCGTCCTTCTCATTACCATTATGTTCTATTTCCATTGGGCGCACACGCTACTGGAGCTTTGATAGATGTGTATTTATATAAAGAGGAGCTGGAGCTGCTCCTCTGTTGGAGGGAGGGACAGAGGAGGAGGAGGAAACAGGAAGGAGAAACATCTGGAGAGAGGAGAGGTTAGTGATTTAAAGAGGAGAAATGTGACACAGTAAAAGTGAAGTAAAACAGTCACAGACCTCAGAAATATCAATAATCGTTTTATACAGACATGAGGACGACTAAATGTCTGTCCTCAAGACACCAGAGCTTACCTGTGCATTCACCTGTTGTGCAGCAGCCTCCACAGGTGGAGCTGATGATGAAGATGATGATTAAGCTGATGATGAAGCTCATGATGAAGCTGTTAGAAACGCTGACTGTGGGACATGTTCCCAGCAAGGAGAGGAACAGCAGCTGTAGAGGGAAATGAACACAAACAAATATACGTATCACAGTGCAAGGAAAATTACATTTCAAAAGCAATGTACAAGATCACACCTGTAGCTATTTCACATACACATTTTATAATTACTACAGATATTACCATTGGAATCAGGACTGTCTAGTTTTTATGTAAATCTAATACAACAGGATGCCTGACAACCATATAATTCTGAGAATTTCTTGGTTTTCGAGCAACTTTTTGGCAAAGAAAAGGATTATTTATGTACAATCAATATACAGTGGGTACAGAAAGTATTCAGACCCCTTTAAATTTTTCACTCTTTGTGTCATTGCAGCCATTTGCCAAAATCAAAAAAGTTCATTTTATTTCTCATTAATGTACACTCAGCACCCCATCTTGACAGAAAAAAACAGAAATGTAGACATTTTTGCAAATTTATTAAAAAAGAAAAACTGAAATATCACATGGTCATAAGTATTCAGACCCTTTGCAGTGACACTCATATTTAACTCACATGCTGTCCATTTCTTCTGATCCTCCTTGAGATGGTTCTGCTCCTTCACTGGAGTCCAGCTGTGTTTAATTAAACTGATTGGACTTGATTAGGAAAGGCACACACCTATCTATATAAGACCTTACAGCTCACAGTGCATGTCAGAGCAAATGAGAATCATGAGGTCGAAGGAACTGCCCAAGGAGCTCAGAGACAGAATTGTGGCAAGACACAGATCTGGCCAAGGTTACAAAAGAATTTCTGCAGCACTCAAGGTTCCTAAGAGCACAGTGGCCTCCATAATCCTCAAATGGAAAAAGTTTGGGACAACCAGAACTCTTCCTAGACCTGGCCGTCCAGCCAAACTGAGCAATTGTGGGAGAAGAGCCTTGGTGAGAGAGGTAAAGAAGAACTCAAAGATCACTGTGGCTGAGCTCCAGAGATGCAGTAGGGAGATGGGAGAAAGTTCCACAAAGTCAACTATCACTGCAGCCCTCCACCAGTCGGGGCTTTATGGCAGAGTGGCCCGACGGAAGCCTCTCCTCAGTGCAAGACACATGAAAGCCTGCATAGAGTTTGCCAAAAAACACATGAAGGACTCCCAGACTATGAGAAATAAGATTCTCTGGTCTGATGAGACCAAGATTGAACTTTTTGGCGTTAATTGTAAGCAGTATGTGTGGAGAAAACCAGGCACTGCTCATCACCTGCCCAATACAATCCCTACAGTGAAACATGGTGGTGGGAGCATCATGTTGTGCAGGTGTTTTTCAGCTGCAGGGACAGGACGACTGGTTGCAATTGAAGGAAAGATGAATGCGGCCAAGTACAGAGATATCCTGGAAGAAAACCTCTTCCAGAGTGCTCAGGACCTCAGACTGGGCCGAAGGTTCACCTTTCAACAGGACAATGACCCTAAGCACACAGCTAAAATAACAAAGGAGTGGCTTCGGAACAACTCTGTGACCGTTCTTGACTGGCCCAGCCAGAACCCTGACCTAAACCCAATTGAGCATCTCTGGAGAGACCTGAAAATGGCTGTCCACCAACGTTCACCATCCAACCTGACAGAACTGGAGAGGATCTGCAAGGAAGAATGGCAGAGGATCCCCAAATCCAGGTGTGAAAAACTTGTTGCATCATTCCCAAGAAGACTCATGGCTGTACTAGCTCAAAAGGGTGCTTCTACTCAATACTGAGCACAGGGTCTGAATACTTATGACCATGTGATATTTCAGTTTTTCTTTTTAATAAATTTGCAAAAATTTCTACATTTCTGTTTTTTTTCTGTCAAGATGGGGTGCTGAGTGTACATTAATGAGAAATAAAATGAACTTTTTTGATTTTGGCAAATGGCTGCAATGACACAAAGAGTGAAACATTTAAAGGGGTCTGAATACTTTCCGTACCCACTGTAACATATAAAAATGCCATTTTTCCTTGTTTGCTTCACTCTGACTTTTAAAAAGTTAAAAAAAAGAACAGTTTATTTTTCTATAGCGCTGGGTCTGCAGGGCAATGAGAAAGTAAATCCAAAAAATAAAAATGAAAATAAGACAAGGATTAAAGATGGGAGGGTCATGGATATCAAGCACAGAGAAGACAAATGAAGGCAGAGAGAGAAGAGTGATGTGGAACAATAACAGGAAGATGAGAGGAGGAGGAGAAGGATGAATAATAGACTTGAAAAGAAAATAGGAAAACTGGAGGGAGAGATGTCAGGACAAAAAAATTAGAGCTGACAGAAAAAAACAGACAAATGAAGGAAAAGGAAGTGTCAGGAGAAGAAAAGGTAAAATGAGATAAAAAGAAAGGGTGAAAAGCAGGAAAGGGACAAACTGAAGAAGGTGGACGAGGAAAAGGCGAAAAGAAGATGCAAAGGGAGGAATCGAGATGAGAAGAAGACAGAACAGAGTAGTGGAAAAGAGAAGTGAAGCAACAAACTGAAGGAAATGAAAGGAGAGAGAAGGAAATGAGAAAAAGGATACAAGGTGTGAAAGGAAAGGAGGGGAGGACAAAGAAGTGGGTGAAGAACAGAGAAAGGAGAGAAGCAGAAGGAGAGGAACGGTTGGAGCTCTGGACAAACTAAACGTGGAGCTGAGGAGGAGGAAGGTTGCGTTCACACCTGCTAACTGCGATAGAGCCGAGGAACAGACTTGAAGGAAACGGTGGCAGAGATGTCAAACATGGCGAAGGAGGACAAGGAGGAACTTGTTCAGTAACATACATCGCTCCGCTCATCACATGCACATCAGGAGTTTTGCACTTCTGAGTCACATAAAAGCAGTGTGCAGACACAGTTGGTGCAGGTTCACCAGGAGTCCACCATGCACGCGTGCACAGCAACCAAATAGGCTCAGCTTGATCTTCTTGATTTTGCTGCAGAGCAGAAAGAATCCGATGGATTTAAAAATCATTTTCACAAATCAGACTAATAAAATATCTCATTTTCTAAATGGCATATCAGGACACAGGCCATTTCTCTGCAGACGTGAGTGATGTAATTAATAAGCTGCAGCTAAACCTCCAGTATCTTTAATATTTTCCTTCTAAGGGACCAGAGCTCCTTAGGAAGCTGCTGGGCAGCTGCTGAGAGCTGGTCTGGCCTTTGCTGTGTGTAACAGATCCTCCTCTTGCTCCCTGACAGTTAATGTTTTACCCCATAAAAGTTTATGCTGTTAGCTGAAGTGATCTTTGATTTATGTATAAAATGAAACCCTGCAGCAAAAGCTGCTACTGAGGGTTTTGTTTTAATGTTTAGCCAGTTAACTCCGAGCCACCTGTGCTTTCCACTATATTGATCACTGTGTAAAGAACGATCAGTTTTATAATCTGTGTCCTCTCTCATACACTGAGAAACTCAGCATCATATCTGCTAGTATTTCTGTGCAGTCAAAATGACAGTAGATACAGACATAATCCAGGTTGATTTTCACACTTTAGCCAAACGGATGGAAGCAGTGTCTGAAAACATCAGGGTGATGATCTAACAACCAGTCGTCTCTTAACAGTCATAGTATCCAAATCCAAAACTAGCTGCTACACTTTCCCAATGTATTGTGTGTCATTTTGAACAGAAATTCAAGCCATTATGTTTCAGATTTTAGGAAATGTCAAGGTCTTGATAATAGGCTGAAAAAAACTCAAGCTGTTCAGGAGACAATGGGTTTTTCCATTTTCTGCAGAAGTGATGAATTACTTTAAAATCAGATGATTTGATATTGAAAATGATAGTTTGAGCAGCTCTACGGTTCATTTGCGTTTTACAGTGGTGGAGTAATCACTGGCTGGACATTACCATCATCTCCCAGCGCAAAGACAACACACAGCGGCACAGCGAGGTGACATGAGGCAGAGTTCAGATACTGCACAGCAGAAAGGAAGAGATTATTTGGCCAGAAAATAAAATATGAAAAAAACCCTCTGCTGGAAAGACTTAGGAGATAACATCAAATCGGTATTAAGCTACACAGACAGATAGCGTGGACATGGATAAAATATTTAGCTGGCTTTCCAAATCAGCCTTTTCCCCATCGCTGTGTGTGTGTGTGTGTGTGTGTGTGTGTGTGTTTCCCCCCCAGTCCTAACCAGCCTGCCTGCTCGCTGTGGAAAACAGGGTCAGGCTGCAGAAAAAAGAGAAAGAGAGTGAGCACATGATGGGCAGATAAAGGCTTGTCTGTGTCTGAGGGAGAGGAGAACGAGGAGGATGAGGAGGAGGAGGAGGGCAGCGCGATGAAGGGGCCTCTCTGTTGAAGGAGGGAGTTGTGGCTCCATAGAAGGCTCCCATGGCTGACAGAAACAAGGCATTTACTCTGTGAGTCGGCCTCTGTAACACCATAATAGGCTCTTATAATGATGCCACTATGGACAGGCAGGAGAAAGAGGAAAACACATAATGTGCCTTTAAACTGCGGGTCTGTTGTGAGGAATGCCTGTCGTGTGATGGAGGAGGAAGAGTTGTTGTTTGATTGGACCAAGACAAAGGCTGGGTGGGGTGAGAGTTTAGGGTCTGGACTAAAAGACACAACCAAGTTGTACAGAGTCGAAAGCATGGCTGGAGGGTCTGCTGGGTTGTTGCTCAGGTTTTTGAGTGGGCAGTGTTTAGGATTTATGTTGGTTAAATAACTAATGAACCTCGGACACAGCAAAATATTGAGGCTGGGCGACTCAACCTCTACCTTGTGGGGGTGTTTGGGGGAATAGGTAGAGCTTTCAGTCGCTTGGTTGAACGAAACCTGTTTGAGTCACCTGGTGCAGTATTAGAGTGAACTGGTCCACACACACCTTTGGATTTAAGGTTGATGTTTGGAAAGATATTTATCCATGATGCATCTCTGCTCACAATCGCCCACAGTCTCACTCAGCCAATTTTAAACTGTGGCATTTGTAGTTTGAGATTTTCCTGAAGCTTTAGTTTGTCAGAAATGAGCTGGAATTTGGATGAACAATTGCAGAAGAATCTGAATAAACATTGGGCTAAAGAACTCAACATGTTTTTATTCAAGAAGTGTGTGCTGTTTGTGTGTTGGAACGATGGCGCTCAGGGATTTATTTTATTCTTCCTGTTTGACTGAGGATTTTTATATAACATTTATTTCCTCCATGTTTATGACACTATTTTACAGGTTTAAACTCACAGGCACTAGACTCTACAGCACGTGGTCCCATGTTCCAGGTGTTTTGATGATATTGGTTGATATTGGTTAAAGTTGGTTGGAGAACTGGATTAAGCAATAAAAAGATAAAAGTGTCCTCCACTGATCAATCACCATTGGCTGTTTAGTATGGTTTTGACCTTTAAACTGCTGCTTCTCGTAACGTTCATGCTGAGAGGTTGAGCAGCTAATTCGACTGCTGATTATTGGCCTTTACCTGCCGTGAATCGGATTTGGGGGGGGGGGGTTCCTGTACCTCCTAGGAGGTCAGGAGGTTGTAATCATTGATCAGTGTGCACAGGTGGTACAAAGGTCACCTGTGGTGGGTGGAGGCTAAACCGCACACAGTAGTATTAATGCCTAAACTCAAGGATGTATGTAAAGCAGGAACGCTGCATGTTCATTACTGGAATGATAACAACAGTGGGGACCTGCTGAGCTAGAACCATGGTCCAATAAGTGATTACGGGACACTGAATGTATCAGTATCCTGGTGCAGTATAAACAGGTGGGGTGGTGACATAAAACAGCTTCTTTATGTTTGGGAGGCTCTGGTCTATGGTCTGTACCTGTGGGAGCAGCATCAACAGGAAGCACATATTTTCTAGAACCAAATGCTAACCAACTATAAATGCTTTCATTTTTCACGCCATGTCAGACTCAATGAGCAAAGAAAGGCCTGAAGCACTCTGCATCTCCATTAGGAGGGGTATTACTGAAGTCTCTAGGGAAATCTGCAGCTAAAGTACAGACAGTCATAGAGAAAGGTCTAGAACTTTATTAAAGTGGGAGATAAACTGCCAGACTGCAAAACCAAAACACTAAACTGGATTCTTCAATCAGGCCTGACTCTGCCTCGGTGTTAGGACCCCTCACACTTGTTGATTCTGTTGGAGACTTAATAAGTGAACAGAGCGATGGTGTAAATTAGTTAAAGACTAATGGTTCGGGTGAACCGGTGCTTGTAGCTCAGTAAAAGCTGCTGGTGGCTGTAACCTGGCTTTACTGTGGGCCCTACACACGTTTTCATGCAGTCCTAGTTGTGATTTTGTTTATAGCACACTGAGTTTCTGTGCAGGTGGCTGAGTTCACACGTGCAGTCTGGCATGTATGTTTCACATGGTCATGCATGTGGACGGTGCACATGGAGCCTCATGAACATGGGCAATGATGTAATGTCACGGCCTGTACGAGCACATGGAGAGGGTAGAGTGATTTGCCCACACACTGTGGACACCAGCTTCTATAACTATTTTTTTCAGCTTTTGTCTCTGAATTAAAGGTTCCACTGGACACAATCTGGACTGAACAGATGAGATTTAGAGGTTTTTCATGAGATATTCAGTGGTGGGTTGGCAGGTTGCAGGGTGTTTTTGTTAGTTTGGCAGTTTACTGGCAGTTGTGAGCTGAAGATTAAATTGATAAATGAAACATGAACTAAATCTGTCTGTGCTGGTTCAGGCTGAATCAGGTTTGTTTTTTTTTTTTTTGTTGCACTCTGAACGTGTGGCCAATGTGTCGTCCTGCTGTGTTTAGCCAACATCTTCCTTCACTTGTAAACCTGTGGGAGAGCTTTGCGTGCAGTCTCTCCTGATCCCGCTGATGGATTTAACAGGCTTAAAGCAAGTGTCATGCAATTTGAAACTTTATTGCTCCCTGCAGGGAAATCCTCTTTTGTCGTCACCCTCCACTCTCAGGGGTCAGAGGTCAGAGGTCAAGGTTGGTTGTGGAGCTGGACTCCGGCTGCAGATTTAGGGTTTTGCTCTAGGACGTTGTGAAGTCAGCTGGAGGAAGATGAGTTTCTGTAGCGTTACATCGTTCTGCAGCCCTGACGGCAGGTCAAAGGCACAATCTGGGGCGTCCACCGAACAAAAGGACGCTCGCCATTTTTAAATGTGCTGAGTGTCTCCAGGATCTTTCACGGTTTCAGTTCAGTAGTTTTGCCAGGTCGCACTGTGTGGAGAGTTTCATACTGCATCTGGAAAACATTATCTACAACATAACTGCATATATGTGGATTAATATGGAAATTGTGATTTTTCTTCAGTTTTGTTTAAAAATACAGCGAAACAAGGTGAAAAGCCTTAATTTGTGTAGCAGATTTCACAGTAATCCACCAGACAGAACTGGAAACGTTTTTATGTTGTTAAAGGGTTTAACTGTGAGACATGGTGTTTATTTCTAATCTACAGATCGTTTCATTGTTCATAAAGAAAGGAAGGCCCAACGTTTGGCTTGGTTGAATTCCTTTTCAAGCATTTTGAGATATTGTTTTAATGGTGGCCTCCTCTTCTTCAAAAATGTCTTAACGTAGGATCCTCCCAGAAACACACAGCTTCATCTTTCTTGCTCTGAATAATCAGGAACAAACACTCTGCTGTGAACCAGTGCACAGAAATCTGGCTCACCATTTTTTCATGTTGAAGGAACTGAGATGAAAATAAATGGACCCTAACAGCGCTGCACATGAAAGCCTTTTCAGAGCGCCCCCTCCCACTCCCGCTCCTGATGCAAAACTACGACAGCAGGGATAATTAGGGAATTGTATTTTGGAAAATATAGGGCTGCATGCTAATGAGGGCACGACAATGAATAATAAACCTTCAATTCAACTCGAACTGTTCGAGAGCTGCAGAGAAGACGAGAGGCTTCAAGGCAGGTACTGAGAAGAAAGTTGCTACTGTCTGTGGATTAAAACCTGATCACAGAGCGTTACGTCTCCACAGGGCCATGACATCTGCAGCAACACGGCAGCTTATTGCTCTACTAACAGAAGATCACAGAGAACAATGTCTGACTCCACTGCCTTCCAGCCTTTTCTGCTCTACATGTTGGAGGTTTCTGATTATTCTCCTTGCTCAGTTTCTAAAGTGTCACTAAATACTGTAACATATAGTTTGGTTAGTTCATTTCACACTCACAGACTAAAAAAACGGAAAAGCACATTTAGGAAGCTGGAGTCTGTGAATTTTTGGCATCTTTAAAAATGACTGGTCATTAATCATCTATCAGATTAAATGCAATAACATAACAGTATCTACACCAGGGGTCTCAAACTCGCGGCCCGTTTGCGGCCCGCAGAACGATAGTTTGTGGCCCCCGCCTTAATATGGAAGTTTAATGTTAGTGCGGCCCCCAAGTTTGATATGTATGGCACTTTAAGGACTCACACACCGAACGACGAACGCAGCGTCGCGTCGCGTCGCGCCACGTCTTTAAAATTATTAGTGTACGCACACCGGCGGGGCCGTTCGGCGTCTGTCCGTGGCGCCCAGCTACGACTCAGGACGCTGTTCAAATTCCTGCCGCGCCACAGAGCGCCTTCTGCATGGTTTTATATTAAATAACATCATATTTCTCTCAAATCGTCGTTAATACATTATACAAAGACACCACTGCTGCAAAATACTAGCTACTTGCATTGGTTTTCAAAAATGTAAACACAATAAAATGTGTAATAAACGTAGTCCTTTTAATCTTATCTAAAATTCAGGATTATTTTCTTTATTTTCATCAGGTCATTATTTTGCATATACATTGTGCATTATGCATTGTGCATATTCTTCATTACCATAAAAATGTTAAATATAAAAAATAGATATTATAAACTGAAACCGAAACTAAAATAGAATAGTACATCTGTTTAATAAAAATACAAAAAAAACTAGGCTAACGTTAGCTTTTACAATGTAGTTGCCTAGACAACAGATACAACAAAACAATAACAGACTTAACAGATCATATTTATTACTGATTGATTTATTTATTTTATATTTATTTTATTTATTTTCTTATTAATTCTTAATTTGTTTATTTTTTTATCTTCTTTTGTGTTAAAAAATAAAAATAAAGAGATTTAAGAAGATTGGAATTTTTTTAACAAAGCTTTTCTTGTGGAAAACCTGATGCGGCCCAGCCTCACTCAGACTCTGCCTCTAGCGGCCCCCAGGTAAATTGAGTTTGAGACCCCTGATCTACACAAACTACTGCACTGCAGTTATTTGCCATTACGCGGTTTATGTTCTCAAACGAAATGACTGATGACACCTTTCTGCAGCTGTTTTACCAACACGACACACAGGTAACCCACTATGGAGATACTGACACTCATTTCACCTGCAATGGAGCCACATTTTGGAAGCAGTTCATTCGGCGTTCTACCTGCCCTGATCATAACCATCTCCCATACTAGTTAAACATATTCATTGCACATGAAATTGGCATTTAGTGTACATATTGCACAGTACTTCCAAGGCTGATACTGAAGATTTACAGAAAGCAAAGAGACTTTACAAAGAAAACTAACATCCACAGGCACAGAATCACAACATGTATGATAAATCTAAAAAGCCCAGATTATGCTTCCTGCAGCCAGGCAGTCAAACTCTGGTCATCTGTCCATATGTGTGAAGGTCCAAGCAGACTCAACGTGCTGACAAACAAGCATGAACACGTCCATCTATACAGACCCCTAATGTGGTAGAAACTGAACCACACGTGTCTGCTGTCCCTGCTTTAGAGTATATATGATCCCTGTCAAGAGTGCCAGTGCTATTGCTTCTGTTGGAACACTGAGTAGTTACAAAGGAGCACTTTGGCAATAGTCTCTGATCTTGTTGTCAACAAATTTCAAGACCAACCCTACATTGTTCTTGTCTTACTTTCTTGCTGCGTCTGTGGTCCTCAGGCCACAGCATTAATCCACATTTGGTGCTCGAATGGGAGTTTCAGGAGCTGGAAGTTGTAATGTGGGGACCACGTCGACATACAGTGTGTGTGTGGTGATGAAGGAACACATCACCCAGTCCAACATTGTGGGCACTGATGGTACAGAGGACAAGGAAACAGCAGGCAACAGACGGGCACAGAGATAGGCTGAGTGATGTGTCGTCCTGTGGGCTGGATCCAGTTTAAATTGGCTGCTCTCCTGGCTCTGGATTAGACCTGGGCTTAATACCTTTATACTAAAAGGCCTGTCCGTTCCCTCAGAGGACAATCTGCTGCAGGAACACACCAGGCTTTAATCCACAGCGGCAACAACAACAACAGTTTATCGGGCTGAAGCTCACAGAGACAGATCACACCACAGCAGACGTGTTCATCCTCGCTCGGCGTCATGTTGGTGTCCCACTGTCCAGTCTGGACACCTCGTGTCTCAACAAATCACTGTGTCAATGTGGAAGAACGGGTGAAAAAGTGTGAGGATGCTGCACTTTGGGAAATGGATCGGAAACAGATGTAGAAATTGTTCAGCCCAAGTCTGTATCATTCAACTAGACGAGGAGCTGCCTTCTTTGTTTGGGTCAAACTAGCAACTATTTGGAAAACCAATTACTGGTTTACCCAACAGAAACATTAAAAAACATCCATAAAAGTTAAGCTTTTAACAGATGGATATCATTGGAAAGTGAACAGCTGCACAAAAGAGCGACACTGAGGTGTTTTTTTCTGATTTCCTGATTGATGGGGTTGCAGCCTGCAAAGTGTCAGAACAGAGAAAAACACCTACTCAGGAGCTGAGTTCACAAGCTAAAGTCACTGCTCATAAAAATGATCAAACTTCTTTCAATGAACCAATCAACTGATAAGTTGCTTTAACTCCTAACATTAGAGTCTAAATATTAGATGCAGAAATGGTTTGTTGTGAAGTTACTTCAGCATCCACACACAGATCAGAACTGAATGAGATATTGATCATCAGGTCCAAACACCAGGTCACTCATGACCACAGGTTCCCTTTCACTGGGACCAAAACCAGAAACTGCACAAACAGATTTCACTGCTGGCCTGAACAACCACATCACAGGAAAAAAAGCTCACCTGTTTCTCCTGCTGATTCTTTGAAACTCACTTCCTGGATCAGTCAAATGCTGCCTCTTTGTCCAATCAGGAGCCTGTTTGATACATTGACCTGATTAGCTCACAGGCAGACTGTGTATGGTGGCCAGTAGGGACAAACTTCAGAGCAGCAAAGGATGTAATAAGCCCTAAATCAGATAATGGCACATTGGTTTTGTCTTTGATTCATTCTACAAACATCAATTTCACTTTAATCTGGTCTTTGTTTGGATCTGAAGTTTGGACCAGTTTTTGCATGCAGTCCAATCAGAAATGTGTTGATAATGATAATGTCACCTGTTTGCTGAGCTGCAGGCAGCAGAGCCACCCACCATGGAGAAACAACCATGATGATAGTATAACAGAGTCATAATCCCTGGCTTACTGAAATCTGTTCACAGATCTGAACTATGTTGCTGATGCTTTAAGGTGGAGAAACAGCAGTGCAGAAGGTGACACAGACAGTTGCAGCAGGTGGAGGGGGAGCAGGGGTCTGAGCAAACCTCTGTGTTGTTGTGCAGCCTGTCTGGCCGCAGGCCCAGGAACAATTGATTCGATTTTTGTTGTGATTAGGTTCGGGAATTTTGTTGTAAAGACGGCTTTGGTTTCTTTTTATTTTTCAGCACAGACTCTGTTTATCCCAAGTTGAAGAAATAAAACTCAAGGTTTTAGATGGAACAGTTCAACAGTAGTTGATGTTAGCTTTTTGTTAAAAGTGATATCTGTGCTGATCTAAGTTCAGTTGTGACCAAACGTGTGCTGTCTGTTGTATGTGAGTCCAAACGGTGTGTTTTCTAATCCTGCTGCATGTCCCAGACGGAGCAGTCAGACAGAAACCTGCAAAATCAGACAGAAGCCTCAACAGTGAGAAACCTGAGCAATCATGCTGCAGAGCCAGTAAGGGGGAGCCAGAGTAATGAAGGTTTTAAGATTCACAATGTCAGGTAACATGCCCAAAAAGCCTGCTCTCCTGCTGATGGTGCTCCTTCTGTCTATGGCTCTGTGACCAGAAACAGCCAACAACCTATGCAACAAATTATAGTTCTGATCTGGGTTCTCAGTGGTTTATGCCAAATGCTTCCAACAAATTAGTTAAATCTCTGAACCCGTCCTCTGACCATGTCTCAGGTGGTTCGAGCTGCTCTGACTGTTCACACAGGAGGTCATGGTGAACCACCTCCTCCAGGGTCCAACTCAAACTCTAAAATCTGTCGTTTGAATTTCTAGTCTTGATGTGACGAACTGCACAACATGACACACTCTCTTTCTCAAAGACATTCGTGGTGCTGAATGAAAAAAGAGACTGAGACTGACTTTACACCTTCATAGATTTCTGTTCTGTGGTGGGCTCAAACAAAACGCGGCAGACTCCTGCTGCTCAAGGCTTAATATTTCAAAAGACCAACTCCATATATCACATCAAATGTCACCTTCACTGGTATTTCCATACATTAGAGCTGTCCCAGTATCAGTAGCGCTCCAGAATGAGCATGAGCATCTGTTTTAAGGCTAAAAGGCTCAAATCACACGGAGTCCTCACACATACAGTTTACATGATTTGTAAATATTTCTCATTATGCTTTCTGAGCAAAACATCCTGTCGAACATCCAGCGGCTCAGTTTTCTGACTCTGTCTTTAAACATTTTACACACAATTTTAGTCCCAGTTATAGAAGTTGTTAATCAATTCAAGAAATCAGCATTAGCATATGACAGTCACACTGACGCTAAATGAGCAGTGGAAATCCATAGAGCCTGGTTCTTGCCTCAAGTCCAAGATTGATGTGACCACCCTTTTGTTTGGCACGTGTTGGCAAAGGAACAGTGCTGCCCAGAGCTGAAGGAGCCGTTTGCTGTGTATGGTTGGATCCTAAATGCACTTCCACTTATCACACCTTCACATGAGTGTTTGAGCAGGAACGAGCCACGTTTTCCTGAAACAGCTGCACATGTGCACCACAGAGGGTTAAGTGAGGAGCCTGGGCTGTGTGTGAATGCAGCACCTGAGGAGTTTGAATCCACATTGATAGCAGGAAGGTGTGAAGAGGAGGGCTATTATCGCAGCATGAAGTGGGAAACAATGATTGGCCACTCCGCTGCTTCCCCATTGACCCCAATTTTAGCTGCATTAACAGGCATCCTGGGGGATTAGATTGTCATCACAGCAAAAAACACACACAGCTGCAAATGGACCCAGGAGGCAGTGAAGACCCACATTATGACAAACTTATCTGCATCAGAAAGTGTTTGCCTCCAAAACACATTCCAGTCAAATCAGAGGAAATCTGTGCAGACAGGAGAAAAAGTATTACCAGCTCGATGCAGTGACAGATTAAACTGTAGAGACAAGTCTGGTCCTGATGTTGAGCTTCAAAATGAGCAGTACTGCCTTTTAACGCATTTAGGCTTTGGTGGCATTCAAGGTTCTCACCATGGATAAAAACTGCTTCCATTTTAACTGTTGTACCGACTGCAGACAAATTCTCTCTTGTAGTGTTGCATTTACGATGTGGCACCTGTAAGTGAAGCTATGAAACAGCAACCTTCAGTGCCCAGAAATGATGTTCATACACTGGATGGATGCACAGCGTCCATTTTAGAAGCAACACACATGCTGTTTTTCCAGCTAACGAGGAGCAGGGTCAGGGTGGGCAGTGGGCTCAGGGGATTCGACTGGAGACTATTGACATCCTGTGTCCAGCCAGTAACAACCAAACAAATAATAATGTCAATGTCAGTGAACGTTTTGTGGCTCTGCAAATGAATCTATTCAATTTTTTCATTATATTGATAAAAAATAGAAATGAGTTTGCTGTTGCAAATTAACAGATAAACATAATTTCTTGGAGACATGGTTGAATATGTTTGTTTCAGTTGTGCTCAGATAAGTTCAGATCAGTTTGGGGCTGGGATGGTGCAAATACAAAGAGGAAGTCTCTGTCTCTGATTCAGGAGACCTATTGTTTCCAGGACTGCACATAATTTTTTGGTCTGGTCCTCAACTGAGATTTTGCTACCGTCACTACAACCCTGCTTACTGCTCTAATGGCTGTAATCACTGTGCCTCTCATTAATAGTTTGCACTGCATTTCTGGTCTTTAGTCTTTCTATCTAAAGTATCTATCTATCTCTCTATCAATCTATATATCTTCCTATCTATCTATCCTTTTCAAACACTGGAGACTAAAGTGTTTTGGCCCTAAGTAAAAGGCACTGCTTGTGTCTGCAGGATTGGTATTTTCACAGCACGTTCACAGCAAACACTTGTTCCTTCCATTCAGGTTCAGCCTGGCATTTGCTTATTGGCCTTTTTGGTGACCTGATGAGAATCCTGGAACCAGAGAAACATAGTGAAGCTAATGTTGTAGTGTAAGTTAGCACCATGCTGGCCCTGCCAACATGGCTAATTCAAAATACTAATGCTGGTGTACACAACACCACAGCTACCACAGCCAACACATCCATCCATCCATCCATCTTCTATACCCGCTTTTTCCTGAAAGCCAGGGTCATGGGGATCTGCTGGAGCCCATCCCAGCCCCCTCTCGGGACAAGTCACCAGTGCCAACACATTATTAACATTATTAAAGAAAAACTTTTTGTTTCAGTAGATAAATGTTCCAAAGTGCCAAAATGTCAATACACAGAAGAGCTTTTTTCCTGCCATGTGTTCCTGACTTTAAGCACACATGCACAGTCTTGTGCACCCATGGCTGTCTCACAGGCCATTTAGATGAACTTTCTCAGCTCTGTGTCTTTGTACAGGTGAACGGGGGCCTAACAACCAAATGTTGGCTTTGACAGGGAAATGTATTCATTTCATCTATTATTGTATTTACTAATAATCAAGCAATTTCTCGTATGTGGGTTGGGATAGAATTTGTTTCCTTATCTAGGATGGTCAAATGCTGTACCACAGGGTCTGATCACTGCAGGAGTCTTTCCTTATAGCACTAACACAAAGAAAACTGCATTTAGCTTTTTCAGCCAAAGTTTGTGAATGTAAATGTGATTTTTTCGGGCGATAACTCCCAAACATGATGACTCTGACAGGAGGTGAACCTCCGTCAGAACCAGACTCTGCAGACCCCACAGAGCAGAAAGTACTCTGCAGCCAACAAACCAGACAGTCCACAGGCTGAGTCAGTAAAGTGGAGACACACGCACTTACACACAGACACACAGAGAGACATAGAAATACACACACACACACTCACACACACACAAACAAACAGACACAGGCGCACACACACACACAGACATACAAACAAACACACACACTCAGGTGGTGCAGCGGTTAACAGGCTGCAGCTGTTGCTCTTCCTGCCTGTGGGTGTCACAGGTTGGACTGACGGCTGGTGTGGAACAGCTGGAGGATTTTACATAGATGACGTCCTTGTTTTCTCTTCTTCTCCTTTGTAAAATGTGAGTTTAGACTGAGGTGCGGGGAACAGCTGTCCAGTCGTGTTTCAGAAAAGATGAAATCTGGAGAGTCAGACAGACAGAGGTCATGAACAGAGAGAGGAAAGCTGATATAAAGACTGACAGACAGGCAGGAAGAAACTGAGAAGCAGAAATACAGACAGAAAGACAGGAAGAAGGAAAATAAGATGGAAAGACAGACTAAGGGAGGGAAACAATGAAAAGAAAAATAAACAGAGAAGAAAAGTAGGAAAGACAAAGGAAGAGACAGGGAAGCAGAGAGAGAAAGGAGAGGTAAAGAAAGAGAGTCATCAAAAGATGAAAAGCAAGACAAAAGAAAGAGACTGAAACCGAAGGATAAACGATGAAAAGCGACAGAAGAGGAAAACCCAGACAGACAGGGGTGGTGAAGAATGAAAGGCAGACGGATAGAAACAGAAAGATGATTCGCAATCAGCCTGTCTGCACCCCTCCTCCTCCTCCCTCCATTTTGTCGTCCTTGTCTGACGCTGTTCCAACACATCGGGGCTTCAGCCTCACATTCGCCGTCCAACCCACTAATGTCAAGGCAAAATAAAGACACGGTGCAGCTCTGTCTCATGTTAGCTGAACTTGCTGCAAACAGCTGGAATCCAGCAGAAACTCACATTTCTTCACAACATGTGTTTTAGCTGCTGCTCGATGACTCCTTAAATCACAGTTAATGGGTTTGAACCACCAGATCCATGGCTCAGGTGATCGGTCACTTCTCTGAGCTATACTTTCTCTGATTTTATACTGCAATACCCATCAGCCCCAATGATTCTCGTGCCACCCTTCCACTCCCAGCAAATGGCCGGGTTTGGTCACACTTGATGGAGATGGAGGAATCTAGTCTGTAGATTGTACGTTTGTCTGTGGGCTTTGAACTTGCCCACATATTGAGGTTTGAGCACATCTCAGGACTTTGACAGGCGAGCTACAGTATGGACAGCTTGACCAAAGTACAAGTCTGAGCTGGACTCACTGTGACCTCTGATTTCAAAAGACCCACCTCCAGATACAGCCCGGGACTGTAGCTCTGCTTTAGGAAGAACACAAAGCTGCTAGAGGCTGACAGATTTGAGAAAATCCACTGAAAAAGAGCACTTAGGTCCCATATAGTCCCCTGCAGGATAGGTGACAGTCCAGAGCATAATATTGCAGAGCAGATTCTCTTGTTCCTTTCAAGTATTTGGATGAACACGCCATCAGCGGCAGAATTATTGATAAGCAGATTAACCAAATTCAGCTGCTAATGTGACTTTGCTAACAGTTTGAGCAAACATGTCACTGGATGAATGAAGCTGTTTATCATCTGCTGTGACTGTGAACACAACCTGATTAGTTTAACACGTGGACACACGGACACACGGATAAACGGCGTCTGATGAAGTCCAGTGAGCTGGAAGAGAAATTAGTTGCAGCAGAAGCATAGAGAAAACCACAGAGTGCAGAAATGCATTGATGTGTTGTGTGTGCCTGGTGTTACGGCCAGCCTCTGCACCCCTACCACTGAGATTAATCCATGTATGTTTTCTGCATCTGCTGAATGATTAGTGTCTGATACCGACTCATAGTAAAAGTGTGTAGCTGCTTCTCTAGCTGGAGGGGCTCATTTCTATCTTTAGGCAGCATCAGTAACAAGGCTACCAGAGATTTAAAGCTCAGACTAGTAAACAAGAGGCAGTGCAGCACTGAGGCAACTAGAAACTCTGTGTGGTCGGTATACAGTCACAGCACAGCATTCAGTCAGCTTGTCACAGTTAGTAGCCATTCATGCAGCAGGATAACTGGAGAGCTCGTCAGGTCATATTTGGTCATGCACAATGCATTGGCACCTGAAAGACTCTCCGGCATGACAAACCACAGTGAGTGGTACCAATTGGGCTGTGTGTACCAATCATAGTTGGCTGTGGACGTGAAGAAGACGGCTCCTGTTCCACAGCCAGCAAGTCAGCCCTCAGAGAAGCACACCAAACAGTCATCCAGATAGTTTTACTGTGTGTTTACACTGAAAGTGTTGAGTTCTGGAAAGTTATCATGGCTGTTCCCCATTTCAGCAACTGCAGATGAAACGGCACTTGATTGGCCAGTGCCGCTCTATGCTGGCTGACGTTTTCTTGCTCTGCAGCAGGTGAAGAATGTTCGCGTTTTTTTATTGGACGAGCTGTGTTTTAAGGCTGTCTGAGATCAGTCATCCAATAAACTAAACAATCAGCCAGTCAGACCCATCCACCACCAAGAGATAATAGAAGTAAGTCATCCAGTCAGTCAGTAAGACAGTCAACCAGCCTATCTCCCAGGCAGCACAGCAGCCTGTTTATTCAGTGAGCCAATATGGCAGCCAGTCAACCAATCAGCCGACCAGTCGGTCAGTCAGTCAGTTGCGGCAACAACATACTGAGATTATCTGGAGCATGTGATGTATGCGTTTATACCATCACTCTCTCTCTCTTTCTGTCTGACTGTTTCCCGTTTGCACCTCCATCTCCCCACTGTGAGTGTCCCCACGTCTCCACCTCCTCCTCTGGGAGCCAGAGACTAAACGTCTGGACTCGCCACAGCGTCTCACAGCTAATCCACATCAGTGTGTGACTCACAGATTCACTGATCTGCTGATTCACTCTTTAAATCCTCCAAAAGGTGTTACAACCAGGCAGCATTTAGAGCAGAAATCTTTTTTCTTCCTGACAACAAACCAACGATCAGACACACACAGAAACAAACTGATGTGCCATGAACAAGATAGTGTGCATGTCCAGAATCTGTCATGGCCTGTTACAGCAGCCAATCACAGGGCTGACACACAGAGACAGACACACACTTTTAGAGTCACCAACCAACCTAACCTGCATGTGTTTGGACTGTGGGAGGAGAAAACCCACACAGACACGGGGACAACATGCAGATTCCACACAGAAAGGCCCCGGGTCCACCGGGGTTCAGACCCTAATCCTAACCTGCATGTGTTTGGACTGTGGGAGGAGAAAACCCACACAGACAACATGCAGACTCCACACAGAAAGGCCCCGGGTCCACCGGGGTTCAGACCCTAATCCTAACCTGCATGTGTTTGGACTGTGGGAGGAGAAAATCCACACAGACACGGGGACAACATGCAGATTCCACACAGAAAGGCCCCGGGTCCACCGGGGTTCAGACCCTAATCCTAACCTGCATGTGTTTGGACTGTGGGAGGAGAAAACCCACACAGACAACATGCAAACTCCACACAGAAACAATGATATGGTCTAACATCTCATCTTTGTAGGGTATTTGTCAACTTTGTCCTTTAAGTCACTTTGGTGATTTGTGGGCAGTTTGACAGAATTATTGTAAAAAATCGAAGAAATGTGAAGTGTATGTTGAAGTGGTGTTAATGTAAACGCCTAATGAGAATAATGAGACTACTTTCATTTTGTGTTTTTTTCTCAGGAGAAATGTTTGCACAAAGGAATTCTTGGCAGCATTTTGAGCTGGTTTTACATCCTCTAAAAAAATCATCTCCAACTTTACTGATTTAGTAGTCAGTGAGTGTGGAAAATACAAAACCCTGTGAACCCTGTGAAATTCATGGCTCCACCTGCTATCACCAGTTTTAATGAATCCTTTTGAATGCAGTGTTTAAGGGGCACTCCACAGCACAAAGAGAATTTCTCAGCCTTTGAAACAGCTGAATAATGTCTTGTGATGTTATAGAGTTAGAAACATATTCCTTATGGAAAATGTAGGACGCTGCTTTTGTTTTGGCAGTCTCCTCTGAGTGTGCCAACTTTATGAGGAGGCATTGCTAAGATGCTGAAGCCTCTGTGTAAGTCCTGACAGAATAAACATCCAGCTTTTAGGATCAGAGGCCTTTGTATTGCTGCTGTTTGGTGTAAGTTTTCTCCAAAAACCTCCAGCTTCAGCCATTTCATTTGAAAAGAAAACAGTGCACGTGGAATTACACATGGTATGACTTTAGGAAACACCATAATTGTATTGCATTTCCCACTGAGATTCTTTATTCTGTTACACTTCATCCCCCATTCAATGCACAGTCTAGACCAGACTAATTGAGTGTCTACTCTGTTGATTCCGGCTATTAACCATCTGTGCCTCCTCTTCTATCTCTCTACCCCCTTTTTCATCCCACCTCTCTCACCCCTGTCACCTTCTCTCCTCCCTGTCTTTCTCTTCAGGAGTTTGGGAGATTACTAGGATGCTGAGTATCTTTCCTCCTCATCACGGTTCTCCACCCTGCTCTCCATGACCTGAGAGCGCCACCACAGTGGGAGGAACGAAACACCAGAGAGAGAGAGCGAGAGAGAGACAGAGGAGGGCAGAAGGCCAGGGAAGGAAGGAAGGAAGGAAGGAAGGAAGACACTTCTTTGCTGTTATTGTTTGCTTTCACGTTCTGAAATGGCGACGACAGAGGGCAGTGCGGCCCCAGTGGTCCAGGAAGACGGGAAAACCCCTGAGAGTAAGCCAACGGAGACTGAGCAACCAGCTAAAAATGCAAATGCAGAGACTGTCAACAATGAGGTTGTCGATAAAGATGGTGCCGCTGTCAACAGCGAGGTGGTTGATAACAAAGAGACTGTGAACCACGACACAGCGGCGGCGGCAGGAACTGAGGAAGGAGAGGAAGTAGCGAGCGGAGAGGCACCACCTCCTCAAAGCTCAGAAAATGTTTCTTCTGCTGAGCCCAAAACCTCGTTCCTGGACTCCTTCCTCAACAAGAGTGGCCTGGGGAAGGTGATGGGTGGAAGGAAGAAGAAAGAGCAAAGCACAGCGGCAGGAGGAGGAGAGGAAAATGCAGCTGAGGGAGGAGAGAAAGAGGGAGAAAAAGGAGCTGAGGAGGCTGCAGCACCTGAGGGAGGAGCAGAGGGAGGTGCAGAAGGAGAGGTAGCAATAGAGAAAGCTCCACAAAATGTGGAGAAGGAGGAGGAGAAGAAAGGAGAGAAGGGCAAACCTGCAGAGGCTAAATCCACAGTTCGAGACCTTATCAGGAAACCAGTGGCAAGGATCTTCTCCCATCGCAGTACAGAGAAGAAGGACGGCACCACAGCAGAACCCCAGAAACAAGTAAAAGTCCGCTCCAAGTCTCTGGACCGGCTGGAAGATCCAGAAGCACTTAACACCACTGCAGACTCTACCACAGAGGAGGGAGGAGGAGCAGGAGGAGAAGAGGGAGGTGCAGAAGGAGAGCAGAAAGCCTCTTCCTCAGCAGCAACCAAGCACATGAAGCGCTGGCACTCCTTCAAGAAGCTCATGGCTCAGAAGGCCCACAAGAAGAGTGGAGGAGGAGGAGAGGATGGGAAGGAGGATGGAGCGGAGGGTGGAGAAGGAGGCGGTGGAGACTCCTCCACGCTGGACTCCAAGGAGTCAGGCCAGAAGAGGTGGAAGCTGAAACGCTCCTGGACCTTCCAGGGCCTGAAGAGGGACCCATCCATGGTTGGCATCAGCAGCAAGGCTAAGAGCTCCGACAAAGACTCCGCAGACACCTCAAAGCCAGAGGAGGCAGAAGCAGGAGAAGAGGAGGGAGAAGAGGCTAAAGCAGAAGGAGGAACAGAAGAGGCCAAGACGGAGGGGGGGGAGGAGGAGAAGGCAACAGCAGGAGGTGGGATGGTGACGCAGCACGCCAATGAGATCTGGACCTCTTTCAAGAAACGTGTCATCCCCAAGTCCAAACGAGCCAACACAGAGTGCGCCCCCAGCGGGGAAGACGACGTCACCGCTGCAGGTGAGGCAACAAGGTCTGACAGATATACCACAACCCTGACACTGCAGCAGGTTTATCTGGGACATGTTACCATGGTAACAAGATTCACATCCAGGCCGAGACCCCCAAACAGCATCCTTCGTTGGTAGTGGGGAAGAAACTCTGACTTTTGAGATGATAACGTGTGAGTTCTTAAACATCAATAACAAATTGGCAGCAGGCTGACCTTTATTTCCTTCCTGTTGCTGTCCAGGGAGCAGACAGATGTTAGAGGTTTACTGCACCAAGTGTTGATGTAATGCAAACTGTTTTTTTTTTTGAAGAGATCTGATTTTGCCCTTGAGTATTATTGATTTAGATTTTTTTTCATTTTTAATAGAATTTGGTTTTACATGCATTAGGTCAGCAACAGTTCTGGGTCTGTGACTGGGCAGCACTTCAGTGATGGTGCTTGTTTTCTGTCAGTTTATTTAGTGTTTTCAGCCCCGAGGTTTTGACTGTGGTAAATATGATTTTCATTATGGGGCTGAAATTTGAAACTTTTACCATGTTAACTTTGATCCTGGCCCTGTGATGGACTGGTGACCTGTCCAGGGTGTACCCCTGCCTTCCACCCGAAAGAGAGGCTCCAGCAGATCCCGGTGACCCTGGTTAAGGAATAAGCGGGTATAGAAAATGGAGGGATGGATGGAACTTTGATCCTGTGCTATCCATCATTCAGCCCCTTTCAGATTTTTGAGGTTTTAACCCTGAACTCTCTTCTTACCTCCAGGTGAGGAGGGGGCAGCGGACGAGGGCAAAGATGGGAAGTCAGCCAAGGCCAAGCGCTCACATTTTGGCCGCGCAGTTTCCCTGAAGAACTTCATCCTGCGGAAGGGCAAGTCCACCAGCGTAGACCTGGGTGAGGGCGCCAAGGAGGAGGAGGAGCCTGCAGAGGGCAGAGAAGCAGCGGCGGAGGAAGCAGCCGATAACGAAGATGCCACAGCAACCGAGGAGGCCAATGACAAAGATGCAGCAGCTGCTGAGGAGACACCGGTGGAGGAGACCAGCGGGGAGGTGATAAAGGAGGCAGAGAAGGCGCCAGCTGAAGCTCCGGTCACCAATGGAGAGAATGGCTGCTCCAATGGCACAGCAGAGGAGAATGCCACACACAATCACCAGGAGGACGAGAAGATGACGGGGAGTAGCCCCGTGAAGAAGAGCAAGGAGACCGGAGGAATAAAAGAGGAGACCAACGCCAAGATCATCAACTCCACGGTGGCTGTGAACAGCGGTGAGTTAGACCATGGCGGCTGGGACTCTGACGAGCCACAACACAACAGCAGCAGCAAAGGAGGAGATACTAACAACAGACAACAACCAGTACCAGCACTAACAAACAATAGCAGTAAACAAACTAAGACCAGCTGCCAAGAACCTGAGCTAGCATTAGCCGTTAGCAGGGAGGAGGAGGGAGGGGAGGTAGAGTTGCCACAAAATGGAGGTTGTCATGATGGTGCTGAGTCATGTGACCAGGGAGAGAGGGAGAGGGAGGGGGAGAAGGAGGAGGAGGAGGAAGATGAAGAGGAGGAGATGAGGAAGAGGGATTTGCGTGAGGCAGCGGTGGCCATCGTTCAGAACGTGATGTCAGCAGCAACTGACCAATTAGAGAGGGAGCTGTGCATCGATAATGGTTTAAATGGGTGTTATGATGCTGACATTAGATAAACAACTAAAACACACACACACACAACACACACACACACACATTTATGCAGAGGTAAACACATAAATGTGCCAAATGTAAAGTTACACAGTTAGTTAGCACAGGCTAGTAGACTATAACGTGCATGCAGCACACGTTAAAGCAATTCTGTCATTTGCACACACACAAAGAAAACCAGTGTACGAGTGTTCCGATCCTTAGGCATGTCCCCCTCTGTAGGCGGTTGCATGCTGCAGTTCTTCCTAAAGCCGTTGAAATAAACTGTGGTGTGGTAAAATAAGCTGTGAGTGGATGGAGGACAGTGAGAAGCTTCCCTCAGGTTCATGAAACCATTTAACATGGACTCAGGTGGCGAGTGTGGCAGCTATGGGTGAAAGCTGACTGTTCATGGACGTGTATGAAAGTATAAATATCACATTAGCTGCTCCATGACACAGCATGTGATTGTTCAAGCTGCAGCGCTTTTAATCAGACTCTGCAATAACCTTTTTGGTTTTTGCTTGATGCAGTTTGGTCAGATTTGACCCTCTGACATTATTGGGCTGAGCACTGATGTGAGAAAATACAATAATGGTGATGAAATTTTACATCTCCTGATGTTTTAAAACTTTATGTAGAGGTGCACTGCTGAGTGTACTTTGCTCTTTTCCACCGCTTCACTTCTCATTTGTACATTTCGCACACTTCCACCTGGGAGCCGCTCTGAGCTACAGGAGGTGAGGCGCCTGTGAACCAGCAGGAGCTCTGGTCTCTCCTCCATTATTTATTAGTACCAGCCTCCTCTCCATCCAAGTGCCCTGTGAGGCCTGGTGTCCAGCAACCGCCTCGCTTTCATCTCAGCACAACTGATGCTTGTGAAGAGCATCATGGCTCCTGCTGCCGCCATGCGGTTTACTGGATGCCCCTTTGAAGCTCAAACTGTTGTGCTAAAATTGAACACCTAATGTTTCTCACACTTGAGACCACACTGAGCTCTGTGGTGTCAAGAAGATGCCCCAGCAGCTGCTTTTTTACTGAAAATAACAGTAGAGCTAAAAAATAAACACCATCAGATATCCAACAGCCAGCGTTTCTCTTTCCCACATCAGTAAAAATGGGTCACAGCTGGAACTAACACTGGGAACACTTAACGTTGGTGAGCATTCACAAGAGACAGGCATAAACATTATTATTTACACATTGGAAACTATAATTATGGTAATTCTCACATGGCACAAACAGCATTATCTATAGTGAAGCAACAACTGCTTTTCTAACACACTCAGTTAGCGGGCGCTCAGATCGGAAATGGGAGGTCACCTGAGCTTTGGAGCCCTGCACACAGGCTGGAAAATGAAAGCAAACAGAGCCTATAATGGTGTTTCAGGTCATGGTGACACCTGGGAAATGTGAGCTGAAATGTGGCTGATATAGCTTTTCCTGTCAGATCACACAGGCAACTGATATTGTCTTCTCTGACTTTTCCTTTAATGAAGGCAGAAACCAAGACCCATGCACCATCATTTTGAAAGGAAATGATGTCTTAATAAGTAAAGACAGTAAATACAGCCACTCTACCCAAGTCTTCCAGCTGATACTGAGAGTTGTAACAAATGGTTCATAAACTGCAGCAAACACATTTAGATACTGGTCTGACTGGACTGGGAACATCTGCTTTCTATCTGCTGTCCTCCATGTCAATGCAGAATGAAGTGTCACAGGGGCCTCTTCAACAAGCCAGATTAACTAGTCCCTCTGTCTTACTGTCTGCAGCAACATAAGGCAAGATGCTGTCAGACAGACAGACAGTCAGAGAAACAGACAGTCAGAGAGACAGTCAGTCAGGCAGACAGAGACAAACACAGTCAGACAGACAAACAGTCAGTCAGACAGTCAAACACAGTCAGAGAGAAACAGACAGTCAGTCAGACAGACAGTCAGAAAGACAGTCACAGACAGTCAGTCGGAACATCTTCCTGTTCTGGTCATGTGATGCTGATCCTCCACACTGTGACGCCATATTTCTCCCATGAAGCTGTTGTGTTGTTGTTGTTTGCGTTGTATCCGTCGTTAACTCAGACATGAACTAATGTAGAGACCTGTAGCATAAACTCACATCCAACATCTGACTGTTTATTATTCTCCTTTTCCTATTTGTAATACATCTCTTCTGTTATCATTTGCCAGACAAAAAGGCGGGAAACGTGTGAGGCCACACAAAGAGGATTAGAACTGCCCGGGATTCGCTGAGCAAGGAGCTCTGAGCCCCGCCCCCACCTCCCCAAAATCCCCCTCCTCGCTCCCTTTCGTCATCCCTCCTCCTTCCTCCCGAATAAACGGAGTAATCACGTGTTAACAGACGACCATGGTGAGAGAGCGAGCGAGATGATGAGAATTCATGTAGATGAGAAGTGAAAAATAATCATTACTCAGAAAGCAATAATTCAAGCCCTTCTTCTTGTCCCCATCCATCCCTTCATCCACCCATACCTCCGTCCAGTACATGTACCAGTTTTTATCTTTCCTTTGCTTGTCTGTGAGATTTTTTTTATTGTCTATGAGAAGAGCAAAATTCAGAAATGTAAAAAAAAAAAGCAAATCGAGCCATTCCACGTCCCCACCGCCCTGTTTTCTCTTCGTTGACCTAATTAAACTCTGCTCTGTCTCTACTGACTTCTGATTGGTTGATTTAAAGAACAAAAATAAACAAAAAAAAACTTAGTTTTATATTGACGGCCATTTTGGTTTGTAGTCCCCTCTCGACCACCCTTTGTCCCTCATCCGCCCCGTAGATCTTTGCCAGGACCCCGTGCTACACTATATAAACTGCCCTGAGGACTGCCACCTCCCAACACTGCAACGTCTTCAGCTCTGTGTGTTCAATGTTTTTAGACTGTTATATTGTGTACATGATGAAAAAAGGAAATCACTGAATATTAAAGTCAAAAGGTTTTTTCTTCTCTTTGCTTTGGATTCTTCTTTTTCTTCGTTTTTTAAAAACTCATCTTCTCACTGTTACGCAGTCTGACGATATGCTGTAATTAAAAAATGATGATGATGATGATGTTTTGTTGGTCCAAGTTTTCACATGTCCGCTAGCAAATTGTCCAGAAAAATAGTACAATAAAGACTAAAATCTAACACCTAAAGTGCAAGGCGCTGTGGGCTTTTTATTTCTGTGTGTCTGCAGTGTAGCGTCCAGACGGCGCCTGCAGGGTGGAGGCACGGGGCAGGGCGGGTCGATATTCTGGATCTCCATTGGATGCTCATTAATCTGTATATTGATAATCTCATCCTTTTACATAATGGGCAGAATAATAGAAGATTTCTTTGTATTAAAGTAGATTTGTGTGTATTATCTGCGGCAGGTTTTCATGTAGATGGGAAAGGGCGTCCATATGCCAGCCGCCACCGCTGGGACGGACATTTTACACATTTGTATGAAACTCTGAAAGGACACTGTGACCTCTGACCTTCTAGTTACACAACGATTTAAGTTAAAAAAAACACCTTTCACATTTAGGTTGTAGCCTTTTTCATGGTTTAGTCCTTTCAGTCCAATTAAAGCTGCAGCACAGTAATGTTTAGATCCAAACTGAGGGTTGGGACGTCAGCAGGAGAATAAGTTAATAAAAGATGTTTCTGCTCAGCAGGTGTTTTAAATTTATTTTATACCTTTTCTCTTTCATTGTAGAAACATGGACAGTTTCGCTCTTCTGAGGCCTTTCAAGACTTTACTACCGTAATTTCTGGAGTATTAGTCCCACTAAGCAACAAATGTGGAAAGAATAATGTCGGTTTAGAGGCGTCTGCCTGCAGCTGTTTGGACTGGTTCTTCCAGTTCAGGCCATTGAACTTTCTTTGCTTTGTCACAGCATCAGGCATTATCTCTGCTCCAGGCTCTGACAGGTTTTGCTTTCTGCTGTTGCAGTTGCAGTATAGAGCATTCTTTTTGGTGGCGTTTTTACATTTAGCACTGCATTTCAGTTTAGTGTTAGTCTAAACCTTTTGCATTTTTGCTGATATTATTTCTGTTGAGTCACAGTGTATTCTGTTGGGATAAAACTTTACTCATAAGGTCAAAGGTCAACACCAAGCACAGGTTCTGTGTTAATATTCAGCCTGGTGGATGCATCAAACTGAGCTAGAACAGAGAAACTGGGAAAGAAAAGAAGCACCATAAGTGAGTCGGCCTGCTTAGAAGAAAAGAGGAACAAAATGCAGGACAAGGAGGAAAAACAGCTTTTCATTTGACATGGCAGGAAAATACTTTCAGCCTGAATTTTATTTATTTTAACCATTTCAAACAAAAGCAAGGTTTTTGTTCAGCTTCTATTGTACCTGTTGTCCTCAGAGCTGCTGCGTGGGCTTCCTTTCTCCCTTTGGGAAGGTGTGAAGATCCAGAGTCTGTCCAGACAGCTTCATTCACCAGCATCATCACACACTTTCTGTTTAGCAGCAGGTACAGGTGCATTTAAACATTCAGGTCTGCAAAGTTAACATTATTTATCCACAGTAACACAAAGTTGAAAGGAGTGATGCAGTTTGTGTTTATACAAATGAAGGTGCTTCACAGGGCAGTGCTGAGTTGGACATGGACCAAGTCATGTGGTTGTGGTTATTGGTGTTTTCAAAACATCAGATGGAGCTGATGGTCTGTATTTACTGTCACGATCAGGGTCTCTGAAAGGGTCCACAGGCCACACATTGAGACTCCCAGCAGCAATAATAGCACATCTAGCTGTCTGCGAAGGGCGTGGTGACGATAATTCCCTACTGTCAGTTGAAATCGGCAGCATATTGTCTTGATGTCAGACCAAATCTCTGGGATTATGTTATTACAGCCGTAATGCCACAGTACAGCAGCTACACACACACACACACACACACACACACACACACACACACACACACTGAAACACCCTCAGGAAAACTGATGCTTTGTCATTTAAAGATGTCTTAATGGACAAAGGAGGCAATGATCGCATCAGTCATGACGATGTGTTGAGTGTGAACCAGCAGCTGTGGCATCTAGATTAACACACGTCAAACACGTCTTCATTAAAAAGGAAGCAGCAGATGGAGAATACGATGGCACAATGGGACATAACTGAGCGGGGACAGACGTCTGCACATTTGTCTTTTCACTGGTTTGCACTTAAGGTCAAAGACACAGCAGAGGCACGTCAGGTGGATTAGGCTGCATGTCAGGATTATGATGTAAAGACAGCAGCAGCTGAATATAACACACACCTACAGGTGCTGTGTGGACAGGCTGTTTTCCTAATCCTGTCTTCAAGATTAGATGAAACAAAAAAAGCAGAATCAAAGATGTGAGCAGTTCAGCGGCACCTGAGAGCAGCTGAGTGAGGCCGATTGGCATCCAGGCTACAGTTTCTATCATTAGATCAAATTAGAGTCTGCAGATGGAGGATTTGGGGTCAAGTATAAAGACATTTGGAGCAGAGAGAATATATTAGGACTGAGATAGAGAACAGAACTTTAACGCTGACTGCTCCATGCCGCAATATTAATGTTACACAAGTAGGTCAGTAGCATCATCACAAATTTATACGCTGGACCCTGCTAGAGTCCGAGGCTGAGGTGTTGCTGGAAGTGCTGGAAAAAAGGCAACAAGAACCGAGGCCACAACACACAGCACCACTGGCCTGCAGCTGTTTGCCACCAGGTTGTCACTGTTCAACTTAAACTGAACTTTGTCAATGGATAAAAGTGCAGCTGGGAAATATCACCAAAACACAAACGCCCATCGTTTGTGATGTAAGGCCACACACACAATTGGCCTGATGTTTGTCAAATGTCCAGAAAAGCAGAAATTTTTCACTTATATAGGCTATAAAATTAAAAATACAGAGCTGATCATTTACTTTGTATTATTAACTTTGATTTATTTACAAACCACACAGCACAAATCGTTACATAGTCAAGGTCTTTTTTTGGACAACAACAAACTAATGCTGCCGTTGGACACACAAATACATTAAATTGAAGTGCTGGTTTCCAACACCCAGTCTCAATGAGTTCAACATAATTACCAAGGCCTTGAAATAACTTACTAACTGGAGTGAGTCCTGCCTCCACTTCTCACAACAATCAGAAGAATACATCACATTTAAATCATCCTCACTGACATTTAAACAGTTTGATCAATGTGGATCTGTTCTCTCACATCGATGCAGTTACTTTGGTGAAAACCTGAAACTTGCATTACTTGGACTTTATAGTCTGTGAGCGTGCACATAGACTGTGCCATATTTTTCAGCATTCATGCAAACTGTATGGAAAACAAATCAATACAAGCTGTCAAAACAATGGGATTGTATTGGCTTCACCAGTTCTGCTAATCAGATAGGGCATCTGTAGATATTCAATTTTTCAGCCCTCTGAAGAAGGATCTAGTTAAAAAACAAAACAAAACAAAAAAAAAACTTTGACAATATCCATAATTTATAATCTATTCTAGAATGGCGCCTGTAAGGCTAGTTACAGCACCTTCTCTGTTTTTGCAAGTTTTTTACTGAAAGTCTGTTAATCCAAGTTAAGTCAAGATCTATGCTTTCTCTCTGATAATGGATGAAAGTGGATGAGTTGGGATCTTCTAATTCCAGTGGAGAGACATATGGAGATTATGGAAACTGCATCAGAAAATATACGTTTCTTTGGCAACAGCATCTACACAAGGGAGCAACTGTTAGCTCTCAAGGGAACAAGTCTGCTTCTTGGTATAAAACCTGAAATCCCCCAAGACCTGAGGAGTCGTAGGAGGGGCTGCAGAGCAGGAGTGACACATTGAGAAAAACGTAGGAGATTTAAACCATTTCTCCCAAAAATTATTATGGGAAATGTGATGTCACTCTGCAACAAAGTGCGAGCGGACAGAGGGAAACAGAGCGGCAAGAAAAGAGGTGGTCTCTCTGTTTTTGTTAACTCTAAATGGTGCAAGTGAAAGACTGTATCTGTACTTCAGACGTTGAACTGTTGGTGGTTGGACTGAGGCCATACTACCTGCCCCGTGAGTTTTTACACGCCATTGTTGTGACTGTTCCTGCATCATTCCTCCATCAGCTGCAGCACAGAGTGCATGTGACATCGTCCACACAGTTGTCACTGGTCTCCAGACAAAACACCCCAGTGCCCTTATACTAATTAATACTGATTTTAACCATGTCAGTATTTCGGGAAGTCTGACCAACTTCAAACAGTATGTGGACTGTACAACACGAGAAAATAAGATTCTTGATCTCCTTTATGCCAATGTGAAGGAGGCATACAGCTCTTCAGCCCTCTCCCCGCTTGGTGGATCAGACCACAACTTAATATATCTAGTACCAACACACAAGCCCGTAGTAAGACAGTCTGCTACCAAGAGGTATGCGAAGGTTTGGTCAAAGGATGCTGAGGAGGCCCTGCAGGAGTCAGTCTGTAGTAGCGAGTGCACTGTTCTTTGCAGTTGTGTTCTGGGGAGGTGGCATCAAGGCTGGTGACTTGACTAAACAAGTTGATCAGGAAGGCAAAATCTGTTGTTGGACTGGAACTGGACAGTCTGGAGGCTGCGCGCGCGTGCACACACACACAAATAAATAATTACTTTATTACTTGTCTACATACATGTTAATTATTTTATTAATTAATTTAATTACCATTAATTAATATACTTTAAATAATATTAATTCATTCATTCATATTAACAACTTTAAGTTGTTTAAGTTAAGAATAACTGCTGTAACAATTGAATTTCCGCGTGGGGATTAATAAAATACTTCTTCTAACTTCAGCCTTAAATGCTGGTGATTCAGAAAAAAACACTTTCTCTGATGCTGCTGATGAGCGAGCAGGCTGCTGCAGGTACCAGCAGACAGCAGAGCAGGACACTGCTCCCTGCAGGCTCCAGTGGATGATGTATAGAGCATTCAGTCCATTCAGACCAGTCACTGTCAAGACCACACACACGCACGCACACACACACACACAGCTGGCTGCTGTCATAGAAAACGCTGCAGTTCTGTGTCAGCAGATACTGGAAGTCATTGTACTTCCACAGAATCAAGCAAAAGGATGCAGAGATGCACGACAGACAAAGGACTCTGGCTGCACCTTTTAGGATGTGAGTACTGCCAAACACTGACAAGTCTAATACTTTGCATCACCTCATGTCTTCTGTTGAGCTCTACGACAGTCGTACAACTGCTGACTGCCAACACTAAGTGGTCTGTCATCTGCAGTAGCAGCTCTATCACTAGTATCACTGGTTCTGCAGGTATCTGACCATAAAGTGAACTACTGGCAAAAAGTCCAGTTCTGACCCACTGATGGCAGTTAATGAAGAGTTGAATGAATTTCAAGGGTGACACAAATATATGCACAAAAATCCATGTCATCCTGTCCAGTAGCTGTTGAGTCATTTCTTTCAGAACCACTGCCTCACAGTTGGGCTATAGAAACAGTCCTGGGGTAACCAAAGTCACTGGACAACATGAACATCTGCAGATGGAATTCCAGATGTTTCAGTCAAAGCCGAACGTGCCAACTGGCTCAGTAGGATTCATCATTTGGGGAGCATGAATTTCAATATGAAACGAAACGGCTTCTGATGCATTAGTGAAAGTCATCAGACTGGGTCGACCAATTGACATCAAAGCGTACAATAAAGTAACTGTGGTAAGATGGTGAAACCCCTGGTTCACGTGTCTGAACAGCCAGTCAGAGTCTTTGTTTGCTCCGTGGAGCCTCTGCAAAAACTGTGGCTTTGAAATACCTCTGAGGAGACTGAACACACAAGGCAATGTTTTCATTTAAGTGGAGCAAATATCAAACATTTCCACTGAGCATAATTAGCCAAATGCAGCAGATTCTGCATCCTTTTTAGTACTGTTTACTGTAAAATGCTGCTAAAATGGATCCAAACCATTGTTCACTCACAAACCAAAAGGTGTTTTTGGTTTTACAGTATCAGATGACCCAAATGAAACTCAACATGAACTGTCACGATAAAAACAGTTTCCACAGCAGTGAGGAACAGAAGCAGATGCACTCTGCAGCAGAGAATCTCCTTAACATTGAACTGGTCAAAACTTATAGAGAGATATAAATACAAACAGGCAAATATAAGAAAAACAAAAGATCTGAGTGCTGCTGTGAATGATTTTTCTCCCAGTGTATGTACAATCAAGGCTTACAAAGCTCATAAAACCAGGAACTGAATCACACACCGACACCGTCTTCACAAAGCAAACCTTTGTTCTTCTCCGTATTTCTTCTTTCGTCCATCAGTTCATCTTTCATTCATCTTTTCCTCCTCAAATGTGCATTTAATCAACATCTTATTTTTCCAGTTCCTGTGCCGATGTTGTTTATCTGTCTCTTGGACAGACCTCGTTCTCCTACTCCATGTCTCCCCACTTGTCCGTCCTTTTTCACTCCATCTTGGACATCTCAAACTTCGTCGTCATGGCTTCCTGCAACAGAAAACACACATCACACTGGATAACACAGAAACTTACTCAAGCTGCATTGTCTGTACATGTGGGACAAACCCTATGGGCATAATGGGCTGCTATCACAGCGTCCAATGGGTAAACTGGGACAAGCATTTCTTTGAGGACTGTTGAAACTCATTAAGGTTTAGTGAGAAGCACACCACAGTCTAAAATATTACTTAGGGTGTCACAATAGATTAAGGAGGGGCCGAGGTTTCCAGTGATCCCTCTGTGATCCTTTAACACATCACTGCATGTATGTCCCAGCCACAGGCACGTAACACGTACCGCTCAAACAAGCAACAGCCATACAACACCAGCTACAGTGCACGCCGTGGCCTCAGGGATTTCACATACAGGGATTTCAAAGGCCTAAATTTAACAGAAAACATAAAACAATTTCAGACAGCACCTGAAAACTCAAGGTCAGTGCTGCAGACAGTGTAACGTTAGCATGGATGTCACTGTTGCTGCTGTCACGTCACAGTGCTGGTTCGAGTCTTTCCTTAACCCCGATCCCAGGCCTGGGATAAAATTGTATTTCCAGATTTATTACAAAAGATCGTTGGATAAATTTGAATAAAGTCTGACAAATTTGAATAAAGTCTGACAAACTATATATATATATATATATATATATATATAAATAAAATGAAAGCAAAGTCTCACGATTCAAATGGTGTAAAGCAATTTAGGATTGAATTATCATAGCGACTAGTTTCTTAACGTTTAACAGTACAAATATTGGAAAAACACTAGTTCTTACCTTTTCTGTCGTGTTACTTTGTACATGTACTGAAACATCCAAGTACTGCGTATCCTTTTTTTCGTTAGTATCCAGGGAACATAGTGCATCCGTGTTTTAGTCCTAAAGACATATTATCCCTGATTAAATCCATAAAACCATCGTCCTCCTCATGAAGTTTTAATCCGGTTCGTTTTACGGTTGATTTCGCCTTTTATTTAATAAAGATTGACAAAGCAAGCTTCTGTGAATCACATGAGCCCTCAATCAAACCTGCTTATTACGTTTTACAGCGTAACTAAGCATAAAACCAATAGGAATCACCACTGAGAGCAAACCCCACCTGTGGGATAGATCAATTTCTAATGACAGTAGAACCAGCCAGTCGCATCGTGTGTCAATGATGACTGACGTATATTGTAGCCAATGAAACGCCCTTTTCAGCAATGTATTACACTGTATAGCCGATAAAGCGTAAAGGGGATTTAACCAGCTCCCACCGCTACAGTAAATTGCCTTGATAACAGTGGGCACGCAGCGGACGAAGCTAGAGGGGGAAGGGGAGTCATATTTCATATTTTACAGCGTGCAATAATAAACCGGAAAGCTTTTCCTTCAAACGACACCAAGGTCATCAATATAACCCTTAAAATGTACAGACAACAGTGAGTTTAATTTGAGTAAGTGTTGTTCGGCCGTCTGCAGAAAAAGGGCGGGGGAACTAAGAGGTTTTAATGTTCTTGCAACATCTGTAAAAATTCTAAAGTTAAATTGGATCATGTTTAAGCTCTTCAGGCTTTAAAACCAAACTCCGTGCCTTTGGAAACCTCTGAATTATCTCTGTTTTTCTGGTCTGTGCTCAGAATAAAGTGACTTTGCTGCTCTAGTCCAGGGGGAGACCAGGACTGCACTGCTGCTGTTCTCTTCTCTCCTCGGTCTTTGTCAGTGGCGACTATTTCATGGCTGTAACGTCTCAGTATTTCACACTTTGTCCTCTTCTGTCCATCCCTCTGTCTTCTTTGAGAGGAGGACGACATTAAGACGATTCCTTTTGGTGCAGACATGATGGATGAAAACCCCAAGCAGATGAGTGACAGAGGAGAAACTCATTTGTCTGGTTTTAACAAGACGTCTGGTGAGGAAGTGAGCTGGCTGTGCATCTCAGGTTCACTACTGATTTTCTATTTTAGGCACATTGATGGGGAAACGTGTCAGCTGACGGATGGTCACTAAAGCAAAAGCCAAACCTTTTTTAAAACGTCAAGGAGCACTTTTGTTTTCACAGTTTCTTCCCTACAAACTGTATGAGTGATTATTTATTGCATCATCTGTCTTAGTTTAAAATGGTGCAGGATGGGGGGTGATACAGAGAAGGAGCACTTATTTCCCTTTAATTAGAAAAATACACCTGTTTTCAGCTAGCAAATTACATATGCAGCTGCAAACTGATTTGAAGGTTTCATTCTTCTTTCCTTTGTTTGTCTGCTTTACCTCCATCCTCTTCCTCCTTGCAAAGTCTATAAAAGGGCATTCCAGTATACAAGTGCCTCATATTCACTATGGATTTTAATATCTCTCTGAGTGCACACAGCAGCTTACAAAAGACATTGATTTTACATCAGAGGCACTTTGTTGATTGTTGGTTCAGCTCTGATATCAGAGTAAACCATGTGGGAAATGGTGTGAATGAAGAGTCAACAGGGGAGAAGAACCAAATGACAAACAGATTTTGACCTGTCTGATAAAACTGACTGAGTAAGCTGATAAACGATCGATTATCGCTGGTGTTGTGTTGATTGGTCATGGCTGCAGCAGCACTAACACCTCGAACACACACACGAATACATCACGTCACACATCACGTTGGTCTGCTCGCCATGACAACACAGAAAAGGATGACATAACCATGGCGACTGATAATCTCTCCTGATTATCTACCACCCCCTGCTGTTCTGAATCAGAACTACAGAACATCTACAGCACATCTATACATTCACATTCTACAAAAAACAGCCTCACTTTCCTCTTTAGCCTTTTTAGGCTTTTGATAAATTTACACTTCACAGTTATATTTCTGAAAAATGTTTTGGAAGAGATCTAACACTCGTTAAGTAAAGGGACATTTGATCAAAACAGTTTACACCTAACACTTGAAAAACTACATTTTTATTCAGACTTCCTGGTTGATGACACAGGATACGCCCACCAACACGGCCCCAGCATTTTCATTTTAACACAGCTCAAACGTCCGAGAGAATCCAGCCTAACTCTCTAAATGTGTCTTTGCTGTTCTTGTCTCAAGGCTCAGTAAATGAACACGACCCACAGCTTCAAAATGAAATTTCATTTTCTGTTTTCGGTTGCCATTTATTTTCACTTGACCCTGAAATGACCTACAAAGTCTAATCTAGTTTTACTGCAGCAATGTGGGAAAACCAGACAACCTACCTCATCAGAGTCCAGCAGGGGGGGCAGGGCGCTGTGAGGGGGAAAGACTCAGCATTAAATCTGAATCATTTTAAGGTTTAATGAATGATGAGAGAGAAGAATCTGACAACTTACACATCTGCCATGGAGGACGGGATGTTCTCTTCAACCCACTTCAAATCCTCGTCCTAGAAAACAACCAAATTAAGTCCCAGGAATAGAAATCAAGTGATAAATAGTAATAAATAATAAAGTCATTCCCAGATACAGACTCCTTCTGCCTGAGCCTCTTCAGTCGATACACAGATGTTTGTTATTCACACTGTTTATTGTGTTTGATGACTTAATAAAAATCATCAACCTGTGAGGAATTCAGATGATAATAATAAAAAAATATAATAAAAAATATTCAGAATAAGCTTTAAAAAAAAAAACAAAAACAAAAAACAACAGCTGGCTTTAACTTGTCAAATGCCACTGCTGATCTGAGCGTTTACATCCCGTCACTCACCACTTTGTTGGCTTTGGCTGTACCGTTGGTCTCATTCTTCATGCCCCTCATCTTCATCCCCTCTGGAGACACAAAACAGTCCCGAAACAAAAACACATATCAAACTTTCCATGATGCATTTTCCAGCAGAAACTGATCATATAGTGGAGATGTACGCACACCGCTCATCCAATAAACTAACATTCAATTAATAAATTAATTAATAAACAATTAATTCATCATAATTTCCAAATAAAGCACAAGTGCTGGATTAGTGAACACGCTGCAGCTAAAACTCTGACCTGGAGTAAGAGAGCAATATTTTTGTTTTTTATGTAACTACCATTTATTTAACAATTGGCTGATGAAAATGAACCTTCTCCAACTCACAAACTAACTAATGGGAGGATGACGCTGAGGACAGGAGAGAGGGGAGACAGACACAGCACAGGAGGGCAAGGTAGAAAAACAGGAGGGAGGAAAGGAGGAGTGTGGGTTTCTGACCGAACGCCTCGTTTATCATGGGCTCCTTCTCCTCTTCCTCACTTTCCTCATCCACCAGTGGACTGAAGGCATACCTGGTCCACAGACAGAAACTGCCGTTACTCTACAATTCAAAAGAGAAAGGGTCAAAGCAACAGCATTGGCACCAACACACATCCCCATACCTCTGGTTATTGGCCGATGGTCTCCATAGGAACATGATGACCAATAGGATGATGGAAAACAAGAAGCGCCAGAAGGCGTCAGCTATCCACAGCTCCCTCCAGTCCTGCAGAGACACAGAGGGAGACCAGTCTGATGAAACGCATCTCAAATGCTCATCTACATGAAGAAGAATCACAGTTTCTCAGCTGACCATGGCCAGATTATGACACACTGGGCCCGGGGCACAGAAATGCCCTCCAACGTAGAATCAAGGAACCCAGACTGAAGGAGATGCATTTTGTTTCTCTCTGTGGTTTATTTTGCATATTCTTGTGGATCCATTACTCCTTTGGCATCTATTTTTGGCCATTTTGCCTCAGTCTCTTTGTAAATGTTTTGTGACCCTTTTTAAAAAAAGCTTTTTTTGACATTTTGCAGACAAATCTCAGGGGCCCACATAATTCTCAGTCCCCTGTCCCTGTGTCCAGCAGGCCTGATTAGGTAATAGATCCATTACATGGACCTGAGTGTCTCCCAGAACAAATCGAAACATAGAGCCATGTAGTCATGCAACCGAGCTGTATTTAATGCTTACATACGAGAACTTCAGAAAATTATTCTGCTATGTTCTGACACCTGGTTTTTGGGAATACAGGAACAGAAATTTCATTTGAACCTGGGCAACAGAATCAACTGCCTCCTAAAAATGGAAGCTTGAGTTCTGTTGATTCTCCTGACGTTTGCTTACAGTCAACTCAATTCATTAAATAGTGCCAAATCACAATATAATACAAGGTACTTTACAAAAAGTTCTACTGATTTTCTTCTTTTTTCTTCATTGTGAGAATGACAACATGTGAGTGTAATGTTAAATCGGGTTTGAACTTACAGACTGACATTTAGACATCCTGAAGGTCTTGGTTGTCCAAATGATGAAGATGACCGACGCTGGAAAACATTCAGAGACACACACGTTTTAAAGATGCAGTGGGTTTCAGCAGGAGATGAACAAGCAGAGCACTTTTCCTACCTATTACAGCAAAGATGAGTGTGTTGGTGAAGTGTCTGTAGAGGGAGAGCTTCACCACGTTCCTCCTCAGCCTCAGCAATTTCATGGTCTGAGCCAGACTCACAAAGATGTGATGACACAGTCAAGGACCATCAGTAACAGGAAAACAAATAGCAGCAGCTGGTTTCTGGTTTGACCTCCAGTTTTAGACACCGTTGGATTATTGTAGAAGGAAGCCAGAACTAATGGGTTTAGGTTTTAAATTTTAGGTAAAAAAATCACATTTCTCACACTCAGAATCACATTTGGTCTGGTTTTTAATGGCACCACAGACCAGATGTATTTCACATAATTAAAAACTCTGAAAATAATGTCGTTCACATAGAACTAAGTTTGGCCTTATATCACACAGTCAGACAACGTGCAGATGAAAAAAGCAGGAAAGCTTAAGAAGTGAGGGAGATACAAGAACATTTTCAGCCCTACAAAAAAAGGGGACGGTGCATTAGCGGATATCCACCAGCAGAGAGTAGAGTCGAGCACAGCCAGAGGAATAGCAGCCAGGAGAACTACATCATCTTCAGCCTGGAGAGAAACACAAGGCAGAAGGAGGCCGAGAGGGAAGAAAGAAGATAAAACAGCAACAGGCAGCTCACAGAAAAAGACAAAAACACAAAGTGTAGAGGCAGAGCACCACACTCGGGTATGTTCGTTTTGCTAGATGTGGTGCACCAGGTGGATGGGGTTTACTGATTTTTTTCTAAACAGTGAATCAATTTTTGAACAGACTAATTTTTCTCACATTTGTGAAAGCCAACAGACACACACACAGTCAGTCAGTCAGACAGAGTTAGACACAGTCGGTCAGAAAGTCAGACAGACAGAGACAGTCAGTCAGAGTTAGTCCGTCAGGCAGACAGTCAGTCAGAGTTAGTCAGGCAGACAGACAGTCAGATTTAGTCAGACTGAGACACAGTTAGTCAGTCAGAGTTCGTCAGATAGACAGTCGGTCAGACACAGAAAGACAGTCCGTCTGTCAGTCAGAGACACAGAGTCAGTCAGTCAGTCAGTCAGACAGATTCAGTCAGACAGACAGACACAGTCAGTCAATCAGACAGATTCAGTCAGACAGACAGAGTTAGTCAGACAGAGTCAGTCAGAGTTTGTCAGACACAGACAGACGGGTGGTCAGTCAGACAAAGACAGTCAGTCAGTCAGAGTTAGCCAGACAGATAGACAGAATCAGACAAACAGACAGACAATCAGTCAGATAGACACATATAGCCAGTCAGGCACAGTCAGCCAGAGTTAGACGGACACAGTCAGACAGACAGACAGTCAGACACAGACAATCACTCACAGACAGTCAGTCAGTCACAGACAGACAAACAGTAAGTCAGTCACAGACAGACAAACAGTCAGTCAGTCAGAGAGAGAGGATAATTTGCAACCGTATGGAGGAAATGATTGAGAGCAAGGGGGCACTAGCGGAACATCAATACAGATTCCAAAACGGCAGCTCAACTACAGATGCATTGAATCTTGTTGTTACACAAGCCAAGCAACCGATCGAGGGAAAGAGATGCAGAAGAGGCACCAAAAAGTATTGCGCTGTGGTGACCCTAGATATTAAAAACGCTTTCAATATAGCTAACTGGAGCCACATCTTAATGGCACTGGAGACAATGGAGATACCCATATACATCCTCAGGATTATTGCAGATTACCTCAAGGGCAGAGGCTTCATATACAATACAGATGATGGCCCAGAGAAGTATGATATTACTGGAGGCGTCCCACAGGGCTTGGTGTTGGGGCCACTGTTGTGGAATATAATATATGATGGTGTGCTAAAAGTCAAGGAACCAAACGAGGCAAATTTTGTAGGTTTTGCTGATGATATTGCTATTGTGATTGTTGCAAAATATCTACAAGTACAGCTCATTTGCAACCAAACAATAAGGACAGTGAGAAACTGGAAAACATCAGCTGGACTGGACATTGCAGAGCAGAAGACTGAAGTCATGCTAGTAACAAGCCAAAAGACCAGGAAGGATATTACAGTGAAAGTTGGCAACTATAATATAACATCACGGCCAACAATAAGATACCTAGGAGTGACGCTGGACGCAAGGATGTCCTTTAAGGAATATCTACAGATACAGTGTGGGAGAAAAAGCAGCCAGAGTGACCGGAGCCCTTTCTCGACTCATGCCGAACATAGGCGTGCCGAGACCTGACATGCGGAAATTGCTCTTAACTGGCATAACATCAATACTGCTTTATGGAGCACCAGTATGCGCCAATGCTACTAGCATCATAACCTATTGGCGAGGAATGTGCTCAGTAAATCGAAGGTGTGCCTTAAGAGTGATTTATGCATTTCGAATGATCTCTGATGATACAGCACTAGTACTAGCAGGAATGGTCCCAATAGATTTACTAGCAGTACAAAAGTGGAAAAGCTACAGTCTGGGTAGGGACATAACGGGATGTCAGCAACGAGATCACTATGAGACTATAAGGGCAGAAACCATAGCTATCTGGCAGACTCGGTGGAATGAGTCGAGTAAAGGAAGATGGACACAGACTCATTCAAAACATTGAAGAGTGGATAAACCGGCAGCACGGAGAGGTGGATTATTATTTGATCCAGTTTCTGTCAGGCCATGGGTGTTACCGTGTCTATCTGGACATATTTGATGATACCCCATACTGCCCAAACTGTGCGAATGAAGTGGAAGATGCTGAACATGTATTCTTTGTGTGCACAAGATTTACGGCAGAGAGAAGAACCATAGACAATATAGCTGGTGAACCATTGAGAGTGGAAAATTGCGTTGAGATGATGCGTAAATCAGAGCATCTGGGAAGCAATAAGAAAATATGCAGCTACCATACTGAAGAAACTGCAGAACTGGGAGCACGATAGATGAATGAGACAGTAGAAGCAGCACGAGCTAAGTCCCCCCGTGAACTAATACTGAAAGGTGGTCCCGCGGGGGATGAGGACACAGAGCAGTGGGTGGAGGTGTTTTAGTGGGTGTGAGTCCCACAGTACCGAAAGGTCTGCATAAAGGATTTCACCTCCACAAAAAAAAAAAAAAAGACAGACAGACAGTCAGTCAGTCGGATTTAGTCAGACTGACAGACACAGTCAGTCATACAGTGAGAGTTAGACAGATAGGCGGTCAGACACAGACAGACAGTCACAAACACAGTCAGACACAGTCAGTCAGTCACAAACAGAGTTAGTCAGAGTTCGTCAGACAGACAGGCGGTCAGTCAGACAGACAGTCTGTGAGACACAGACAGACAGGCAGTCAGTCAGACACAGAGAGTTAGTCAGAGTCCGTCAGACAGACAGGCGGTCAGTCAGTCTGTGAGACACAGACAGGCAGTCAGTCAGATACAGACAGACAGGCGGTCAGTCAGACAGACAGGCGGTCAGTCAGACAGACAGTCTGTGAGACACAGACAGACAGGCAGTCAGTCAGACACAGAGTTAGTCAGAGTCCGTCAGACAGACAGGCGGTCAGTCAGACAGTCTGTGAGACACAGACAGGCAGTCAGTCAGATACAGACAGACAGGCGGTCAGTCAGACAGACAGGCGGTCAGTCAGACAGTCTGTGAGACACAGAAAGACAGGCAGTCAGTCAGACAGACAGTCAGACACAGACAGTCAGAGTCATACAGACAGAGTTTGTCATACAGACAGACAGACAGACAGACAGACAGTCGGTCAGACACAGACAGACAGTTGGTCAGTCAGACACAGACAGACACAGACAGACAGTCAGACAGACAGACAGTCAGACTTAGTCAGACTGACAGACACAGTCAGAGTTAGACAGACAGGCGGTCAGACACAGACAGACAGTCGGCCAGTCAGACTCAGACAGCCAGTCAGCCACAGTCAGACACAGACAGACAGTCAGTCAGTCAGTCAGACAGACAGACAGTCAGTCAGACAGACAGACAGTCAGTCAGACAGACAGTCAGTCAGACAGACAGACAGTCAGACAGACAGACAGTCAGTCAGTCGGATTTAGTCAGACTGACAGACACAGTCAGTCATACAGTCAGAGTTAGACAGACAGATAGGCGGTCAGACACAGACAGACAGACAGTCAGACAGACAGTCACAAACACAGTCAGTCAGTCAGACACAGAGACAGTCAGTTAGTCAGACACACAGTCAGTCAGTCAGACACAGACAGACAGACAGAGTTAGTCAGAGTTCGTCAGACAGACAGGCGGTCAGTCAGGCAGACAGTCTGTGAGACACAGACAGGCAGTCAGTCAGACACAGACAGGCAGTCAGTCAGACAGACAGTCAGTCAGTCAGACACAGACAGAGTTAGTCAGACAGAGTCAGAGTTTGTCATATAGACAGTCAGAGTTTGTCACACAGACAGTCAGAGTTTGTCATACAGACAGTCGGTCAGACACAGACAGACAGTCGGTCAGTCAGACAGACAGAGTCAGTCAGTCAGGCAAACAGAGTTAGTCAGACAGACAGACACAGTCAGTCAGTCAGGCAAACAGAGTTAGTCAGACAGACAGACACAGTCAGTCGGTCAGACAGGCAGACAGACAGTCAGACAGACAGTCAGACAGAAAGTCAGACAGAAAGTCAGTCAGTCAGGGCTTTGACTCCCGTTGCTGGCAGCAGCAAGTCGTCATCAGAATCTGTTCTCAGCAGTTTCCAGCTAATTGTACAGATTCATTCCTGCTTTGACACGTCGGTGATAAATTGTTTCAGAAGGCGACAGAGTCTAAAGTCTGTGAGTGACAGGATCATGTAGGGTGGAGTTAATATAAAGTCAGCACAGAGTTCTGGACCAGACATACTGTTTCACTGGCTGAACTTTTCATATCCAAAATGCTCCACAGGACCAGTTTTAGTTTGTGGTACAGGTGGTTATAAATGAAAATTACGTTCACAGCCTCAACCCACATTCTTTTATCACGTCAGTAAGAAAGAAAGCCGAGAGCAGTAAACTGAGCTTTCAATTACACACCATCACATGTGCACTGCTGGCAGAAGCAAAGCATTGCATTCTGGGAAGAGTAGTTTAATGGACATTCCCATTGTTTTAATGTAGGGGAAGTGGATGAGTGCACCCTGCAAAATGAAGCAAGAGGTCTCTTTAATTATTTTGGCTCAGACATGATGCCTCCACTTCACCCTGAGTGTTTTGTGTGTGTGTTCACGTTAAAGGATATCCACCACACAATACAGGAGTCAGTGAAGGCCAAGACTATGTCACACAAAATTGTACTGCTGCTGTTGCTTCCTCGATCCTGGAGAGAGAGACAGGTTAGACACCCCCACAGTACTGCAGTGTTGGGGGATGCTGGTATGTGTATATGTGTGTGTGTGTGTGTGTGTGTGTGTGTGTGTGTGTGTGTGTGTGTGTGTGTTTGAGAGACTCACAGCATTGACCCGTAGGATTCCCTCCACAACAGAGAAGATCATGTAGAGCAGGCCAACTCCGACTACTCTGTGGAGCAAAGCACCAAGTCTGGGCCTGTGGAGAGACGTTGGGAAACAGTGTGAGTAGTGTGAGGCTGAGTCCACACCGCAGGACTCACTGTCCTGCTGTTCCCATCAGACCTGCTGTTTGATCCATGTCTGTCAGGGACATGAACCAGGCTCCGGTGTAAACACCCTGAGCTCCTAAACTGCCACCATGCACAGACTGAACTGAAATATGAAGAACAATGTCGTTTGTGCACAGTTTCCTCCAAAGCTGCTCCAGACTTACTTGACGATGCCGTATCCCAGACTGGCGATGATCACCAAGACCCTGGCCAGAGTCCTCTTCACCGCAGAGAGCACCTCAGCAAACACCACAGCTCCGTACACTGCAGGACATGTCATATTTCATTGTCCCTGAACACGGTTTGGGCAGAGAAACTGGGCACAAAACCACCTGTGTTTCTTCACACACCTGACAAGCCGTCATATCTGATGCTCTGGAACTCAGCGTAGTAAACAGCTTTCTCCAACATGCCCAGGAAGATCACCCCTCCGATCCAGAACTGGATCCTGAGCAGGTCCCTCCAGTAACAGGCCGACAGCACCAACCACAACACAGCCAGCAGCACATACATGATGCACATCACCATGTAGAACTGGAGACAGAGAGAATTACCACGAAAGAAAATTCGAACACAATCTCACTCTTAAAAGGGACAGACCATGGTCACAGTTTTTTACACTGAAATTATCTGAGCCTCGACCCAAGTCAGACATGGACATACAGAGTGTGATTAGCAGGGCTCATTTATTCTCTTTGTAAGTATTTGCCAAAAACTGCAGTGTCCAGCTGTTTTAAAAAATTACTGACCTTTTTCAAAATTAAACTCTAAATTTGAGAGCTGTGCTTTCTAAAATTGTCAGAAGGTATCAACATGTTTTGGGCCTTACGCCACAGAGGGGAGTCAGAAGTTATGAGACTGACCGACACATTGGTCTTTAAGAGGGACAATAAACAACAGAGATTTACCTTTTGAAAGAAAAACTGTAGAACATGATTTTTTTCTGATGTGTGTGTTCTTACCAACATCAGGGGCCACTCAGAGGCAGATATGTAGTCATGAGGACCATTCATACTGATCTGCACTGCAAACACAGACAGACACTGTCACATGAAGATACGTGGAGGTTTAAACATGTCCAGCAATGTAGGACTGAGCTGTTCTGCAAGACTGGGGTTATGGTTGATCCTGACATCTTTTAATGGATCACACTGGTTTTAATAATCCATTTGTCTCTTTCTTTAGCATACATCCACCTTTAAAAAAGGTACTACCTTAAAACACTTGTCCCACAACACTGGTAGTTAATCCAGATGTCTGTGAAAACATATTTAAACTGAGGTGGTTCAGTTACTGTGAGCTAAATGTGGACCGGACTGTCTTGTTTTGTCATGACACAAAGTATCATTTAAAAAAATCTGCAGGTATGTCAGGACGCTCTCTCTCATCAAACAACCATCAGGTGTCCATCACTGAACACATTCTTCCAGTTCACCTGACTTAAACACTGTGTGCTGGTGTGTGAGTGTGTACTGACGCCTCAGGCTCCAGGGTGCAGGGGGGCTCGCGGGATCAGGGACTCGACTCTTGTCTTTCAGCTCTTTGATCTTCAGGATGAACATGTAGGGTCCGTCCTCCCAGCTGTTTGCCACCGCGTCGAACAGAGGATGAGCAGGCCCCTGAGCAACAACACACGGCATGAAGTGACCTGTTGTGACTCCAGTGCAGCTGCAAACATCTGGTGACCCCCAGGCTTATGCATTTTATGCATGCCAACACTAAAACTTCACAGGTGAGCCGTACCCGTTGACTTATGAAATCAAACTTTTCTTGGTGGGAGGAGAAATATTGCTGCTAGTAGGTGTGTTGACATTTCAGATTAAAGTGTTCTCTGCATCCTGGGACTCAGACTAGGAAACAGGGCATCCCTCTACCCTGCTGTGATAAACTGGTTCAGCCAAAACAGATCTGAACAGACTGACTGACCTTTTTAGAAGGCACAGAGGCTTTTCCTGTTTCTGTTGAAACATGTTCTTTCTCCACCGCAGCAGCCTGAGAGAGAGAGAGCAGCAAAATCAGCCAAGCAGAACAAAACAACATTTAATTACAAATAAAAAACTGATCAAAAACCTCCAACTGAACCTCCAACAAAAAGCATAGTCTACATTATCTTTTTCACAGCAGCACAGAAACCTCATTTTGACAGGTTGGACGTGTTAGTTAGTGCGTGTGCATGTGTGTGTGCACAGACCTTCTTTGGTTTTGGAGGTTCCAGCTTCCGTCTCCTCCTGCCTGGAGTCTTGTCTGTGGGCGGCTGAAATGTTTGTGACATGCTTAATGACAATAAAGTTGGTGCTTCAGGTAAAATATTTTATTTTTCAAGATCAAATGTTCTGGTTCCTGCTGTGGCCTCAACTCTGACGTTTTATACTCAAACCCAGTTTACACAGAGATTCTTTCTAAAATACAAGACACTGAGCAACCAAATGCAGAGTGTATTCTTTACACACTGTGACCACACCTAACAAACCAGAAAGTATGTAAATACAGACTCATACATTATCACCTGACAGACCTGCAGAGCTTGTCTTGTTGAGGTCTTGTTGTCTTAAGTTTTACCACCTGCTGTGTGACAAGATATTTCACCTGACACCAGGGAAACTGCTGTTACACCTGTATTTACAGAGGAGCTGAGTTCAGGGTTTCTCTCTGTCTGCGGCAGCTGCAGAGGGTCCTGTTCAGTGGAGGTTTCCTGTTTGCACTTCAGTGTAGTTCATGTGTAGTGCACTGGTGTCACAGTGAAAATGACACAAAGTTACTGAGGGGGCCTGGTCATGTAAACAGGATCAGTGCCCCACAAGTGGTTTTCACCTGATTTCAATCATTTCTTAAGCTTCAATCATTTCTTAAGCTTCTTGGTTAATTTACATTCTGTCCCCTTCTCTCATGGGTGTGTCGTGAATTAATCATTAATGTGACGGAGCAAGCAGAGCAGTGTTTTTGTGAAACTGCAGTCATATGATCAGCCACTGTGGTTTTAGTGGTGTTTTGTTTCATGCATCCGGAGGTGTGGAGGGACAGGTGTGTGTGTTTAAAGCTCATCAAACACTATAACCGCAGGCTTATAATCCTCACACTCTACCACTCTGGAGAGCAGCTGTTTTTTTATCTTTAGCAGCAATGTTCCCTCCTGCCAACAAATGAACGAGCAGGGCTGACCTTTGCCACAGACTGTACGCAAATATGGACGACACGTCGTCACTTCCTGTTACTGTGCAAAATTTTAGCCAAGTATCATGAATACAGCAGCCGCCATCTTGTTTTTCTCACACATTTTCCAAACAGATTCTGAGCAGCAGTGACCAGAGGTGGAACTGCCAATCAAAGCTGTCAATCATTTGAAATCCAGCTGTTTTTATAACTTATTAAAAACAAACCGATCAGAAAATGACACTTGTTCAGTCTGTGTGATTATCCATCCATCCATCCATCCATCATCTATACCTTATTCCTAACCAAGGCCATGGGGATTTGATGGAGCCTATCCCAGCTCTCTTTGGGTGAAAGGCAGGGGTACACTCTGGACAGGTCAACAGTCCATCATAGTCAGTGTGATAATATCAACCTCGAATGACAGAAATCAGCTTTGGGAAAAAAGTGTTTGTACTTGGAATTTTTAGTTTGGCTCATGTTCTAGCTGTTAACAAGGATGGGGTGGGGTTTTTGACCTGTACTACAACCACCAGGGGGTGATCAGCTTATGTCAGCTTCACTGGGAGCTGTCACATTGGCCATCTTTGTTTACAGTCTGTGGGTTTCTTTAGAGAAGGAAAGGTCTGGGCGAATCCAGGCTGAGTGGAAATGGGTCAAACTGATTCAGGATCCAGGTTGAGGAAAATGGTTCACACTGATGTGATGTGAAGCTCTGGTTCAGAAAAGGGTCTCTCACCTGTTTCGGTGGCAGCTCTGTCAGTCGTGTCTTCGTCTTAAACTGATCCAGGCCAAACTGGACATAAAACACAGTTAAAATGTCTGTCTAAAGTGTCTGTTAAAATCCTTTAATTACTTTAACACTGTGTTTGTGTGTGTGTGAGGGTGTGTGGGTCACCATGTTGGGATCGATGGGCGGTCGACAGATGATGTTGTACTCCTGGTAAACATAGAACCCACTGCCTCCTCCTTGTCTGACCTCTGTCGAGTTGAAGTAACTCGCTGCTCGTGTCTCCTGGAGACAAACAAACAACAAATAGACAACAAAGTGTGGTCGACTAAACCCAAGATAAAATGTAAATGTAGATGAACAAACAGCTGTACAGATGTGGAGCTGACAGTCTGAGGAGTCAGCAGCGAACAGATTCTTACGTCCAGGCTGAAGATTTCGTCATAGCAGTGGGAGCTTCTCAGATACCAGGACACCTTCAGCTCAACAGGGAATGATGCGTCACAGGTCTCTGACACCACTGTCCACACGCGTCCACACACGCGCGCGCACGTGCACACACACACACACACACACACACACACACACACACACACACACACACACACACACACACCAGATTAGTGGCTACAGGCAACTTCTTTCAGACAGAACCGAGCTTTTTACTGGTCTTACAGGTTGAGTCATGACACCTGAACTTCTAGTTTTTAGGTAGAAACATTTCACTACTCATCCAAGTGGCTTCATCAGACTGAGGAAAAGCTGGTAGAAAACTCACATTTATCCTTCAGGTTGGTTTCGCCCACCCCTAATCTGAACAGGCACGTTAGGTGGACAATGGAAGTGAGCACAGGTGAGGGTCGACTCTTGTGAACCCTCTGATCCACAAACTGGATGCAGAGTGTGTCCTCCCTGAAGGAGCTGAATTGGATAAGTGGTGAAGCGTTTTGTCTTAAGTACTAGAAGCCCAGTTGCAGACCTCTTGACTGCATGTGGACTACCATCTGCCTCTGGGAAAAACTAAAAGAATTTCCAAAGTGCCAGACTGCTCCAGAGAAGGCCATTCAAAACAACCAGGCCCAAACAAGAAGAGAAGAAGAAGAAGGAGAAGAAGAAGAAGACGACCTACTCACATTTGAGATGGATGAAGCTGTTGTTGAACAGAGTTTTGGTGAAGTAGAAGTACATCTGCTTCTTCAGCATGTCCTGGAAAAGAAAGACAAGATCAACAACTTACTTCACATTACATTATTATGAAATGAAAGAAGCTGAAACACTGGAAGATTAAATATAAAACAAACAGTTTAAAATCTACTGCCTACAACAGTAGATTCTTATTTTAGATTTAGATTCTTAGATTCGTTTAATTTGCCACCTGTGTCTGTGCACAGGCTCCAAAATAAATGGTGCTCCTCTGGGTCCACCATCACCCTGATCTCTGCTGAACGCTGACTCTCCATTACAGCCAAAAAGTCCAAAAGAGTAGCAGAGAAGCTGAACCAGGGTCACAGAGACACAGACGTGGGACAGATGTAAGTTTGGTTGTTTTTTGGCAGAATAAACAAAATCGGGCTTGTAGGAGAAGCTTTGGTTTGGAGAACACTTTGGACTCTGGACCAATTCTGGGTCAGAGTTGTTGATGATGACACTGAGCTCTGTGCTTTTGTTAGAAACAGGACTGAGAGTCCAGGATCAGGGGACTGAGAGACCAGGATGGACGGAAGCAGAGCAGCAGAGGACAAAATGCCTCAGACCTCTGACAGTACGTTTATTATTTTATAACACTGAGCCTGTAAACACAAACAGCGCAGAGAGAAGCCTGTCGGACTGTGACAGAAACCATGTGACGTTTTCTCCACAAACAGAAGAGATGAGACGGAAAAAGATCTGAGGATGATCTGTGTGCAACTGGTTTATTAACTGGTGATTGAAATTAAAGCCAATTTTAACAGAAACTTAAATTCATAAAACAATAGTATTTCCTTATTTTCAGTCTGAATCTTATCACACCAAAACAGCTGAAATGTTTTGGTGAAAAAAACGACACAATAACAAAATTTGTTCAGTGTTTATGTTTATAATGATTATGTTGATATTGTTTATAATGTTTATAATAATTATAGTTTATTGTTTATATTGTTTATAATAATTATAAAGTTTATAATGTTTATACTGTTTATAATGAGTCACAGCACAGTCAGATACGTACTGCAGGGCAGCTAAGCTACAAGATTGCAAATAAATATTATTTTCTACACTGATCAAATAATCAGTCTATAATATGTCAGAGACCAGAATGTGGATCAGTATCTAAGTCCAGTGTGAAAAACCACCTGCTGTTATTACGCCTGAGCACCGACCGAAGGTCACGGCGCATGGACCATTAAAACTGCTCAATGTGCAAGGGACGAATAAACGCAGGGCGGGGGGGGGCTTTTGACCGAATGACCTCATTCTTGGCCTACCTAATCTCAAAAGTTATCCAAATTTCGCGATCACGTGATCAAGCAAAGTCACAATAGGCGTAGTGGCGCCCCCTCTGAAAGGACTTACAAATTTGCATGGAGAGCCACATTTTAGTTTGTCAGAACTGTACCAAATTTGGAAGAAAAGTCCTTTACGGCTTTACGGCAGTCTGATCAAAAAAGTCAATGGGACCCATGCTCTATTTTCCACGCTCTTGCCATGAAGCAGATCAAGAGCCACCATTGTATTTCACTGACAGATGCATACTGGAAGATGTAATGAATGTAAAATTGCCTGCTGCTCCTGCCATCCTGCATTTCTGTGTGTGTCTGTATGTGTCTGTATCACTGTGGTCTCAGAAATGTGCCCTCTGTGGCCATTTACAAAATCCTACATCTCAGCTGCTTCCCCGGTCTGAATCCTGCTCTCATTTAAAGGGCTCCCAGTGAGGGGACTGGAAACACAGTTTGACCTTGGTATTGAATAAATCCTTTGGTTTTCTGAGAGACAAGACTCTTTTCACTTTGACGTTGTGAAAAATGTGTCTTTTCGGTTCCAACGGTAGCCTCTGGGGTGATTTACAAAATCCCCCACCTCAGCTTTGGTAGTCCTGTCAAATGAAAATTTACAACAATAAATGTGTAGGTTTGCTGGTCTGTAGTCCACGGTCCATGGGTGTGTGCAATGGTTCGCGTGGCTGAATATGTTTGTTAATGTCTTAATGTTGTGTGTTTTTGTGTCTCAGTACATCTGGAAATGTGTGTTTACAACTGCTGCTCTGGTTACCACGGAGAAGTAAAGTGTTTCAGTGTCTGTCTCTTAGACAAACATTAACATTAACATTAAAAAATCCCCCACCTCAGCTTTCCAGCTTTGAATCCTGCTCTCGTTTGAAGGGCTCTTAGTGAGCCGCTTCATACCGGAGACACAGTTCGACCCGCCGACCCCAGGCGGTCCGCTGGGGGAGGCTGTGCGCTCGATGCGAGGGCCGCTTATCGCCGCTAACGGGTATATTTATGATTATTATTGACTCAGCACTGATCAATAAACTAATCAATTCATGGACTAAAACAAAATTCATCAATTTGTGATTATTGACATGTGAGGAAACGTGTTACAAACAGACATATTAAATATGACGATCAATAACTAATAATCTTAATAATTTCAACTTTATCTGATTTATGTTGTTGTTTGCTTGTTTGTTTCTTGAGCAGCGGCTGTGCCTGTTAGCTCACGGAGGCTAACGCTGTTTATATGTTTCCGACGGAGCCAAACCACATTAAACACACTGAATTAAACCAAATTAAACTAAATTAAATCAAACTGAGTCGAACTAAACGCTGCGGCTCCTCCTCTCGTTCCTCAGTCTAACGCAGAACAAACTCACATTGTCGACGTCCAGAATCCATTTCCCCTTTTCAGACACGGCGCCAACCGGCCCGTTCAGCACAGCCAGCACCAGCAGCAGTACCGAGGACCAGAATCCCGGCACGGCTGGTCCTAGACCCGCAGATCTCGACATTAGAGCCCGGAGGAAGAAAAACCAGCAGTCCGCTCACCACAGGACGAACAGTTCCTACTTCCGGCCGACGTTCCCGGGAGAGGCATGATGCTTTCACGGGTTGTGGGAAGCTTGAAGATAAATTTAAAGAAGTTGGTTTTTACTTTTAAAGTACAAAAATACCTAAAAATAAATACAGTATGATTTCTAGTTGCATATATATATGTAGTCTCCAACTGTCACCACGAGAACGAGATCGTTTCCTGTCGTTCACTCTAAGAGCAAAAGATAAACAAATTATATAATAAAGAATATTTAATATTGACTTACCCCCTTATTCCTTAACCAGGTTCACAGGGATCTGCTGGAGCCTATTCCAGCTCTCTTTGGGTGAAAGGCAGGGGTACACCCTGGACAGGTCACCAGTCCATCACAGGGCCACATAGAGACAAACAACCTCACACACTCACACTCACTGCTATGGGCAATTTAGAGTCACCAATCAACCTGATAAACATTCCAGTAAAAGGACACTAACATTTATTATAACAACAACAACATAAAGTTATGATAGCAATAAATACAAAATTGACAAGTTTAATCTGACAATCTTACTGTAGTTCTTCACTGTGGCCACTAGAGGGTCGTAATAATAACAACAATTAATAAATTTGCGTTACTGTGCATTATAGTGCTGCAGTTTCTGACTATGACCACTGGAGGGCAGAAAAGAATCTGCTTCACTAGGGTACAATCAGAAACAAGAAGCATCTGGCTTCCTGTGAAGACGTTCAAACTAAAGTAAAGATTTTTTTTATGGAGCAGACCATGATATCACAGTTCATGGTAGAGAAAAGTTATTTCAGCTGTTTTAGCTGCTTCCTGTTGCAAACCATAATAGCACAATGACGATGTATTTTGCTCTTTATACAAAGTTTTATTTCATCTGCAGCAGATATTTACACAGAAAATATAGTTTTAGTAGAAAAAAACTCCACAAAACTATCCGTGAAATTATTTCTTAAACTTTATGCATCTCTCTCTTCCAGTTGGTTCTGCACATCTGGTGATGAACAGAGCAATGCTGGAAGAATCAGCTCCTGTACTGCAGTAACAGTAGAAATACCACAGAGTAAAAACCCTCTGTTCCAAGTAAAAGTCCTGCATTCAAATGTTAATGTTAAATGTCATCCAAATGTACTGGAAGTATAGTAGCTGATGTTAACTATCTTATATACTTCTAATTTGAAGCACTTTCCATACTGCTGGGTATCTGACGTTAACTACCTTATATACTTCTAATTTGAAGTACTTTATATACCGCTGGGGAGCTGACTTTAACTACCTTATATACTTCTAATTTGAAGTACTTTATATACTGCTGGGTATCTGACGTTAACTACCTTATATACTTCTAATTTGAAGTACTTTATATACCGCTGGGTATCTGACGTTAACTACCTTATATACCTCTAATTTGAAGTACTTTATATACCGCTGGGTAGCTGACGTTAACTACCTTATATACTTCTAATTTGAAGTACTTTATATACTGCTGGGTATCTGACGTTAACTACCTTATATACTTCTAATTTGAAGTACTTTATATACCGCTGGGTATCTGACGTTAACTACCTTATATACCTCTAATTTGAAGTACTTTATATACCGCTGGGTAGCTGACGTTAACTACCTTATATACTTCTAATTTGAAGTACTTTATATACTGCTGGGTAGCTGACGTTAACTACTTTATATACTTCTAATTTGAAGTACTTCATATACCGCTGGGTAGCTTATGTTAACTACCTTATATACTTCTAATTTGAAGTACTTTATATACTGCTGGGTATCTTAGGAATTTCCCACCGGGGATCAGTAAAATTTGATGATCAGACTGTATTTTGTTGGGTCCATCTGATTCTGAAAATAAACTAGTTATCAGATAAATGTAGAGCAGGAAAAATGCAAGGGTTGGCTCTGACATGTAGTAAAGTCCAAGGATGTAGTAGTGTAGTCGGTAGCCTTAGACGCCTCTCTGTGCCTGGTCGTCCGCCGTCCACATCGCCATCTCGGATCTCTCTCCCACTCTCCTCGTCACCATGTGTACTCCGATCGTATAATGCTCTCGATGTGTTCTGAGAAACTCTGCGTTGTTTTATTATGGAGTTGACCACAAATAGTAACACAGGGCTTTTGGGTTGAACTTTGCCGTTTATTCTGAGGTACCTCGTACCCAAAACAAAACATAAAAGACCCTCCGGTAAATACTCAATACCTCCTCTCCCACAGCGGTTCCAAACAGGAAAAGGGGACGAGAAGGGGCGCGCTCTTAATTTAAAATGGAGACACCACCGAAGAAGAACAGACAACGCACATTGACTCGAGTGCGAGCCCTAGCGGATGGAGGTCTTACTACCCAGGCATGTTAACCTGGCGCTGAACATTATTTTGTATAATTATAACATAAAAATAATTTATAACCCGGTAACAGTAGCACTACATGGAAATACTCAGGTAAAGTACTAATACTTCAGATTCATTGCAGTATTTGAGTAAATGTACTGCCTTAACTTCCAGGTATGGACCGGAGTGCGCAGGAACAGGTCGGGCGTTAAGGCCCGGAGCGCGGCCCTGGGTGGGGCTGATGGTGCACCGACAACAGAAACTGGATATTTCTGCCCAACTGGTTCAGGACTGCGCAGGTTTGTCTCTCTGTATTTTGTGTCCTGAACTGAAGTGTCAGCACGTACAGTAAGTACAAAAACTCTTTGATTCTTATTTTAGTCTGTTCACTCTCAGAGTTTCCAGTGAAAACGCAGGGTTAACTGTTTGACCTGATACTTTAGTTTTTACTGTCAGTGTGTGTGTGTGTGTGTGTGTGTGTGTGTGTGTGTGTGTGTGTAAAAGTACCAACAAGAATAATATCTAGGAAAATGCGCTTCACACAGTCCGTGAAGAGTTTCAGTTTCCTCATGAGACACTTTCATGACTGAGCAGCAGTCAGGCTGCTTTGTTATTGTTATTATTATTATTATTATTATCATTATTATTCAGTGTTTGCATGATTTTTCCCAGTGAAAGTTGTTGTACAAACGGAATAATACTTCAGACAGCTGACAGTCTCCTCTATTGCAGGACCACAACAAAAATGGATAGATCAATTCGATCAGTTCATCGTTTGCAAAAGTGTCCAGATGATGAAATTGGTTTAATGAGACATTCAGGTTATTATTAACGTCCTTTAAACTTCACTGGAGGAAGTGAAAACGAATTCAGCTCAGTATCCAGATGTTTTCTGGGTATTAATCTGTAGTTATTCCAGCTGTAATTATGCGTTAAGCAATTATCAATAGTTTTATATCAAACAAAGCTTGAAAAGCAAATGATTGATTGTGATTGACTGAATAATTGGTTAAGTGATAAGTGACTTTTATTATAGTGAGGAAACAACAGCTGTGGTCAGAGCCTCATGGTTTAATGACTAGTGTTTTGTTAAAAACACAACAGATTTCATGCAGGTGTTGTTGACAGACCCAGATCTGGGTGGAGTTCACTAATCTTTGTTTCTCTGCATTCTCTCTGACAGACACCAAAATGAACCTGGGCTTAGGTATAATCAAAGGCATCATCAAAGTTGCCAGGTGAGCAGGTCTTTGTGCTAAGCTAGGCTAAAAAACACTTCCTGGTCCTGTCTGAACTGGACCATCCTCTGTCAGAGCTGCTGTCTGACTCCTCCCCTGTTTTTTCCTCCTGCAGCAACCTTGACCCTGCTCAGTTTAGTACTTCAGACCCCGTAAGTGCCAACACCAGGAAACTGTGTTCAACAAGTCTCTCAGAGGAAGATTTCATAAGCAAACAAACAGTAAACGTCTAAAAGTGTGAGTGTGACAGCTAACAGTGGCTCTTTGTGTGTGTGTGTGTGTGTGTGTGTGTGTGTGTGTGTGTGTGTGCACAGCCTGCACCTCGCAGACATGCCAACCTTGTCGAGGCCAGTGAGAGTGAGGAGGAGAGAAATTTTCGGAGGGTTTTCCAGCAGCTGGCCGGAGAGGTGAGTCCATGATCCTCCTGGTAGGTTGTTTCATCCTGTGTCTGTTCACACTGACTCAGTTAAATAGTTCTTGTATCACATGACACTGATGTATCCAAGGAGCTCAAAGGATGCACTGCATTATCACCACTCCTTCATCTATTAGAAACACTGTCAGCACTGATCAGTAGGTGATCAGTGTAAACAGGCTGCTCCAAAAAGACACAGTCTCAGGTAAAGGATGAACAGAAAGTGTTCACCTGATTTCACCTGTAATGTTTTCTTCCTCTGCATCTTGGTGCTCAGAAGTTAACTCTGGTCAGTGTGTGGAATTGACGCATTGTGTCTGTGACAACTGGCACTCGGCTCATCAACATTTTAAAAAAGTATGGCCCTCGCACCTCCCAGTGCATTTCAACCCCAGCTCCCCCTGAGGCCCAAAAAGAGCAGGGTAGTAAGTGCAGGTCACTGATCAACAGCAGCTGCACAAACACAGGACCCAGACTGAGGCTGCAGCTGCAGGTGGAGGAGCTGGGAGTCCACACTCTGACCACAGACCGATGGCTGACGGAGGAGAGACCACCCATCATGCAGTGCGGCCCTGAAATCCATCCCTGGGCAGTTTAACACCCACCCACACCTTCAGTCATGTGACTCTAATGAACCACATGATGGCAGGTGGAGTAATGAGCTACATGTGACTATAACAGCCCTGAAGAAGGTGAATTCCTGGGAGCTACAGAAACTTTAAACCGCTGAAACCTTCAGGTCTTTGGATCTGTTTGATAATGCTAATATTATTATTGTTCCTCAGCTGAGCTGTCTGAGCTCATCTGAAGCATCAGAGGTGATTTGGCTGTTCGACAAGTTTTTGTTTTTAAAAGTCTGTGTCAGTCTGTCTGGTTTCACCTCATCCCACACCTGTCTGCCGCCTACCTGCTGCATTACAAAGTCCAACCTGCACTGACCCGCCCACTGCTGGGCAGGTTCCACCGTTCACACCTATTCTCAAATATTCACGAGATGAACGTCAAACAAAGAGAAAAATGTGCAGCTTAACCAAAAGTCTCCCCATCATCTTCCAAACAGATCTGTGCAGGACCACTGAATGGACTCCAGTCTGTGATGAGCTGACACCACCTCATGTCAATCAGGAAGCCTTACAGTGCCGTCTAAAACACTGGCCTGTGAAATTAAATCAGAGAGCTGGGGAGAATCCAGAGTGGAAATGAAAGACTGTTCTTGTTGTCCTTGTGGTACAGAATGTAATGCACAATCATCCCAGTCCCACCGGTTATCTTTCTGCAGCACTTACTGTGTATTCATATTGAACACAGGACTGTTTTGCTGTTGAACTGTTGTGTAAGTGAATCAGATGTGGGTGGTGGATGGGTTCTGACAGCAGAGGCGAGATGTAACACTACACTGAAAGGCTCGTACGCTCAGAGTTCTGCACCTGAGATCCTGTGAAACCAGTGGAAGCAGTAGAGTCGGCTGCAGGGCGTGTTGCACAGAGATCTGCATTGCTGCCATTGTCTGTCAGGGCGGTACACCGTGTGACTCAGAGGGGTGTGTGCACCAGTCAGACCAGAACTCAGCCTGCATGTGCAGTGTTCCCACATTGCGGAAACAGTTTTGGCGAATGCACCAAGCGAGCAGCTCTCATCGCTGCCATGTCGTAATCTGGTATCCAGCTCACATGTTGTCTGTGACGATCCTCAGTCGTCCAGGGGAAGTTATCTAGAAGCTGAGTCATGGACCTCTAGTAGTCAGTCCAGTCTAGCTCTCACAATACATCCACGACTTCCCCTTTAATTTCCCAGATGCCTTAGGGCTGTTAAGATAATCCCTGAAGCTCCTTATGAAGACTGATTCCCTTTGTGAAACACTGAGGCATAGTTTTTTAGCTTGACCAATCAAAGAAACATCATCATTATCTTGTCCCACATTTTAGAAACTTTGACTTGTGAATGCAAAGTTGTAGAGCTCTGAACAAAATTACCTTTTCACAGGTTTACAGTACAGCACATGTAATCCACCTGGCTCACACAATGAGGGCTCCTCATTGTTAACAAGGCCAGTTAAGTGCAATACGAAGAGCTATGTGCTTAACGTGCAGCAACTAGGCTAACTCCCCAGAGAGCAGTAGGTAGCGGCACACATAGTACACACCCATGTTAACGTCAAGCAGGTCTAATTTAGGAGGGATTCAAATTTCACAGTATCTCTAAAGAAATGAAAAAAACACCTACAGTCGTGAAAAAATTAGGACACCCTATGAAAGCCTGTATATTTTTGTAACATTTTTGGATATATGGATATTTAATCTCAATTTAACAATACTGAGAGATTAAAGTAAGATAACAAAACAATTAAAACTGAAGAAAAGACTTTTCAAGATCTTCTGTAAATGTAATTCTACAAAAATGCATATTCTAACTGAGGAAAAACATAGGACACCCTACCTCCTAACAGCTAGTGTTACAACCTTTTGTTGAAATAACTGCAGTGAGACGCTTGTAGCCATCTACCAGTCTCTGACATCGATCTGAGGAAAGTTTACCCCACTCCTCAATGTAGAATTCTTTCACCTGTGAGATGTTTGAGGGGTTTCTTGCATGTACAGCCTGTTTCAAGTCACCCCACAGCATCTCAATGGGATTAAGATCTGGGCTTTGACTCGGCCATTCCAGGACTCTCCATTTCTTAGTTTTCAGCCAGTCCTTGGTTGATTTACTGGTATGTTTTGGGTCATTGTCGTGTTGCATGGTACAGTTCTGCTTCAGCTTTAATTTTCTGACAGATGGTCTCACATGTTCCTCAAGCACCCTCTGATACACAGTAGAATTCATGGTGGATTCTATGATGGTTAGCTGACTAGGTCCTACTGCAGCAAAGCAACCCCAAACCATGACAACCATACCTCATACCAACTCCATGCTTCACAGTTGGTATGAGGTTCTTTTCCTGGAATGCTTTCTTTGGTTTAAGCCAAACATGTCCTCTGTTCTGGTGTCCAAATAATTCAATTTTGGACTCATCTGTCCAAAGAACATTATTCCAGAAGTCCTGGTCTTTGTCAACATTCCTCTGGCAAACTTCAGTCTGGCCTTGATGTTTCTCTTAGAGAGCAAAGGTTTCCTCCTTGCACACCTCCCATGCAAGTTAAACTTGTGCAGTCTCTTTCTGATTGTAGAGGCATGCACATTCACATCAACAGTAGTCAGAGCCTGCTGTAGGTCCCGTGATGACATTTTAGGGTTTTTGGAGACCTCTTTTAGCATCTTGCGGTCTGCTATTGTGGTGAACTTGCTGGGACGACCAGACCTGGGCATGTTGGCAGCTTCCACTTGTAGACTATTTTCCGGACAGTGGAATGGATGATTTCAAAATCTTTTGAGATCTTTTTAAATCCCTTACCAGACTCATAGGCTGCTACATTTTTTTTTCTGAAGGCCTCAGACAGCTCTTTTGCTCTCACCATGGTGCTCACTCTCACTTCAACAGTCAGGAGTACACCTAACTAAATGTCTGAGATTTAGAAAGAGCAAGCCTCATTCAAAATTCTGAGGATTGATCTACTAATCATGTGCACCTGGTGTGATATACCTGTGTGTGATTTGAGCCATTTTAAGTGGGAATAAATATAAGGGTGTCCTAACTTTTGCCTCAGTTAGAATATGCATTTTTGTGGAATTACAATTTACAGAAGATCCCCTCTTCAGTTTTAATTGCTTAGATATATTACTTTAATCTCTCTGTATTGTCAAAATTGAGATTAAATATCCATATATCCAAAAATGTTACAAAAATACACAGGCTTTCATAGGGTGTCCTAATTTTTTCACGACAGTAATAATTAGATTTTATCAATGTGCACGTAATAACTGATGGATTTTCTTTTCTTTCCAAAATTGCTTTCATTTACAATCATTCTACACTCACACCCCCTTCCGCCCTCTCCCGTAAAGATGCATCAATACCAATCACTGAGTGTTCACACCACTAATGTTGTCATTTTTCAGCAGTGAGTCAGAACAGATTTAGTATGAGTCACAGTCAGACCAGCTCTGACTCACTGTGGAGAAAAAGCAGTCAGAATACAAGGTATGACATGCGTGTGTGTGTGTGCTTTATCAGGACATGGAGGTGAGCCCCAAGGAGCTGATGAACATCCTCAACAGAGTCATTACCAAACGTGAGGCTGCTTTTCTTTTTTCTTGTGTGAAAAGCTTTTGCACAAGGACCTGACCCGTGTACTGATTCTGTTTTAATGTTCCTGGCCTGTCAACATCTCCAGTGTTTCTTACTAATGTATATGACATTGACCACCATTTAATATGTAGCTAAAATTACCCAGACTCAAAGTTGCTAATCTGCTGTTTCAGATTCAGGCTTGAAGACTGATGGTTTCAGCATCGAGTCCTGCAGGAGCATGGTTGCAGTCATGGACGTATCCTTCCACAAAATATAGTGCTAACACAATGTAACACAGAGTGCTGCTGTTTATCATTAGTAGTGTCAAAGTAGTAGTTTCAGTAAAAGTAGAAATAGTGGCAGTTGAAGTAGTAGTAGCAGTACCAGTAGTAGAAAGACTAGTAGGAAAATCACAATCAGTTTACAAACAAAAGTTTGCACTCACTGAGTCCTGAGTTTGACCTTTGACCCCTCTGCCTTCAGAGTGACAGCACAGGTAAACTGGGCTTCCATGAGTTCAAATACCTGTGGAACAACATCAAGAAGTGGCAGGTGAGCTGAGTGTATCAGTGTAGGCCAACAGGCTGTTTTGCTGCGACAGACTGTGAGAATATGTTCCTGCTGTTTGCCTCTTGTTTATTTCTTTGTTTATTGTGTCCAGGCCGTGTATTTATCCTATGATAGCGATCATTCAGGGTTGATCAGTGCTGGTGAGCTGCCAAACGCCTTCAAGGCTGCAGGTGAGAAGCTCTGCCCCGTGTTTGGACAGTCTCTGCAACACGAGCAGGGTCAGGGTTCGTGACGTTTCAGACTAAATGTGTTTGTGTGTGCAGGTTTTCCTCTGAATGATGAGCTCTTCAAGCTGATCATCCGTCGCTACTGCGATGAGACAGGCAACATGGACTTTGACAATTACATTGGCTGCCTGGTGCGACTAGACGCCATGTGCAGTGAGTCTCACTATCATATTTACTGAATGAGCAGCTGATTTCAATTTTTTAACCCAAGGTATTCTTCTTTCTGATGCTCATGTTGAGTAAAAATGCAGGTTTTTCTAGGTAAATCAATTTTGAACATCTATAAGACTTTAAAAATAAAGTTCAGAAAGTTTTGCTTAAAGTTGATTTACAGATTTACTTTCTAATTGAATGTTCTTTTATGTTTGCAAAGATGGAGTGCTGTCAACAGGCCTGTAATGTTGAAAGTTTAAAAGAACTTTTCAGTGAAATTTGAGGCATAATAATTATCTTGTTTTTTCTGCCGTATACATAACAGGATGTTACAGTTTATCTCTAAAGTGATTCTGTTTTAATAAAGATCTGTGGACTGACACATTCCTCATAAAGGCATAGCCATCTGTTTTCACCTCTTTACATATTCATTCATTCAGTCATTAACGGTGTTAACTGATTTCTGTGTGTTCTGCAGGAGCCTTTAAGACCCTGGATAAGGACAACAGTGGCTCCATTGACCTGGACATCAAGGAGGTAAAACACAGTTTAGTTTGTGTCACTGACGGGTTGAAGGTTTGACTTCCCAACGTTAAGCTACAGAAAAACGAGCTCTGATTAAATTGGCGATCGTGCCTATGGCAGTGTAATTCTGCAGTGTATTCCCACATTTAATGTGTTTATCCAGTTTGAGATCTTAGTAAATACAAGTTGTATTAAAGACCTAATTACTTACTGATTTTCCAACCGGATAGGCAAAACTGACACGACTGTGATGATTTTCTCTGTTTGGTCAGTCAGAGAAAAATTCTTAGACTGGTCTGAAGTAGGAAATCACCTCCCTGCTCTTTGACGAATATTTGTGCAAACATTTGAAAGCAGAGATGCAGTGACACTGGTTCTGTTGGGTTCTGTCTCACAGTGGCTTCAGCTGACCATGTATTCCTGAAGGGACAGAGGGAAGCTGCTCCACAACATCAACTCCTCTTCTCTCACTTCATTCCCTTCACTGACTCCTTCCCATTGATGTGCGCTCACACCCATCTTCTCCATGCTGATGGCACCAAAATGGCAGTGCAGAGCTAAAGTCAGGGAAAAAACCAACTTGGACCAAAGCGGAGCTGATACTGCTGTGGCACCGTCCTGCTCAACATCTATATGTTACAGATTTCTAGATTTTATGGCAAATTTGAAAAGTTTTTTATTGTGTGGAAACTGTTTGCGGATTTGACCAGAATAAAGTGACACAAGTGACATTTGGCCAGTTTGTGTGTGTGTGTGTTTCATTTTCATGCAGCTTGTCTTTGTCTGTTTGGGTTTGTTTTTTCCAAATCAGTTCAGCAGCAGCTGTCACTGCTCAGTCTAGCAGCTCCTCATTATTCCAAACAAAAAAGGAAACCAGCATTCGGAGAACACAGAGCTCCCAGTTTGACCTAAAGACTCCCAGTGAGGAGTTGAAACCTTCACCTGACAGTGACAGAAACCTTCACCTCAGCGAGGAGGCCTGGTTGACCCCGTTGCTAGGTGACGCATGATTTTAAAAGCTGTGATTGGCTGATCAAAGTCTATATTTCATCAATAGGCCAAATCTATTAGTTTTGTGTAATGAATGTTGTATACATTAACAGTACACAGCAAAATCACCAGTATGAAATAAATGACAACATTATAACATTAAAAAGTGTAAATGTTTCCACTGTCACCAGTGAACACATTTTAGTCTTGATTTAACACAATAGTTGTTATATTCTTGTTTTCACTCTGCTGGGAATATTGATTAAAATATGAAAACACTCTGTAATATGAATAGCCAGGCTCTCTCCACCTTCAATACCACGACTGAGTTGAGGCCCTTGAGCAAGGCACCAAACCCCCAATTGCTCCCCGGGCGCCCCAGCAATGGCTGCCCACTGCTCCGAGTGTGTGTTCACTGTTGTGTGTGTGCACTTTGAGTGCACCCTTACTAAAAGGGGTAAATAACTAACTTAACTTACACTCTTACGGTATATGATATTATCGGAACATGTTTTACAGAGAATACGGGACATGTGACTTTCACATGTAAGCAGGGATAGTATTACGGTAACGTTACCGGTGTGTTTGGTAGGGGCGGTGCGGAGCGCAGTGGAAGCAGAAATGCTGAGGAGGGACAACGGAGGAAGAACAACAGGTTTCTGCCGCAAACTGCAGATGGTTGTCTATGAAAAACTGCGCAAAACACACAACGAGAGTTTAAAGAAGAGCCGATGAAAGGTGGGCACTTTAAAACTTATTTTTTAGCCAACATCTGAGCAAATTTATTGATTAAAAAAATAAACTAATGATCCGAAATAAACTAATGAGCTCGCCTTTCTCTCCATGCAAGTTAATGTTTTGATTAAACCAGTGCTGTGGCTGTACGGGCTTAGTGTAAATTTAAAATAATAATTTAATTCACAGCATCAGATTAGTAGCATGGAGGATAAACGTCATTATTATGATCAGTAATGGCGAAGAGAATATGCACTTATTTACCAGGATTAAGTGTAAGAATGTGTGTGTGTGTGTGAGAGAGAGAGAGAGAGCGAGAGAGAGAGAGAGAGAGAGAGAGTGTGTGTGTGTGTGTGTGTGTGTGCGCGCGCGCGCGCGGTTTGCCCGTCTGATTGGGCTTTTAAAGGTCAACATAATCTGATCTATCACCAGGTCCCATCAGCTTTTCTCTTTAAATTAATCGACATGAGCAATAAGAATAACTTACTGGGCCAATTCTCTCTGTCAGTAAAAATGAAGTATAAAGTTCTGGCAGGGGAATCTAGGATATCAGCTCTAAAGTCTGAAGGGTCATCTGGCCTGGACTGACAGCTGGGTGCTGTGAGGTGGGGCTGCAGCAGCGCACAGGAACAGTACGCAGCCTTTATGTCTCTGTGCACCAGGTGGCAGGAAGGCTTCAGTGTTGACTGTCTGCTTAAACCTGGGAACCTGTCTGGCTATAGGCCCTGGAGATTAAGTTTTCCACAGGGTCACATTTGGGTCACACAGCGACAGTTGTTATCTTGTCTTATTGATTAGATATTGAAGTTCCATCTGACTAAACTGGCTGAGGTGCAATGTCTGTACTCTGTACATACTACTACAAACTACGGTCTATGCCAATCTCAACCCTGGTCCTCGAGGTTTTCCAGCTATCCCAGCCCTTCCAGTTACTGATTGCCTCAACACACCTGATCCAGGTGATCAGCAGTGTGCAGGGCAGGGATAGTTGGAAAACAAGCAGCACAGTAGAGCTCAAGGACCAGGATTGGAGACCTCTGGTATGCTGATGAGAAGGAACTCTGATCGAGATGGTGATTTAGTACAAAGGATGGAAAAGCCTATTAAAGTCTGGGACAAAGAAAGAGCTGGGGTTTACATGACTTTGGCTTTTTCACATGAAGCCTGTTCAAAGCAGCCTAAGGACTCACATTGGATTCACGTGGCCTTCTTCCTTCTGGATGTGTTAGCATCTAAAGCTAACCTGTTGGTTCTGATAGCATTATCCACGTAGAATGGTCCTGAGTGGCCCTTTGGATTGAATGGATCTGATGTGGATTTGGGAGGAAGTGGAGCTTTGAGTAACGTTAGTGCTTTGGGTCACATTAACAGGAACCAGAGCGTCTACTGGACTGACACATTTACTCCTTAGTCAGCTAACACTAGCTTTGGACTGGGCACTTTGTCCCAACCAGGACTCCGTAGTTTGAAGTTTAAAGAGAAATATATTTGGATTTTCACTGTTGTCAGCAAATCAATAGTTGATACCAGTCACTGTGCTTACAAAATTATAGGGATTTATTTCTTTGTTATTATAGACGGAATACCTTTGGGAATTCTGTCCAGGCACTGAGATTGGTTTGTTCCGTTGCTTCTCCATGTCAAAGGACTAATTCCTCAGTTTATGAGCGATATAATCTACAGATTGTTTAGTTACAGTACTTTGTTTTATGTGATGCTGTTTTCTAAAGAACACTAAGACTCTTTCCTGCCTCCTTCCTCTTCTTTACTCCATCAAGTGGTGATTTGTGGTCAGTGATTAGGTCTAATTATGGTGCTGAAGCCTGGAAACACTGACAGAAAGAAAACATGTGTGGGGGAGCTACAATAGGGAGCAGGATGTTTTTGTAATATTGTGAGGACCCAGCACCTGGTTGGACATTGACAGTGCTGATCTGATCATCTAATTAGAGAGGAGGCAGTAATTACAAGAGAGAGGAGAGATTCATCAGCAGCTGTTTGTGCCTCCATCATGCTGATGTTAATAACTCTTTATCAGCTATACTGTAAACAACATCCGTGACAAATTCATTAGCAGCAGAATAATAAATTTGTCATTATGTAAACCCAACAGGTGACTGTTCAGTTTTGACCAAAAAACCCAGACACACATGAACTGTTCCTGCTATGAGGAACCTGTTTAACTGCATTTGGATCATTGAAGTCAGACTGAACAGCAGTGAGAGCTGATTCTATTCAAAACTTACAAAGATTTTACTTTTTTTTTTTTTTGTATGTGTTTATTGATTTTCAACTTTCAAAGATCAAGTAAACAAACAAAACACAGGATGGGAAATAAGGTAAAATAAGCACTTAAAAAATATATAATAATTAAAAAAAAAAAGTATGATAAAAAGCATTATATAATAAAATATATACAAATACATACATACAAACACTGAAGATTACATAAATTATGCAAGTCCTCTAGAAATTATAGAAGAGATATTCAGCCCCACATACAGTATGTCAAGAATGGTTCCCACCTTCTATGAAATATGTAAGCTTTATCATGAGAAATGCAAGTTGAATAATCTAAAGAAACGTATTCAAGAACAACTCTGTGCCAAAGTGATATTGAGGGGCCTTTTTCTGTTATCCAGTTTAATAAAATACATTTTCTTGCACAGAATGTCAAGAGCCTATAGAGGGATTTTTATGTTTATCTACAATGGAATTATAATGTAATCCAAGCAACATATTCAGAGGGTCACAAACAATATCAGTGGTCAAAATTGAATTAGTCTTTTGACCAACCACAGCCCAAAACCTCTGAATTTTCCTGAAATACCAAAAACAATGAAAAAGATCTCCCTCTTCTATTTTACATTTTGGACACAGTGAAGAGCAGTTGTTTTTAAATTTGTGTTTCAGTGAAGGGGGAATATGAGCTCTGTGTAAGATTTTCAGCTGTATTGCCTTGATTTTGTTACATATACTCAAAGTTTTTGCATTCCTCCTATCGTCCTACCATTCATCATCCGTGATCTGTACGTTAAGAGTACCACATTCCTTTTTATTTATATTAGTATTTTTCTACTAGCTGATCAAACGACATAAAAATGTGACCATCAAAAAGTCCTTGCAATGTTGTGAGGCCTTTAAGTGTCCATGTTCGAAAACCTGTGTCAGCAAACCCTGGTAAGAAATCAGAATTATCACATATAGGGGTGAACACTAAGGTGAGTCGAGATTTACCTTCCATCCGTCTGATATACTGCCATGCCCTCACAGTACCAATTGTAATTGGGTTGCTACAGTCTAGCGGATTTAAACTCCAACGCCTGGTTTGGGCATTTTGGCTACCAAAATAATATTCTACAGAAACTATTGCATGGTCAGAAATAGAGCATGGTCCCAATAGAGCAAGACGTTCTAACATGGGTTTCCTGGTAAATAAATAATCATTCTAGTATGGCAGTTATGAACTTGGGGAAAAAAAGTATATTCGCATTCCGTGGGATGTTTACTTCTCCATGTATCAGCCAATTCAAAATCTTCACAGAGAGCAATAAGAAATTTTGCTTGGATTGAGGTTTTACTGAGGTTTTAAGAATGTACTCACAACGTGAGATGTGTCTATCATAGTCCGTGGTGTAAGAAAGGCAATCAAGTGTTATCCAGCGGGGTTGAATCCAGCGAACTTAGGAACACTTCAACGGCGGCCGGATCCTGAAACACTTTAACAGTGCCACGAAAACTGACCTTGAGGAGCGCAGGGTAAATTTGCCTGTATTCAGCGCCGATGGTTCGTAGACGTTTCTTTACTCCATCTTACATTTTGCGTTTATGCAGGACAGAGGCTGAAAAGTCCTGAAAGAACATTACCACGCTGTCTCCAACTTTCAGGGGAGAATCCTTGGTGCCCAGTTCTCGTGCAGCATTCAGCACCTGTTGCTTGTCTTGAAAGTTGTGTAACTTCACTAAGATGGGTCGTGGTTGCTGTGTAGGGGGTGGCTTTGGAGCGAGGGAGCTGTGCACTCGTTCCAGTTTAACTCGGCCCGCTTTCGCTGTGATACCGAGGGTTTTAGAAAGCCATGTGTTCGGTCGCTCCTCGGCCTCGTCCAGAGTGCTAGAAATCGGGTTTTTCTTACGTGGCATGTTTTCTGAATGCCTCAAAAGTATTCATTTATGCTCATAATGGAAAAGCAAAGAATTAAACATGTAAAATTAAGTTGTACGGGTTGAAATATAAAGAGAATCAGTGACACAGTACTCCAGCTCGAATACACAAAGCCGTCCTTCAAGCCGCCATCTTGAAAACGTTAAGATTTTACTTTTAATCAGTTTAAACATGTAAACTGTAGTTCTCCCAAACCGACAGAACTAACGTCAGAAATGAGAGTTTTCTCAAAATAATAATAATGAGAAGAACTAGATAGACCAGATTAGCTACTACTAGCTTTTTAGACTGACTGACTGACTGAATATCTAAGTGACTGACGCTGACTGACTGAATAACTAATTAACTGACTTACCGACTAATTGACTAACTGACTGACTGAGTAACAGACTAACTAACTGACTGACTAACTCACCAAGTAACTCACTAACTAACTGACTGACTAACTCACTAAGTAACTAACTAGCTAACTGACTGACTGAATAACTAAATGGATGACTGACGCCGACTGACTGAATAACTAATTGACTGACTTACCGACTAACTGACTAACTCACTGAGTAACCGATTACAGTTTTTTACAATCGTTAGGACACATTTCTCAATACTAAAGTCACTTTTTCAAAACTCTTCACACAGTCTGCACAACAGCAGTCTGTGTGAGCTAAACTGTGGATCATTTTTCATTGCTTTGGCACAACATGCATTCACTGACTACTTTCAAATTCCATTAATTCTTTTCTCATTTCGACACGACTGTCAAAACTCTGTGTACTTACAGGCCAGTTTGCACCAGTTTGGACCAACCACAGGTGATTCCTTTTGTAGCTGAAGACCTACACATGTTACTCCTTTACATAATTTCATTACCATCTATAAAAAGGGGACAATTTAGGAATAATTTGCATTGTGATGTAAACATGTCGGAAATAGAGAAGTGGCTGAAAGAGCAAGAGGGAGACGTATGCGTGGTGGAAGAAGAATAAGAGGAAGATCAAGAGCTGTAGCCTCAGATGAGATCAGGCCAACTATAATTGATCATGTAATAAATCATGGAGGTGGAAGGTTTATGGCCACCAACCTCATGATCAAATGTCACTCCTGGGCGTAATGAATGCAGCATGCCTGGACATACCAGCAGAAGGGATGGATCAGGCATGCCAAAAGACTCTTTCCTAGGTGTATTGCCCTAGATGACATTCGATGTGACGTGGATGAGAATCTGTGGGCAAATGCAGTACATAGAATTGATTAGGATTCCTACAGGTTCAATTCAATTCAATTCAATTCAATTTTATTTGTATAGCGCCAAATCACAATACAAATCATCTCAAGGCACTTTACAAAAACTAAAACAAAAAACCCAACAAATCAAAACAAGCAACAAAAATGAGCAAGCACTTGGCACTTCCCTTTAATGGAATTAAAAACTTCCAGCAGAACTGGGCTCAATTTGGGCAGCCATCTGCCTCGACCGGTTGGGGTGAGTGGATAGAGGAGAGAGAAAAGAACAGCAACAATAACCAACAAAGGGGAGGAGAGGAAGAGAGGGGAAGGGAGTGTTAAGGTTAGGGTAGGGGAGCTCGGTGCACCGATGGTCCTCGGGCAGTCTAGACCTATAGCAGCATAACTAAGGGATGGTTCAGGGTTACCTGCCCTAACTATACGCTTCGTCAAAGTGAAAGGTTTTAAGTCTAACCTTAAAAGTACAGAGAGTGTCTGCCTCCTGAACCCAGACTGGGAGCTGGTTCCACAGGAGCTTGATAGCTAAAGGCTCTGTCTCCCATTCTGCTTTTGGAAACTCTGGGATCCACAAGTAGACCTGCACTCTGAGAGCGAAGTGGTCTATTGGGATAATATGCTACTATGAGGTCTTTAAGGTATGAAGGAGCTTGATCATGAAGGGATGTGTATGTGAGGAGAAGGATTTTAAATTCTATTCTGTATTTTACAGGGAGACAATAAAGAGAAGCTAATACAGGAGAAATATGATCTCTCTTGCTTGTTCCTGTCAGGATTAACTGGAGGCTTTTTATGGAGATACTGGGACATCCAGATAGTAGTGAGTTACAGTAATCTAGCCTTGAGGTAACAAATGCCTACAAATGACTAATTTTCCTGCATCATTTTGAGACAGGATGTTCCTAATTTTGGAAATGTTGCACAGGTGAAAGAAGGCAGTTCTGGAGATTTGTTTTGTGTGAGTTAAAAGATATGTCCTAGACCCAAATACAATAACTTCTGTTTTCTCTGAGTTTAAAAGTAGAAAGTTACTGGTCTTCCAGGCCTTTATGTCAGTTAGACACGCTTGAAGTCTAGTTAACTGGTTTGTGTTAACAGGTTTAATAGATAGATACAACTGAGTGTCATCTGCATAGCAGTGGTAATTAATAGAGTGCGTCCTATGTAAGCATGTACAGGGTGAACAGAATCGGTCCTAGAAAAGAGCCTTGTGGAACTCCAAAACTAACTTTTGTTCGTATGGAAGGTTCATCATGGACATGAACAAACTGGAATCTGTCCAATAAATAGGATTGGAACAATTTTAACACTCTTCCTCTGATACCAGTCACATGCTCCAGTCTCTGTAATAAGATGTTGTGGTCAATAGTGTCAAACGCAGCACTAAGGTCTAGGAGGACAAGTATAGAAACAAGTCCATTATCTGAGGCTAAGAGAAGATCCTTGGTGACTTTTAACAGTTCCGTTTCCATACTATGATGTGCTCTAAATCCTGATTGAAAATCTTCAAATAGTTCATTCCTGTGTAAGTGGTCTGATAGCTGCTTAGCAACATCTTTTTCTAGGATTTTAGAAATAAATGGTAGGTTGGATATTGCTCTATAATTAGCCAAGACTCCTGGATCAAGACTAGGCTTTTTGAGTAAGGGTTTGATTACTGCACTCTTTAAGGCCTGTGGTACGTAGCCCGATACTAGAGACTAGCCACTCAAATAATCAAGTCTGTGCATCCCAGGCGGTAACACATTACGACTCTACGTGTAAACAGCGCTAGAGGCAAGTTACACATGAAAACAGTGTTGCCAACTTAGCGACTTTGTCGCTATATTTAGCGAGTATTCAGACCCCTCTAGCGACACATTTTTTTAAAAAGCGACTAGCGACAAATCTGTCGAGTTTTTCTGGTGTTACTGGAGACTTTTGGAGACTCTGATGTGTCTGTACTGCACCGTTCTTACACTTCTCAATTTGTCGCAGTAAGACGGCAAATCAGCTGCAGCCGCCGGACCCTCCCCCGTCCCAAAGCCTTCACAGGCGGCCCAGTCCTCTCGCAGCAGTCCCTCCCTCCCAGCTGCAGTCACAGCAGGAAATGTTCACGCCTCCGCGTCTCGACTGCAAATGAATCGCGCGTGCGATCATGTATGTGCGTGAGCTGTACTGATGCATGGCATAATAAAAAAATAAAATAAAATTTAAAAAAAGTAAAATGTTCTTTGTCTAAAATAAATCACCGCATTTGACTCAAACAGCCTCAGTCATTTACAGCAAGGCAAATGTGTTTATTTCTGAGAACTTATTAACTGCAGGCCGTCATGCTACATTATATGGCACAGTACAAATATTTTGAGTGCCCCTTATTCTGTCCCTTATTTCTTATAAAGAATCACAATTGTCTCTTACTTTCCAAGTTGGCAAAAGCGTCCATCACAATTACAGCATGTGCCATGGATATTATGCAAATTACGCGATGACGCAATTCAGCGACTTCTAGCGACTTTTAGGACAGCCAATAGCTACTTTCCTTACTGACGAGTTGGCACCACTGTATGAAAAGACAGTACAAAGAAAAATGAAAGAGAGCGATACATGTAGAAAACAAAGGGAGAGAAACTGTAAAGTGAGACGGAGAAATAGAGAGAACTTAGTTAATGAGAGAACATTATACATATCTACAGCCATACATGTATGTTCAGTTGTGTGTTACATGACAATAAATATTGAATTGTACTGAATTCATTTGATTTGACAGTAAGGTATTGATTACATGCAGATGTTGATAAAACTACTAGGCTACTTAAATACATATCACACTAACTAGTTAGACATTATGATCTTACGGACCTTTGCTTCAAGAAATTTTCTCTAACTGGACCTCTTTAAATTTTAGTTGAATACCCCTGATTTAGATGAAGCAACTACTGATGTAAATTCAGAGAGATCTATGGGAGAGAAGCAGTCTAAACATAACTGAGGTCCTACAGATGATTCAAGAGCTACTGTAGTAGAAGATTCATTTATTGCAGGTATAGGAAGCATCTGATGAATTTTATCTCTAATAGTTGTGATTTTATTTGTAAAGAAACTCATAAATTCATCACTGCTGAGAGGTAAGGGAACACTGGGCTCAACAGAGCTGTGACTTTTTGTCAGCCTGGCTACAGTGCTGAAAAGAAACCTAGGATTGTTCTTGTTTTCCTCTATTAGTGATGAATAGTATGCAGTTCTGGCTTTACGGAGAGCTTTTTATATGTTAATAGACTGTTTTTCCAGGCTAGAAAAATACATCTACTATGTATATATAGGTGTATATACAAATTCTTGCATTTTGGAATAACTTTGAAAAATAAAAATATATATATATATATATATTGAAACATACAGCATCATGTCTGATTCATTCCTGTAACATATATTTTGCTGTACACAGTAGTCCCAGATAGGTGTCCTTCTTTTACAGAAGAAAACATTGTTTAATGCCACCTTGCTAGTGTTATGAAAGAATGAGCTGGTCTGAGACACATATGAAGTGTTTTGAGAGTTGTTGTACATTTTGAATGTGAAATCAACTGCTGTGCCAAGCTGAAAGATGGAAGAAGTGTGTGAAGAGTTTTGAAAAAGTGATAGTGGTATTGAGAAATGTGTCCTAGCGATTGTAAAATCCTGTAACTCTGACTGACTGACTATTGGACTAATTGACTGAATGACTAACAGACTAACTAACTGATTAACTAGCTAACTAATTAACTGACTGACTAACCAACTAACTGACTGACTATCTGGCATGGCTGGTGTTTACTGGCTGGCTCTCAGGTTTTTTATCACTCTGCAGTTATGGTAAATGCCTAAAACAGTTTAATTAGGAAAGGTTTATTTGTTTAGCACCAAATCACAATTCAATTATTTCAAGGCACTTTACAAAAAACAAAAAAACCCAACGAATACCTTATGAGCAGAACTTGGTGACAGTGGAGAGGAAAACTAAAACAAGAAATAGTGGTACATGACATCTGACAATCCCACTGCACTGGGAGTTTAGTAAAACTGGCTGAAACTTGTTGAATGTAAACAGAAAACTCAGCCGGCAGATTTATGGTGCTGCTGTCTGGAATTACCGGAACAGGATTACTTTTTCTTTATGGGTGGCAAAACGGAAGCTGACATCTAGACACCAGTGCAGACTGAATCAGAAGTCAGTGCTGATGCTGAGTGGATTAACCTGCTGACTGAACCTGTTTCTATGTGGATGTTTCTGTTGTCACTCAATAAATTAATCATATGTTGTCACTCTGCTCTCCATGTGCCAAATCCACCTGATGCTGAAGCCTAATCTAATCACCTGGGAATCAAAACACACTCTCTCTCTCTCTCTCTCTCTCTCACACACACACACTTTCTCACACACATACACATACACACTATCAGACACATACTCACACACTCTCTCTCACACACACACTCCCACACACAAATGCACACATATACTCTCTCAAACACACACACACACACACTCTCTCTCTCTCTGACACACACACATACACACTCACACACTCTCTCTCTCTCTCACACACACACACTCTGTCTTACCCACACACTCACACACACTCTCTCTCTCACACACACACTCTATCTCAGACACACACACACACTCTCACACATACTCTCGCTTTCTCTCTCAGACACACACACACACAGACACACAGCCACCATGCCGTCAGACCCACCCGTCCTGAGAGAGCAGGAGGAGCTGCAAAGGAGAATCAATCAGGTCACAGATGAGGTAAGTGATCAGTTTTTTCCAGCTGCCCACCCTAACGGTATCATAACTCTAGACTGGCTCCTGATTAACTATTAAAGGCCCACATTAATACCTCATTAGGACAATATCCAAAAGTTTCTTTTGCTGTGAACATGATTGGCCAAAGTCACCTCAGATTTCAGATTTCACAAATTTCACTTCTTGTTATGGAAAGAGACAGTCTGCCTTTGAACAAGTTCAAGGGCTTTCACCAGATCAGACCTTTAAACGATCAATAAAAAGCCAAAACACAGAGTTGCTTACTCACAGTTGCATTGACAAAGATCTCCAGCCAGTGTGACAGCTGCAGGAAAACTGGGACAGGCCATGGCATCTCTCAGCTGTACCACCCCCCTCTGCTACCTGCAGTGTCTTTCAGTCCCTGGGGAGCCACTTGATTAATTTTCTGTGTATGTATGCTGATCAATCAATTTCAGCTCTACATTTGTTATGATTGGCTATTCAGCTACACCTTGTACCCACCTTGGTGTGTCTCATATTTCATGCTTCTTAAAAGAAAAGCCAGAATGTGAGTTCAGGCAAAAAAAGGGAGTGTAGTGAAAGTGGGTTACCTCATATTACATGAGCTGCACCAAATCATTATTGAGCTGAGCAGCTTTACCAGGGAAGCCGTACACAAAGACGCTTCATGGCATTAACAGTGAGAGGGATCGGTGTTACTGACATGTTTTGTCCCTTTAAGGACACCTGGTTCACCTGGTTGCCATAGAGATAGCTGGTCTCTTAGTGATGCATGAGCTTATACACACAGTGTGGGTGCTGCTAACCACACACACACACCCTGGGGTTTTAAAGCTACTGCAGGTCAGAGTGATTTGTCACCTCATCATCCCTCAGTGGTGGAATCCCCAGGGACTGACACGATGATATTTACACAACACACGCAATCAATCAAACACGCACACACTCATAGCTGAGCGAGTGGAAACATAGAGTAAATTTCCATGCGTAAACTCATGTCGTCATCTCTGCTGTGTGTTCGCTCAGAGCAAAGCCAGGAAATAGTTAAAGGCTCAGTTTGTCTTAAAAATACATCTGTCTGCATTTGCTGATATGTCTTCTGACTGATATGTTTTTGTGATATGTCTCTGTTGGTCATAATAATGTTTTACGTGTGTACAAACACTGGTGATAGAAACAGCATCAGAAAACCCTAAAGTTCAGTTTGCAGGTTTGTCTGTTTATATTCTAAATATGGGAAAAGAGACAACTTTTAGTTTGTTGTGTTCACTTCAAGAACCAGTGTTAAGAAGTAATATTTGTATTTGAAACTTTATTCTCCATTTATGCTGAACTGTGTGCTTACCTCTAGACAGATTTCTCATTGTTGCATGTTCCTACTTGTCACTGACTAAAGGACTCTCTGACATAGCACTGTTAAATAATTTAATAAGAATGAATTTACTGGAAATGTCCAGCTTGAACTCTGTATCTACTTCTGTCAAATTAGACCATTATTTACAGACCAGTCACTGTGGCAGCTTTGATAGAGCCACACACACTGTTTTTTATTTTAAACTAGTAATTTAAGCAATTGAATAATTCAAACTAGTGATTCAAACAAATGTATTTATCTCATAGCTAGAATATTGATATTAATTGAATGTATATGTTAGTGCTAAACCTTTGTGTTTTTCAGTCCCTGGAAAGCACACGGCGGATGAGGCAGCTGGTTGAGGAGGTATACTCTCTCTCTCACACATACACACACACAAACCCATTAATGTGTACACATACAGTATAGCCAGAGAAACAGGGATGTGTACCCTGCAGCAATGAAGCCTCATAAATAAGTATAATTTCCACTGTAGTTTAGAGGAAATGTTCAGACTCCGCCCTAATGACAGTAAACAAGAATGGATGCTGGGATGTGAGGAACTTGAAGCTGATGGAAAGTGATTTGGGGATTTGACATTTCCTACTGGTGTTTAGTTCCAGGATGCTCGAACATCTTAGCTATGGTCTGTCTAAGATGATACTGACTGAACTGAAATGAAAACAAAACGACTTCTAGAGTGAATAGACATTACATATAGTGTGTGTGTGTGTGTGTGCTCCACTCACTGTGTGTTATTTTGTGCTTGCTCCTCCAGAGTAAAGATGCCGGAATTAAAACTGTGGTGAATTTGTACGAACAAGGAGGTAATCAGTTCTACCTTTGTTCTCTTTAAGTCTCCTTTTTAAAGTTAGTATTTCAAAAACAAGCACAGGAAAACTGCTCTTCTCCCACATCTTCTTCCTCCTCCACTACATTTCTCTTTTCCACTCACCCTCTGCCTCCATCTCCTTCCTGCCTTGGTCTCCTCCTTCATTTTCACCTATATTCTACCGTTTACCTCCTCCTCCTCGATTTCCACTTATATTCTACTTTTCACCTACTCCTCCTCCTTCATTTCCACCTATATTCTGCCTTTCACCTCCTCCTCCATTTCCACTTTTATTCTACCATTCACTTCCTCCTCCTCCATTTCCACCTATGTTCTACCTTTCACCTCCTCCTCCTCTTCCATTTCCCCCTATATTGTACCTTTCACCTCCTCCTCCTCCATTTCCACATTCATTCTACCTTTCACCTCCTCCTCCTCCATTTCTACCTATAATCTACCTTTCACCTCCTCCTCCTATCATAGAGCAGCTGGAGCGTATAGAGGAGGGCTTGGATCAGATTAACTCCGATATGAAGGAGGCTGAGAAAAACCTGACTGACCTGGGCAAGTGCTGTGGCCTTTGTTCCTGTGATAAGTAGGTGGAGGTGTATGTGTGTGTGTGTGTCCAAGTGTGTTCAAACTGTGATGTGGGAATGATATTTTCTGCTTGTTTGCTTTTATTTAGTGTAGTTCATTGGACAGTGCACACACTGCACGTGGTACTTTTCAGTCTGTGCTAATGAGCTGCTTTAGCTTCTTTTGTTGCCTGCTTGCTGCTCCTGTTATGAATAGACCGCTGTGCTACCTGTACTGGAAAAGGTATCACACATGCTTTATCTAACACACACATGGAGAAACAACTACAAAAACTATTACAGGTAAAAACTGTGGCTGTGGCTGCAGGACCAGTATGGGTGCTGTGTGGTTCTTGTGCATCACATTGAACAGGCTGGACTCACCATGGAAAGACCTTCATCAGTCATTTTCTCCATCTGTCAGGCTCAAGGCCATTGAGGAGAGCAATGCATACAAGGCAGTCTGGGGCAGAGCCTCCAGTCAGGATGGTGTTGTGTCCAATCAGCCACCGTCGTCTCGAGTCATGGATGAGAGGGAGCAAATGATCATGACTGGAGAATTCATACCAAGGTAGAGAGAGATACACAGGGGAGGATGTTATTGTTGGCAGGCAGGGCATTGTGTTAGGAGAGGTAGCCATGTGCTGGGTGGGTGTTTGCTCTTGTGTATACCAGACTAACGTACGATATTACCAGCCGTCAGTCCTACACACAGCTGGCCAAACACAAGGACATATCACATTCATAGATTCAGGTGTGTGACTGATGCATGTGATGATTTTGCTGTGGCTCAGGATGACTCATGATGCCCGGGAGGACGAGATGGAGGAGAACCTGGCTCATGTCAGCAGCATCATTGGAAATCTGAAGAGTATGGCTCAGGACATGAGCCACGAAATCGACATGCACAATGTCCAGATCGAACGCATACATGGCAAGGTACTGCTGTCACATGACCTCAAAATAAGTCACTGAACGTCACCAAATATGATCAAATATAAAAGCAAAATCCCATCACATGCTGCCAACTATTAGAACAGTATATTATTATACAGGATCATTTCAGATGAAGTCCTACTGTACCTGCTCATTGTGTGAGCTGGACACCACACCAAGACTATCAGGTCTCTTACTGTTTGTTAAAGTCAGGGCTCTGGAAATAAAGAAGACTATTTTAGAATATGTCACCAAATATCTTGATAATAATAAATTGTATTAACTACAAAACAACTTTTCCCCCTCTGTGTCCTTTCAGACCCCTTGAAATGGCTTTCAAACATTTTATTTCTGTTCATGCACCTGAATGAGCAGTGATTCATTTGCAGCACAGCTCTGCATGTTCAGGGATAAAGCCTGTGGCTTCAGTTAGACACTGAGCAGTGCATGATGCTAAGAGAGAAAGAAGACTGGAGCTGATGCTCCTCACTTTTCTGCTGGGCAGCAGCGGAAGCTGTTTAAACCTTTGAGTTCAGACAGTTTCACATTAGTGCACAGGCTGTGATGTGCTGACTGAGAAATACTGAAGGCATAAAAGCAGCACATTACTGTTTTAGTGCAGGTGCATATGCCAAAGATGGTGACTTTTCAGTGTTTTAATGATGCTCTTTATTTTATTGTTTGACTGTACAACCTGCTGTGTAGAGGCTGTGTTTGACTATTACAGCATAACAAGCATGAAAGATGAGCACTGCAGTTGTTCTGTCCATGTTCTTATGAACATCTTCTGTCTCTGTCTGCAGGTTATTCTCAACGTGTCCCGCATCGACTCTGCCAACAAGAAAACGAACAACCTGATGAAGCGATAGTAGCGGCACTCCCGTTTCACTTGTCTTCTAATTCATCCTGCGTTCACTACAGTGATGCATGCTGGGACAGTGTGTCGCCACTGTTATTTCTGCCGTAAACTAGTTGTTTATATGTGTAGACTCTATCATAGAAACATCCTGTAACATTACTTGGCCCATATTCCTTTAGCGCCTGTCGGTCAGTTGTTCTGTGAGTGACCTGAGTGCTGTGCGTTACCTTGTGTTGTATTCCTGTTCATTCAGGTAATATTCTGTTATTTGATGTGATACTTTCTAAAAAAATGCCTTTAACTCTTTGTGTTTACATTTCGCTCTTTGTGTTTGCCCTCAGGGTGGCCTCTGTGGTCACTTAGTAGAATTACACCATGGGAAACTGTAATGATCCCTGTGGGGAAACTGGGTCACTGCAGCAGCAGCAGCAGAGAGCCCAAATTCATACATCAGGTAATAAACTGAAAGATGAGCGCACAGCGACAACGGCTTCATGCGCCAGGCTGCGCGTTTTCAGCTTCTGTTGGGCAGACAGAGGAACACCTGCATGACAACATTTCTAAGCACACACACAAACGCACACAGCTATCAGCGAACAGGTTAATTCCCCATGTGAACATCATTGTATTGCACAAACACCCTTCCCCCATTTCTCTGAAGCACGTGTATAATGTCGCTGTGTGCAGGCCCTGCTGGGCATTGCCCACAAGAAGGAAACACGCATTTGTCCCAAGAGGAAATTATCTGCCGACACCAAGTGGACACATGTGAAACCTACTCCTCCAGGAGGAGTTCACCGGTGGTGAACCGGTCCTGATGCTTTCACCTTTTTCCAGCATAAAAAGGGGAATCTGATGTCACTGTGCTACTAAAGCACATATAGAGCACAACCTTTACTGTAGATCACGTGCAACTGTCATGTATGTGCCCATGCTTTTCACAGCCAGCTGTGATTTCTGCTTTGTGTCACTGTGCTGGTTCCCTCAGTGTTGTCCTTCGTAGTGTTTGAAGTAAAGCTGAAGTTGAGATTTTATGGTTTGGGATATTGCTTGTTAGTAATACATTACTATAATAAAGCTGCTGACCTCTGCTGGCCTGACAGGTCACACAGCAGCTCTAAGGCCATCAAGATGAGCTGCCATGTATATTGGTGTTTGTTGTTAGAAAATAATAAAAGGTGGATGAACAGAAATGTGGTGCGCATGACTTTGGACTGACTCTATCAGCACTGGGGGGGGGTTCTGAAGGAGGGTCCAGCGGGTGGGAGGAATTAATCATAGGGTTTGCGTTTGCGATTGAAATTCCAGACTTGGGGCTTCATTGCGCAGATTTCGTGACTTTTGTGTCTAACTTTTGGGGAAACGGGTGTGATTGGTGCACGGTGCGTGTGCAGCAGCTGGGGGCGCGCAGTGGGCTCAAAACGTTGCGCGTTCAAGGGAGGAAAAAAAAAATCTCTCGCTCTGCTGCGCCTGCGCACTTCTGTTGTTCTCGTCACTCCGAAGTTTCGGGAGAACCGCGGAGGAAGGAGAGGAGAGAAAGGGACCTAGCGACGCCATTTCCCGGTAACTGTTCTCCACATATTTCGCCTTTACACTGCACATCGCCGTTAACTCTCGGTAACGCACCTCGGCGCTATAACGTAGAAACGCATGTGCGCTGACGCTAGCAGCCACCTCGTTCTCCGTCCACACGTAGTCACCGAGCCGGACTTGGCGCGGCCGAACGAGGCCCGTTTTACGTCCACGACAAATCCACGCATCGGTACGCGGACTCGCAGTCCGACAGGGTTCGCCGTTTGGCCGCAGCGGAGCCCCGGAGTCCGCGGCCATGGCGGAGTCGGTGGCTGCTCCGTGGGAGCGCGAGCGACAGTGGGAGAGGCACGAGCTCAACAAAGGCAGAAGGAGGCTGCAGCTGATTGGCTCTCACGGGCCACGTGACCAAAGCAAACGCAAAGTTGATGAAAATGATTTAATGAGTTTTTCTTAGGTGTGATATTTGAATCGCAGCCAAACTAGATGAACCGAAAAACAATAAACGAAAATGAAAAGCACAATAACTTGAGAAGCTCGACTAGTCTGACATATTTTTATCTTTTTCTTTATTATAATAATTCTGTTTCTGTGGTATGTGTTTTGGTGGGTAGGGCAGATTAATACATTTAAGGGGATTAGTGAACACATTATTTCTGAATATAACGTTTATCAAGTAGATTAATTAATCAGTTGGATTAATTAAGAGGATTAATGAGAAATACTTCGGTGATTTGGTAAAGATGTAAATGTACTCAGGGTACAATACAACATGACTCATCCTTGGGTGTAATTCTTCACCTGTTTTTATATTTTAAAAGTCATCCACAGGGGGGCAGTGTAGGGACACATGCTAAAGGAAAAATAAGGTTTTCTTGGTCTACGGCCATGAAAACAAGTCCAGTCCAACTTTGCAAGAGGTTCATGCTAACAGGTCCATTCTTCTCACAGTGTTGTTTACTGAAGTTTCTTAAATACAAACATGTCCTTTTCTTAGGTGGAGTTGTTCATGCAGCTGGAAGTGAGAACATTGTATAACTTACTCTTAGATGTCTTTGTGTAAATCACCAAGACATCAATCACTTTTCTAGGAGGGCTGTGCTCAGAATCTGCTTCTGTTTTGATGGCGTCCTTTTGTTCTCCTGTTGCATCAATCTTATATTGTTATAAGACTAACTCAGTGAACAGCACAGCAGTAAATCAGTAAAGCCCGTTCATATTTGTATAAGTCCACCTGTGGCAGAGCACATTTCAGAAGCAGCGGAATGAAATGTTTGTTGTTATGTTTCTTTTTACTTTATCTCTCTGTCTTGCCTTCCACCATCTCTCTTCATCTTCCTCTGTTGCCCTCTTTCTTCCTGTCGCTCTCTATTTTGCAGGCCCTGTGCAGTCTGACAGGTGACTTTAGTGCAGACTGACAGGTGGATTAGGAGCAGGCAGTCCTGGAGGGCAGCGAAATTGGACTCAGAACCAAACGCAGTTGCAGTGGGTCGTCGGACAAAGAGGGAAGAGTAGTGAACGAGGCAGAGGGAAGAGTAGTGAACGAGGCAGAGGTTGCAGCCATGTCAACCTCGTGGCGTGATGATGATGAAGATCTTCGGGTGGGCGAAGTAAAAGGGGCACTGAGATCCAAACCGAGGTTCTCCTTCACTGAGGTCAAATTGCTGCTGGAGGCAGTGAAGAAAAACCGATACATCATCCTCAGTGAGTACAGAGGTCCATATGTTTTGGTTATGCTGGTTTCTTCTGTTTGGTAATATGGTTAAGTGGCTTTTGTCCAGAGTTTGGAGAAAGCAGTGCAGTTCCATAGTTGTACATTTCACAGTTACTGAATTTACCCAAAATTGTCAGAGAAGTTAAAAGGGAACTTGAAAGTCATAATAAATAATAGATTTTGGAATTTACTGCGATGGACTGGTGACCTGTCCAGGGTGTACCCCTGCCTTTCACCCAAAGAGATCTGGGATAGGCTCCAGCAGATCCTTGTGACCCTGGTTAGGAATAAGCGGGTATAGATGATGGATGGATGTTGGCATTTGATGTTTCTGTGTAAGTGATGTACTGTATGTAAAGGTTTTACCAGCAGAAGGAGAACATGAGCCTGTTGAGTGACTATATCACCAGGGTTAAATGTGACTTTATGTGTGTGTCAATGAGTCCAGATCCCATCCAGAGACTGACAGCAACAATGAATGTGGTCTTCTCAGCGTAATATGTGTCAATCCAGAACCTGGTTCAGCTTATTGGTCTGTGCCGTAGACCTCCATTGTTGTCCAAAAACTATGAAAAACACAGTAGGGAGCCCTGAACCCTGGTGTGTCTGCAGTCTGCATGTCCTCTCTGTGTCACCATCCTCCCACAGTCCAAACACATACAGGTTAGGATTAGGGTCTGAACCCCGGTGGACCCGGAGACTTTCTGTGTGGAGTCTGCATGTTGTCCCCGTGTCTGTGTGGGTTTTCTCACAGTCCAAACACATGCAGGTTAGGATTAGGGTCTGAACCCCGGTGGACCCGGGGACTTTCTGTGTGGAGTCTGCATGTTGTCCCTATGTCTGTATGGGTTTTCTCCTTCCACAGTCCAAACACAGTTAGACTGGTGATCTGAGCAGGGTGTACCTCACGTCTGACCCATCAGCTCTATCCTTTCCATGAGATAAGTGTTCTAGATAGTGGATGAAGCCTCATGCAAGAAACTGGCCTTACATCATGTACTTCATGTTCCTCCCTGTAGGGAAGTTTAACCAAGGCGTGTCAGCTGAAACCAAGAAGCAGACCTGGGCTGAAATTACAAATCAGATCAACAGTCTCGGAGAAAATCACAGAGAGGTTTGTACAACAATGAATTATTGATGATCATTGTATGAACTTACACATTCAGCCTATGATTTTTTTTTTTTTCCTCTAAGCAGATTTGGGGTATACTCAGACATAACATCACTTTAGTTATATTTGGAAAATCTGCATTGAAAGCAGTTCTCAAACACATAGGATTCTCATGAAGTGAGTCCCAAACTTTGAACTCATAATGTGACATCATAATTACTGTAATGATTTTCAACACATTTTGATTAATTTGCTTTTAATAAGAATTAAATAATTAGTTGAGTTTGATGAGATGATGAAGATGTGCTTGACAAATGATTCACTAAATGTTTCAGCACCAGTGTGAAACATGAGGATGCAGTAGTGGCAGCCTGTGACCTGAAAAAGGATGTGCATCTTCACAATGAAAGACTTTTAAAATAGGTTATTTTCTCATAGGTGCGTCAGATCATGAAGAAATGGGCAGACCTCAAATGTGATGGAAAGAGACGCATTGCAGCCCTTCGTGGCCCCAATGGCACCAGCCTGAGGAAGAAGAACCTGGGCCCAGTGGAGAAGATGGTCCATAAGATACTGATGATGAGTCCTAGAGGAGGTGAGGAGCAAAAGATAGTGACACACATCATGGAGCATCCTGCTATATGAACAGAGTTGTTACACTGTGGTCAGAGGATTTTAACATCTGCTGAAGATAAAGAAACTTGCTTGGCTTGGGCCTTATACTGGCCATGTGGAGGTTTTATCAGATGGTGTTAAATAAGTTCACAAAAAAACAGACTGTTTGGAAATAGAGAAGGGTTCAAGGAGCTGAACTAGTTTTCCATTTGTTGGTTCTCAGATGGTGACAGTGATCTGGACTTGGGTGATGATGATTTCTCAAAGCTTTACAGTAAAGTCCCACCCTCGAACCCACCACCCTACGCCTACCTCAGCCTGACGGACAGCTCCCTTTCTTTACCCGGAGGAGCCTCTCTAGACATTTCTCCTCTCTCCTCACCAGAGAAAGAACTCACAGGTAAACACAGCTGGACATTAAGAAGCACAACGAGCCTGGAGCAGTAACAGGAAAAATTGTTCAGTCAGCTTCTCTATATTCCCACTAACTACCTGGTTCCCCAGAATGAGCAGAGTCTAAAGAGGATTGGTGTGCTTTTCACAGCAAAGGATTTGTAGAAGCTTAAAATCTCATTGTCCATTTTTATACAGCTTTCTTCACAATGCACACTTCACTTGTAGTTAATGAACAGCACTGAGTGACGGTAGTGAGAAATAAACTCTCACGCATCTCTCATGAGCTGACTCCTGCATAAAATAAAGACCAAAGACAGAAGCAGTGTGAAAGGAGCAGACTGCAGGAGATTAGAAACCAATACTGAAGAATATTACAGAAACAGGCAGAGAGTTTGATTAGTGACAGAGAGAGAGAACAGAGGCTGGCCTGAGGATACAGCTGCACTGAGTTTAACCATGTGCACAAACCTGAAGTTAAGAGAATTCAACCAGAAAAGTGAAGGCCTGCATGAGTCTTTGTGTTATGAATGTTGGAGGTTGCTCCACACGTTTTGGCTTTGCAAAATTTCAAAGTGTTACCGAGCTCTGCATCGTGACGCTGCCGTGTTTTGCAGGAGATCTTATCCATTCCTCATCTGAGTTTGACTTAGACATGGCCGACGACAGAGGTAAGGATGAGCTGTGTACTTTCAGCCAAGTCATTTGCTTCAGCTGAATTGTCCATTTAGGATCATATGGTTGCAGGTGCCTCTGTGAAAACACAGTGACAGTGAACCCCTACAAACCTTCTCTGTTTCATGATTTAGTTTGACTGAAAAAGAGAAGCTGCTCTGGTTTTGCTTCAGTTGATGAGACAAAGTGCTGATTGGTGGGATGTTGTTCTCTCTGTCATTTACAGAATGTACCATGGATTTTGACGAAAATGAAGAGTCCATGTTCTCCTCCCCCCCCCCCATTCTTCCCCCGCCATCCTCCACCTCCCTGGACCCGCTGCCTGACGAGGTCATGATGAGGGTCAAGCCCGTCTACACCTACTCCCGAAACAACAGCCAGAACCAGAACCACACCCAGAGCCATACCTCCTCCAGAGTTCCAACTGGACCCTGTTCCTCCATGGCCTCCACCTCCTCTGTTTTCCCTTCTGCGTCCGATTCCGGTGCTGCCTCGTCCTCTGCTGCACCCCCACTGCCAGTGTCGCCCACAAGCTCCAGCATGGCTGCGTCCTCTCTCTCTGCTCCCTTCTCTTCATTCGTGCCCCCTCCTGCCTCTTCCTCTGCGTCTGACTCTACCTCTCACCCTGTGTCCACCTGTTTCTCCATCCCCCCACCTCCTGCTCCTCCTGCTGCTGTATTTTCCTCCTCCTCTTTTGGTGCTTCTTTGACCTCAGCTCCCTCATCTGCTGGTGTTCACAAGCTTCCTCCCTCCTCCTCCTCAGTCCTTCAACCACAGCATCCCCCCAGCTCAAACTCGTCTGACCCTCTCCCAGCTGGAGCGTCCTTCCGCAGGTCCCAGGACCACGTGGCCCAGGTGGCCTCTCAGAGCCTCCAGCAGCAACGGGCCAGCAGGATGCTCCTGACCTCTGTGTCTCAGTCTCTGGAGATTTTGGCTCAGTCTGTCCAGGTGTTAGTGGAGAGCCAGCAGGAGTTTGTGCAGGAGTCGCTGCTGCTGCAGAGAGAGACGGTGGACATCCTGAGGGATTTCTCCAACACCGCCCTGACTATGCTGAGGGACAAGGCCAACAGTGGACACCTGGCAGCGCATCATCATCATCATCATCATCCCCCTTCACACTTCTGAAAAATGGACATGAACACACTAGTAGGTTTCATCATGTGGACTAATGGTGGGACCTGGTTCTGAGCGCTGATGTTTGCTTTCTCTCTCTCTCAGTAGGTTGGATTTCATCCACTAGTTTTTCTACACATTTTCAGTTGGTGCATGAAAAACCGGAAAGTTTTGTGCCTTAAATCACACAGAGCAGACAGAACAGATTTACTCATTTTAACTGAACATCTTTTCTCCATGTTGGGTTTGGTACTGTTGTTGTCTTCTTCTGCAGTGGTTTAGTGACACTTGATTGGAACTTTAGCGCCACCAGCTGTCTATCTCGTGAACCAACTTCTACTAGTCAGGTGACTGTGGAGGAGGGAAGCCTTAGTGAATTAGCATTTTCTTTTGTTGATTTTCTTTGAAGTGTAGTTCAAAACTGTGGATGGAAACCTACTGTGTGTCATTGACAGAGAGCAGGCAGGGGGTGACAACAGAGCTGGGCCAGCATCCAGGTACTGGTAACAAACTTATAACGGAGACAGTGTGAGGAACTAGAAGGCAGAAACGTGACGTCTGAGGACTCTGCCAACTGACGGCTCACTAAACACATCCACTGCTCTAATTTTAGCTACTTGCTCAAAACAAACATTAATTGTGTGTGTATGGGTCCTGAAGTGTTTACAGCCTAAAAAGGAGGTTATGCTCCTAAGGTCATTTGATATTTCCCTTCTCGAATGTGCTGGGTCACACGACTCACTGAATTAGGGGTAATCACAATCAGAGAACTGGGGAGATTGAAATGTGTTATTAGACTACAAACCATAAAACTGTTTGAGCTCCAGAACTCTGCGTCAGAGTGGGAGCCCCATCATGTGGCTTGACAGCCTCATTGTCCTTTCAAGCTGCTGGAGTCTGCACTGGAGAAACACCTAGTCTGCTCCCACGTAGTGACAGGAGCTGAGGCCCGTCCCCCTCACATGGCTGGGACATGCCTGTCATGCAACAACAAATTAGAACCAAACTTTTAAACTATATATAATTAACGTGTTGTTGGGGTTGCTGCTGAATTTACTGCCACAGATGAGAAAGTTTAACTTTTAAATCCCAGAAGGCAATTGAGTCATTTTTGTTCTAAATTAAGGAGAAACATTTCTCAGTTATTCCTGTGTGATCTGCTTCCAACATGCCTTCACATGTGGTGTCAGAGTACCTCAGCAAAATGGATTATATGGGATGGGAGGCCTGATTTTATTAGTTTTCTGGCCTAAAGCGCTGTTTAATGGAATGAGAAGAGAGAATAACTAGTGTGCATGCTCCAGTTAGGAGTGGGCTACTTTAAGTCTCCTCTCATAAAATCACAACACAAAACACAGTTTTTAATAATAATAAAGAAAATAATGTTAGAAGCCAAAAGAATAAGCTTTGGTCTGTGTTTCTACCCAATAAGCAGGTGGATCCCAAGTTCACTGATGTTAATGACTGTGGTTGAAGGGTTTAGGCCTGAGGTAAATCTTGCTGTAACGTTTGAGAGGTCTTTTCATTTTTTCTGTTGAGATTTCATCTCCCTGATGCCTGTGAACCAGCAGAAAGAGCTGGGCTGAGCGTTACACATGCATGTTCTCTTTTAATGCGATACACTCAGTTAAATTAGCAGACAGTAGTATCTGTCATGGCTCTATGCAGATTGAATGCTTTACAAATCAAGGTAATTCATTAATGCACAACAATGCAAGGTAAAGTCTGCTCAGTTCAGTAATTGCCCACAGTGGTCTAATACATGCAGAGAAGTTTAAAGTGAGAGCTACCAGCCAGTCCAGTGTTTCTTGACCCACTCACAACAGTGTCTCTGTCCACAAATTAGAAATCATATTCCAGTGGATATGAATAATAAATAAAACTAGATCTTAAGGTTTTATTCAGTTTCTAAGATTAAACATGTTGGTCAAAACAAGATTGAAAGACTAAACCCAAAACCAGGAGTTTGTTTCTGCTCGTCACTCTGCCCTGTCACTGATGGGTGAGAACGGTGCTGATTAAAGAGGTGATGGAATATTTACACTGTGGAAAAGCAGAAACTTCTATTGCAGTGGATACAGGAACCAATTTGAAATCCTGCTTTTAAAAGCTCAAATTTCAGGAGTTCTTGAGCTGACTTCTGCAGAAAACTGTCAACATGATGCTTTGCTTCATGCTGGCATCACATTTGTTTTATTTCTGAGTGTTTGAGTTATCTGGGAATTTTGAATATCCAGATGTGATTGACATCTGTTCAGAGTTAAAACACATATTTACCACAGCACACATAGAAATGACGTGTTCCTGAAACACAGCACTGGGCTGAAAATGCAGCTCCCCCAGCTGCAGCTGGCTCCCAGCCTGACACACTGACCAAACTGACTGCTGTAAAACCAGGCTGTGCGATTTTTCCTATGACCAAATCCTGAGAATAAAGATTTTATTATTAAAAAAACAAGTGTTTTCTGTATTATTGTTTGATGACAATGTACTGTGTGATGATCTGTGTGCTGATCATGTAAAAAAATAACTGGTGCCAAGCTATTTAAGGAAATTTAACAATACAGAAAACAGACATATTCAATACACTGGCAGAGCTGATGTTATTTCTTAAACTTTTATTCCAAGTTGCATTAATTGTGCTTGTACATACAGAGGCAGCACAGCAGCTGGTTTCAGGTTCAGAGGAAGGATATGTCCTATAGCCAGGGTGAGGTTAGCATGGTTTGTTTGTTTTGGACACTGACTGCAAGGACAGACCTTCCTGGTTCAAGCCTCATACAGACACTGCTGAACTCTAAAGGAAACCCAGGACTGTGGATTCTGTCGTTTTTCATAGTCATGCCATGAGAGAAAATATGGAAGAAAAGACTAATTACAGCATCTAGTAATTGTTTCATTTTGTTTGCTGATCATATGTGTGTTTGTGTGACTCCAAAGTTCTATAATTCAAGCTGACCTGATCCCTGCAGCGCCATTCACAAGCCCAGCTAGACAAATAGAGCATTTTGAGTTCACCTGATTGGATCATATTTAGTTTGAACCATGAGTGGACAGACCCTCAAGCTGTTCTCTCAGCTTATTTCTGTCATAACGCCACAGAAAACTGACAAGATGTTTCCACTGCAGTGTCTGGCTGCTCTTTCAAGCACTTTATAATAAATAAATGCCATCCATCCATCCATCTTCTTCCACTTATCTGGGGCTGTGTTGCGGGGGCAGTAGCCGAATCAGGGATACCCAGACTTCCTTCTCCCTGGACACTTCCTCCAGCTCTTCCAGGGGGACACCGAGGCGTTCCCAGGCCAAAGACACCACAACACAGGAACACAGATCCTCAGTGAGCTCTTTGGCTGACTAGATGGTACACGGCCTGGCATTCATTTCTGCAGATTCTTGATATTGTGTCCTTTCTGGGCGCCACCCTGGCAAACTCAGTGTTTATCTCAGGTTGCTGCTAAGTGATACTGATTTGCTGCCTGATGTGTCCCTTGGACCAAAACACATAGGTTGTAAACAAAAAGGAAATATTCCACAGGAAGGTTTTCAAACTACCTTTGTCACGGCAGAATTTCCTCTGGTCTGCAGTCAGCGGTTCCTCTGGACTCCAGCATAAGGACATGGTGAAATGTGGACTGGTTGCTTAGCCTTTTAAATATTAGAAAGGAATTATTTCGTACTTTATTTGTTGATTTTAAGTGTGCAGGTTTCCCTCATTGGCCTTTTTGAGAAATAATTACGACAGGACTGGAAAAATAGCTGCCACACGTCTCTACTTCAAAACAGTTTCTGTCAAAACAGAAGGAACACCAAGATCTGTTTAAATCTGAATAACAACTCAGTTTTTCCAAGAAAAATACCTTTTTATTTCATTATAAATCCACATAATTGTATCTATGAAAGCAGAAAATCTCCATTTCACACGTTGTGTTTTCTCTCCATATTGTGGTCATTTGTTTAAGTATATTCAAAGTAAATCATGGGTATCAAACCATTGAAGACTTTAAGGTGTATGTCACATACAAACACAGACACTGTCAAACAGCAAGAGGGGAGGGAGGGGAGTGGGACAGCGCAAGTTCTGCTGGCCATCTTTAAAAACCGCTAAATACATTTAACGATCTCGAGGGCCAGCGTTCAGTAGTAGGAACACTTACGGTGAAGTTCACCAGTGTTTTGCATTCCAATGCAAACAGAACATCAGAATTCATACGCAGAGCTGGGCGTGTGCGCTTCAGTTTGCCTTTGAATGAGTTCTCTCTGGAGTTCCTCAAGGCCCCATCCTTAGGACACCACAGTTTTTTCAGTTCTCTAGATACCGAGTGAACCAGTCCACCATGGATACAAGTATACTAATTATTTCAACATTATCTGAGTCATCTGCAGCCTGAGGAGTTAGACTGGTAATACTGGACAGTATACTATTCAGTTTTTCATGAAAATGAGAGAGAGAGAGACGGACAGAGAGAAGATGAAAACACATGATAAAGTGCCAGAGAGGTTCACTGTTTAGTTTGACAGTTTACCACTGATGCGTTGAGACAAGACGCTGACAATGTGCTCATATTTTCAGTCCAAGGCCCAACATGTATTTTCTCTTTGACTGCTAAGAGATAATAGAGAGGTGTGCTCGCGGAAGTCTGCATGTGCTCCCGATACCGATATAGTGCTGTCATAATACTGTGATAATCCTTTGGCATATGACTGAATGCTGGGGAAAGAGAAGAGAGGTGCCATCGACCATTGACAAACCATAACCCAGAACACCTTGGAAACATGTCATAGAATGTATTTTCAGATCCACAGAGATTGATTCAGTATATTCCCAGTGCAGCATTTAGTGTCCGCATAGATTCAACTGTCAAACGCAGAGACTACATCCACATGAAACCCTTCAGAGGCCTGGATATTTCGTTCAGAAAAGAAGAAGAGATTCCAGATCATGTTTGCTCTGATTCCTCCCAGTGAGAGGGTTCAAAACCCAAGGCCTGACCTGCAGCCAGCACAGCTGATCCCAGCACTCCGGAGCGTTTTGCATATGAACTGGTCGGCTGATTACTCTCCTCTGGTTACCTGAAGGACGTTCATATCACATCTGGTTCTGATATGAGGTGGTGTCAGAGGGTAAGGTTTGCCTCTGGGTCCAATACCTGATCATCTGGGCTTGGGATGTGAGCCCACTGGGGCACCTGAGGGAGACACAAGGAGACAGGTACAGATTGGCTGATTATTCTATTGAAAGATGCTTTAGGTCTGATTTAGATTAGATCTGTGATTTGTGGACTGAGTGAGAAGTATTCTGAGCCATGTATGACTGTTATATTTAATATTATTTTATCACTATAACTGTCAACATGTAAACAGCGTTTAATGTCCATCCATCCATTATCTATATCCCCTTAGTCCTAACCAGGGTCACAGGGATCTGCTGGAGCCTATCCCAGCTCTCTCTGGGTGAAAGGCAGGGGTCCACCCTGGACAGGTCACCAGTCCATCACAGGGCCACATAGAGACAAACAACCTCACACACTCACACTCACTCCTATGGGCAATTTAGAGTCACCAGTCAACCTGACATACATGTTTTTGGACTGTGGGAGGAAACCAGAGTACCTGGAGAAAACCCACGCAAGCACAGGGAGAACATGCAAACTCCACACAGAAAGACCCCTGATGGGTTTCACCAGGAACCTTCTAGCTGTGAGGCAGGAGTGCTAACCACTAATCCACCATGTTACCCAGGTTTAATGTTGTAATTATAAATATTATAGTAAAATGTTGTAATTGTAAATATTATAGTAAAGTGTTATAAAGTGATCATCATCTATGTCGTATACTGCCACATAAATATACATCAAAACATTAGTGCAGTACTGTTAAAATGTACTTAGTTCCAGGTGTATAAAAGCAACATGATGTTTTAGTCTGATGATGATCTTGTAACTGAAATTCCTTTCTGCTCTTCTCTTCTAAGTCGACTGTTGTTATCAGATTCCTCGAGTTTTCACTCGTTCTGTGTTTCTGAGCTGACACACCTGAGACATGTCATTATTTGAACAGAAGGGAAACCATACAGATTTCACTGCTGTACAACCATCTCCTGCCACGACCACCTGCACATCCACAAGCATTTTGGTGCTTGAAACACAAACTGCAGGCAAACTAATGGCATCACAACTGTGTGCTGTATAGCTGTAAGTTGTTCTGTGTGGACATGAAGGTGAAGAAGAGCGGAGCAGTTTAATTTTAATTTTGGCAGTAGGGGGAGCTGGAGGTGCAGCAAATGCAAACCACAGTAAGTTCTGGTGTAGAGAATCAAGTCACATACAAGCTACTCTGGATGAAGCTGCTTTAAAATTATATGAGATGGCAAATAACAGGCAGTCACATGAGACGCTGAAGAGGAGACAGCGGAAAACAAACATACGTGAGAAAAGGACATAAAGGACAGGAGAGGGAGAAAGCAAAGGAGCAAACAAAGTTAAAGACGATGACAGCAAAGAGAGAAGAGGACACGGAAAAAGAGGAGAGAAATGCTGAAAAGCAAAAATGACTGGTTGGTATTTGGCATTAACAGGGTTCTCATTAATGCTGTGCTTGAAACCAAACCAAAAGTACTAAGAGATGATAGAGAAAACAAAGAGGAACTCAGAGAAATAAAATGAGGAAGAAGAAAGACGGAGGAAGCGTGGAGGAGGAGAATGCTTACATAATGGAGAAGAGAAAGCTTACATAATGGAATGACAACAATCTGCATACTATGGGAGATCAGGCCATTATATAATGGCCCAATAAAAAGGAATAATGTTGTTTACTAAAGCACAGAGATATTTACAGAGCACTTAGAGACAGACTGACTCCAGGCCTGCTAATGGCTGCTGCACTTGCTCTGTCTTTCCATCCCTATCTGTCCACTCTCTCATCCTCACTTCACTCTTTCTCCATCGTTCTCTGCTTAAATGTGCCTGGCGTCTTTCCATGCTCCCTCCCTGAGAATTCTTCTTCTGGTGGAACTGAACCCTCTCACCTGTGTGCACATATGTGTGTGTTTGAGCTCTCACCTCTCCGACCTCGTCTGCCTCCAGTGCTGTGAAGCTGAACCCATGAAATCTGAAACACACACACACACACACACACACACACACACACAGAGGCCACACAAGATAACAGGGTCAGCACTGATAACAACACACACACACACACACACACACACACACACACACACAGAGGCCACACAAGATAACAGGGTCAGCACTGATAACAACACACACACCCAGGGTGGGAAACACAGATATAAAGACTGACAGACTGATAGATAGATAGATAGATAGATAGATTGATAGATAGATAGATTGATAGATAGATAGAGGGCAGCATAGTGGGTGAGTGGTTAGCACTGTTGCCTCACAGCAAGTAGGTCCTGGGTTCTCAACCCAGCCTTTCTGTGTGGAGTTTGCATGTTCTCCCTGTGCTTGCGTGGGTTTTCTCCAGGTACTCTGGTTTCCTCCCACAGTCCAAAAACATGTATGTCAGGTTGATTGGTGACTCTAAATTGCCCATAGGAGTGAGTGTGAGTGTGTGAGGTTGTGTGTCTCTATGTGGCCCTGTGATGGACTGGTGACCTGTCCAGGGTGTACCCCTGCCTTTCACCCAAAGAGAGCTGGGATAGGCTCCAGCAGATCCCCGTGACCCTGGTTAAGGAATAAGCGGGTATAGAAAATGGATGGATGGATGGAGAAACAGATAGACAGACAGACAGATAGATAGATTGTTGCTTATAAATTGCTTCTTCTAAATAAATGGCCAACAACGGCCACCAGTGCACAGGCCACTCCCCACTGCCTGTAAACCTTAGTGATATGAATCCAATCAAGTCTACAGTACAATGAAAAAACAGCTCAACATTTTCATCATTCTTTCATTTAGCTTGTGGCTGTGAGAAAACAGATTTTACATGTTTTACATGTCTTCACATCCTTCTCTCCTCTGCTCTTCCACTATTGTATTACTCCTGCTTTGGTCTTCAAAGACTAATTGGCAGACAGCTCTGATGTCTTGTATCATGATAATAAAATATATTCCCTGCATAAGATTGAGAGGTGTGGTTGAAAACACTAGGTAGACTTTGAGTCTGTTTAGTGAAACTACTGTTTGCCAGGCGCAAAACAAAGTTTCTGAAGTTTGGAAAGTGTAAAATGGGTTTTCACGTCTTATTTTGCTCAACCAACAGTCCAAAGATATTTCATTTACAATGATCGAGCGATAGGTAGTGGGCTACTGTTTTCTGTCAATGCCTGTAAATCTGGGCTTCAGCTTTTTGTTTGCAGACTTCTCATCTTCTTCATGTCCAGTCTCCTCCCAATACCTCCTCCAACTCCCCCTCATCCCTTAGTAGTTTTATCTCCATCTCTTCATCCCTCCATTTTTTGTGTCAATAAATGTGTCTCTGGGCTCAGTGACTCATCTGTACTTCTCTCTGTTTGGTTGGCTTTCTTGCTATTTCTCTCTATTGTTTTTCCCTTCACTGTCTCACTAAATATAAGTCCATAATCCTCCCGTCTGTCCCTCTCTCTGTCTTTCTTCGATATTTCTCTCCTTCGCCAACTGTAAACCCACAATCCGCTCGGCTGCTACCTCTCCTTCTTCATCTATCTTTCTCCTTCTTTTCCACAGAGATTAAAATGATTTTGACTTTGTTTGATTTTTGTCAAAGGGATATGAAGCCACTGGCAATGTTATGCTGCACATTATAGTCAAACGATTGCCTTAAATAGATATCAGGAAAGAGCAGAGCACAAGTTGGAATTCCACTACTTCCTCCTGTATTCACATGGTTTATTTAGCGCAAAGAGTCCATAGAAAACCAGGATAAACTTTAAAGACAGGCTATTCTCTTGTTTTTGTGTTTCTACAGTTACTTTTAAGTGTGACACCCACAGATAACAGCAAAAAAACTCTTTTTTAAAGATCTCAGAACTGGATGGAGTCACTCAAAGTGTCTACTCCCAGCATCCAGTCTCTGAACGTCTGACTGACAGCGTTTCTTCACTGGACCTGATCTCAGCTATAAACCAGGGGTCCAAGTTATGAAAATTAAAGTCAGTGTGAATCAAAGCTGACTCATTCTTCACAGCACAATTATCATGTAATGCAAAAGTACACTGTCAGCCCAGGAAATACTGGGATATTTATTGTGCATCACAAAAATGAAGGAGAAACAATGATCTAGATTTTAAAGACCTGGGTTCAGACCATCAACCACTGCTGGGGCAGCAGCCATTCCCAGCATGCAGTGGGTGAGAGACTCTTGTCTTGCAGATATTGTTGGAATAAATTCTTTAATTCGTTAACACACAAGTTTTAAATAACTCATTGTTATGAATTTGATCTCTGTAGGACCTGCTCACAGGACCATTCATGTCATTATCTTCTCAGGTTTCTGTAGGTGATGTGGAAATGGGGGAGATTCTTTTGGGATCTGAACACCTGTGCTCTCGGCTATAAGAATTTTATAATGTTGTGTAGAAGATCCTGATTTTCTGTTCAGAGCAGAGAGAGCACAACATCTATTTTTCCTTTGCTTTTGGGGGGTTAAAGAAACGCTTCCTCTCCTTTAGACATGTTGGTATAAACATCTTTCTGGTTTTACTCAGAAATGTCGTCCAGCATCCTCCCTTAGAGACTGTGGTTTTACTGGGTAATTTCCAGTGTGAGTTTGTGGAGGCATGAAAGTGACCGGCAGCATCTTTCTCTGGATGGATGCATGAGGGTAAAGCTAAAGGCACATGCATTTGTGGCACAGTGTGACGTGACCACCTGGTGTCACTGTGACTCTGTGCAGGCACTAACAGTTTAGTCACTGTGTCGTCCTGCTGCTCGGTGCCAGGCCTGGATAATAAAAGTACAGTGAACGAGGCCCTGATGCCTCGTGGTGTAAGTGAGCACACAGTGATGCTATCTGCCTGTTTCTGCATATATCTCTGTCCTCTGTGTGGTCAGCGGTGAGCTGCTATCGTATCAGAGGGAGCCACCATGTGTTCAATTAACGTGTGTATTTCTGTGCAAGGTGTGTGCACGTATATTGATGCTGTTGCCTTTGCTAAAAAATCAAGCTTCTTTCATCTGAATCAGTGCATTTCTGGCATTATATTTCCCATGCATGCCTCTACCACTATTTCAGGGGTGGGTAGGGTGGGTAGGGGGTAGGGTAGGGTGCATACACTAAACTCGATTTACAGTGATGCTCAGGTTCATCACTAGCTCCACTGTCTGTGTGTTGTATAAAATGGTTGGGCCTCCACCTTGATCCCAGAACCTGAATGTTTGAGGCCTGTTGCCTTGATGTTTGTTAGGGAGAGACTGGGGGTCAGTCGACACATGATGCTTCAAATCAGTGTTGACTTTCTCAGTATTTAACCAAAGTGAGAATCTTTCCTTAACCTCAATAAATGTTAAGCTGTAAAAACATCAGCTATTACTGTATCTGTGAGGTTGAACGCTCACTGGCTGGAAAAATGAAAGGGGACCATGAATATCTGTACAAAATGTTAATGTTCAGTACATAGAGCCTCACTGCTAGTGTGGCTAACAACATTAACCACGCTAGGCACATAAAGCAAGAAAACAAATGAAATCTGTTCACATAAAGTTTGGTTGATATCTGAGTGTGTGAACATTTTGCAACAGCTACGTTCTCACGTTAGGTTATGTACACAAATACACTCCACGCAGAACTAAGTTTCTCTTTGTAAACATTATTTCTCAGGCAGCTGGGGTATAAACTGAGATTGTCAGGGAGATCGTAGCCACAACACCTCCACAGAGACACATTCCTCACTGATATTTCATTATTAAAAAAGAAATTAACATCTTTAAAGCTTTTAATAGGCCTTGGAGGGTGGGAAAGTGTAAAATGAGAAATGCATTCCTGTGGCTCATTGTGTGTGGGCCTCGTTTTACTTACATAGCGGGAACAATGTTGGTTTAAGGTTAGGGGGAGGTTAGGATGAGCGTAGGGTGAGGTTAAGGTGAGGTTAGAACCAAAGAGCAAAAAGGGATCAAAACAAAGCGGGAGGTGAAGAAAAGAAAAATACAGTAGGGCTGTTAGACATGAAAAGACCATGGAGGATGGAAAAAAACACAGGAGAGGATAACTGATGGCTATAAAAGATAAAGCAGAGAAGGAATGACCTGAGCCCACAAGAGGACGAGGACACAGTTTCTCCAAAAATACTTCCAACATGCTTCTCTGAATTATTTCCTGTGGGACAGGAGGCAATGGGCCTGATGGGAAAAGTGGATCTAATTTGGAGAAACAAATACAGCAATACTGGTGTTAGACAGTGGTAATGGGGTTATTTCATAGTGGGGCCAGTACTACTTAATACTTTTATCCATATATACTGGAAATACGTGGTGTTGCCTTGTTAACATCCACTAAATTAAAAAGTGTGATGTGGATAAAACATCACCCCAATACAAAGGGATAGAAAGGGATAGATGATAGAAAAACAATTTCTTGTGTTGCAGCCCTGACTGGGCCTGCACACTTGGTGGACGGGGCCCCGGTGCTGTGCAGAGGCCAATGGAGTGCTTTGACCTTTGACCTGGTTAGATAGATTTGAATTGTGGCATTAACCTCCTACTCTTGTATAAACCTGAGTTTCCTGATCCAGATGAAAGTCCATCAGGTGCTAACACTGGACGATCACAAGGTCAAAACACATCCCAATTTCAATCCAAAGATTCAAAAGGAGGTGAACTCCAACTACAGACAGAGAAAATATGTGAACCAGACCCGTGCAGAAACTCGTGATACAGAAGGATGGTCTTCTGTCATGTGGCTTGTAAATGTTTGGATAAAAAGGTCACACGGAGCCTGTATCTGTCAGGTCACACAGGACACGTGACCCACAGGCACAAACGACTTGTCGGCCTGTTTAAACCCTGACAGCGCTGTGTCATGCTCCATCCACTGAACTACACAGGCCCACTTTTTCAATTCACACCGAGATAAAAAGAAAAGAAAGAGCTCGTAAACAGTGTGAAGGCAAGAAAACCCTCCAGAGCTTTGACAGATACCTTTCTGCAGAGCATACATCTCAATTTAGGAGTGAAATTGGAGGCACAAATATCACAAGATAAAGAGAAGAGCTATGGCGGGGGATAACAGACAAACAAAACGACCTTCAAGTCAGAAATGAAAGCACTGGAGACGAGAAAGGAAGCATCCAAACATAACAAGTCATTAAAAACAAACAAATGACTACAGGGAAAGAGAGGGAGAGAAGACGCTTGTTCGTTTTGGGAGGGAAATGCAACAGGCAGACAGAATATTTCTGCACAGCACAGAGCTAGAAGTGATATGGGGAGAGGCCGTGTTTGGAGTTCCTCTGAAGTTTGAATGTAAAGAGCTCATCAGCAGGTTCCCAGTAAACCCCTCCCAAACATTTCCAGAGTGAGACAGACCAGCTCAGGACTCCACCTCTAACTGGCTGATAAAACCATTTAACATAGTGACTCGTGAAGAACTTTATCTGTGAGAAGAACCAGTTTCTGTGTTCAAGAACCCTGAGGTGACTTCAGGAACCAGTGGCTGCTGCTCTAATAAACGAGAAGCTACTGTGCCTATAGAATCACTACAATAGACAATTACAGCACCATTACCTCTAGATATATGTTCAACTGCACCAGCTTTGATTAACTCTGCATTGACGTGATGCTGTTAAGACAAAAGTTTTGCAGTAATGATCCCTAATAGACATGATGATGTAAAGCATCAGTGAGAATAAACAGGACAACAACATGAAACCTAATCCCTGCAACAACTTCACAGTCAATATTAACATAAAATCCAAAGGGCTGTGACCTGCTAAACCTGATTACACAGCACCAAACTCTGCCTGTGCACAGCATTATATAAAAGCAAATGCATATTCAATTCAGCCTGATGTAGCAGCATCGCATACCTGTAGCCCCAAACTGTGTCAGCATTTGTGTATTACACATGTTGTGGCGACAAAAGACTGTTTGCACAGTCCCTGAAATGTAAATCATTAAATTTTAGAGGCACAAACCTGTTTAAAGCACACGACTGTGTGTATTTGAGTGTATGTATATGTGTATGAGTATGAGTGTATTTGAAAATATGTGTATGAGTGTGTGTGTGTGTGTGTATTTGAGTATATGTGTATGAGTGTGTGTGTATTTGAGTATATGTGTGTGTCACTCCCCAGGTGAATGACTGTTCATTAAGGTGTATTTTTAATGGCACAGCATTCAGCTGCTGCTCCCTCATGCAGGCTAAAATAACGTGCATTGTTTGTCGTCTCCATCATTTTCTCTCTGAGCTCCTGTGTGTGTCTGATTTCAATTTCAAACAAACTTCAGATCCCTCTGTTTGCCTCTCCTCCCCCACCCCTGTGCTGCACTCAGGCTGAGCTGTATTGAACTGAGCTCACGTCGTGTTTAACCATTAGCTCTGTGTTTGCCAGCTGACCAAAGGAGCCCTAAACCAAAGGCTGCAGGTGTTGGGTCTGTAGAACACAAAGACAACTGCACCTGAAGATCCTCCGAAAGACCTGAGAGTGAAATCAGGTGTCACTCTGTGCTGGCCTGACAGCAGGTACTCACCACTGACAAGAGCCGCTCTTCGCTGTGAAGTGGAGTTTGGCTCCAGGCACCAGCAACAAATAAAAAAAAGGGGGAAGGAGTATTGGTCTGGGCTCAAAGATTGGTGTGTTGTGGGTATGATTGACAGTTTCTTGTGTGTTATTGGGAGATGGCGTCATCGTCATGGGTGGGATTTAAGTCCACTACAGTCGTCCCTCGAAGAGAGGCTCCTCCCATTCCGTCTGTTGACGATGACGGTTGGGAGTTTTTATTTGCACCAACCCCTACCAGACAAAAATTTGGAGTCAGATTAGCAGAAGCTGATGACAAAGAGGAGTCACACCTTTCCATTTTTCCTCCAGTACCTTGCCCTGCAGAGGAGGAAGATGGAGGCAGAGCGAGAACGTTAGCGCCCCCTCCTCCCCCGTTGGTCTGGGAGCAGACGTTGGCCTGGCGTGCAGCGGCTTTCTGCTTGTAGTGGTTACTGTGCAGCTTGTACTTCATCAGGAGGATGAAGATGAAGACCAGGACAGAGGCCACAATGATCCCCCCAATGATGATGATCATCGTCCCACCCAGGAACTGTGAGAAAGATTGAAAACATGAAGAAGAGAGTCTTGTTCCCACATCGTATGATTCACAGTAGGCACGTTATACCCTGTGACTCATCGAGTATGAGCTCTCCTTTCACTGTGACCACTTACTATCACAAAACATCACAACAATCTCAAACTCTTTTCACCTTTACAGGGAGCTTTAAAGCTGCCTCATTACTCGAGTTCGAGCCTTGTTACTGGAGTTTGAGTCTCGTTACTGGAGTTTAAGCCTCATTACTGGAGTTTGAGTCTCGTTACTGGAGTTTAAGCCTCATTACTGGAGTTTAAGCCTTATTACTGGAGTTTAAGCCTCATTACTGGAGTTTAAGCCTTATTACTGGAGTTTAAGCCTCATTACTGGAGTTTAAGCCTTATTACTGGAGTTTCGTTGGTTAAACAACGCCCAAATCCATCTGTGGATTTTGTGGTCCTGTGTGTATCAAAGCTCCAGAACAGCCACTAAAACACTTCAAAAATGAGTGTAATGAGCCTAAATATCCTCTGTTCCAAATAAAAATCCTGCATCCAAATGTTATTGCTGTAAAAGTTCAAAAGTATCATCAAGTATCCAAAGTAAAAGTAGTCATTGTGCAGAATGGCCCATTTCACATGAATGTATCTGATATTATTGGATTCTAATTATTGATGGATTATTGTGTTGATCACTTTAATGTTGGAGCTGGTAAAGATGGTGCTGATGTTAACTACCTTATATACTTCTAATTTGAAGTACTTTATATACCGCTGGGTAGATGATGTTAACTATCTTATATACTTCTAATTTGAAGTACTTTATATACTGCTGGGTAGCTGATGTTAACTATCTTATATACTTCTAATTTGAAGTACTTTATATACTGCTGGGTAGCTGATGTTAACTATCTTATATACTTCTAATTTGAAGTACTTTTCATACTGCTGGGTAGCTGATGTTAACTACCTTATATACTTCTAATTTGAAGTACTTTATATACCGCTGGGTAGCTGATGTTAACTACCTTATATAGTTCTAATTTGAAGTACTTTATATACCGCTGGGTAGCTGATGTTAACTACCTTATATACTTCTAATTTGAAGTACTTTATATACCGCTGGGTAGCTGATGTTAACTACCTTATATAGTTCTAATTTGAAGTACTTTATATACCGCTGGGTAGCTGATGTTAACTACCTTATATAGTTCTAATTTGAAGTACTTTATATACCGCTGGGTAGCTGACGTTAACTACCTTATATACTTCTAATTTGAAGTACTTTCCATACTGCTGGGTAGCTGATGTTAACTACCTTATATAGTTCTAATTTGAAGTACTTTCTACACTTTCTACTTTTAAATTCAGAGAAAAGAGAAGTTATTGCATTCGGGCCAAAAACCTCAGAAATAAATGTTCTAAAATTATAGCTACTCTAGATGGCATAGCCCTGGCCTCCAGCACTACTGTGAAAAACCTTGGAGTTATTTTTGACCAGGACATGTCCTTTAACTCACACATACAGTAAAACAAATCTCTAGAACTGCATTCTTTCACCTGTGCAACATTGCTAAAATTAGGAACATCCTGTCTCAAAATGATGCAGAAAAACTAGTCCATGCATTTGTTTCCTCAAGGCTAGATTACTGTAACTCATTACTATCTGGATGTCCCAGTATCTCCATAAAAAGCCTCCAGTTAATCCAGAATGCTGCAGCCAGAGTCCTGACAGGAACTAGCAAGAGAGATCATATTTCTCTTATATTAGCTTCTCTTCATTGGCTCCCTGTAAAATACAGAATAGAATTTAAAATCCTTCTTCTCACATACAAATCCCTTCATGATCCAGCTCCTTCATACCTTAAAGACCTCATAGTACCATATTATCCCAATAGACCACTTTGTTCTCAGAGTGCAGAGCATCAACCACTACTTGTGGTTCCCAGATTTTCCAAAAGCAGAATAGGAGGCAGAGCCTTTAGCTATCAAGCTCCTTTCCTGTGGAACCAGCTCCCAGCCTGGGTTCAGGAGGCAGACACTCTCTGTATTTGTAAGGCTAGACTTAAAACCTTCCTCTTTGACAAAGTGCAACCCTGAAGGTAACCCTGAACCATCCCTTAGTTATGCTGTTATATGCCTAGACTGCCCGAGGACCATCGGTGCATCTCTCTCTTTTTCTTCCGTTAAAGGGAGTTTTTCCTCTCCACTGTTGCCAAGTGCTTGCTCATAAGGGATTTGTTGCGTTTTTTGTTTTTGGCAGTATACAAATAAAATTTAATTGAATTGAACTGCTGGGTATCTTGGGAATTTCCCACCAGGGATCAATAAGTTTGATGATCAGACTGTATTTTGTTGGATTCATCTGATTCTGAAAAGAAACTAAAGTTATCAGATAAATGTAGAAGTACAAGGACTACCCAGGCTTTCAGCTCTTCTTTCTATGAATCAGTGTTATGCTGCATGTTTCCACACTAACCTGGTCTCGTATAGAGTGACAGCGTCCGTACTCTGTCTCCGTGGTGAAGGACACGCAGCCCACCAGTTTGGTGCCTGTCAGGGCGGTGATGCCGTCGTCGTACACGGCCAAAACACACAGCTCGTAGTCTCGCGATGACGCCAGGTCACTCAGCAGGAAGTATTTATGGTTGGCTGGGATCATCCTGAAGGAGGAAAAGACAGAACTTTAGATTTGCTCTATGGAGAAACTCTGATTCAGAGTCAAGGAGTCTTAGATTAACATAAGAGTCAGTCGGCAGTTCAGTTTCTTTCAGTCCAGTCGAAGAGTTTTTGTTATTTTTGCTGAGCTTCATGTTGTCAAAAACTAGAGGTCCAGCACCCACAAAGTCCCAGTTTGTTTACTGGGCTGAAATGTGCAGTGAGGCAGTGCACTGCACACTGCCTAGTGTGACTGACACCTGACTGGGTGTGTCTACGGTTGTTGAGCTTTCTGTCTGGAGACCCCCGACCAGAGCAGGTCACAGCACCGAGTGGGCAGGGGTCAAACATCATCGAGGAGTAGTCAGCTGATGGATGGACAAAACCATTTTCACATCCAGCACCAGAGGCCATCTTTGAAGGGGGGGGGGGGTGGCGGCTGGCTCAGCAGCAGCCTCCATGTCCTGTACAACCAGCTGTTACCACATGCCACAGGGTTAAACTGATTCACTGATTCCATCCAGCAGCATAACAGTGATCTTTCCTCTGTGTGACCTGTGAGCAGAGCACTTTAGAAAATACTCCAACCTGGACACCATGATATATCCACATATTCAGCTGTCTCCTTCACCTCTGTGGCTGCTCTCTCCTTCTCCAACGTGGCAGATGCTCCCTCCACCTCCACCCCCACCTCTGCAGCTCCTTACTATACCTCATACTCTATGACTGCTACCTCGATCAACCACCTGTATGGCTGCTCCCTCTTCCTCCACCATCCCTATGTTACAATCTGAACAGTTGCTTATAGTGCAGTGAAAACACTGTTGTTTACTGCTGCCTTCAAATAATTGTTCATCCTTGTTTTCTTAATGTGCTTTTACATCATTACATTTTAATTTACTTTATTTTATTTAAATTTATTTTATTTTAAATGTCTTTGTTTTTAAATGCTCTTTTCCATACTTTTAATGTAATTTTATGCCTTGTAAAGCACTTTGAATTGCGTAGTGTATGAATGGTGCTATACAAATAAATTTGCCTTGCCTTGCCTTGCCTTATATCTCTAACAACAGAAGAGGTTGGAGCTGAGCTCAGGAGACTTCGGCCAGGGAAGGCAGCTGGACCAGATGGAGTATGTCCAAGGCTTTTGAAGGACTGTGCAGGACAACTAGCTGTTCCTCTTCAGAGGCTCTTTAATATGAGGCTGGAACACGGCTGGAAAAAGTCCCACTGCTGTGGAAGACTTCTTGTCTCATACCGATGCCCAAAATAGGGTGGCCGGTGGAGCTAAATGACTATAAACCGGTAGCTTTGACATCCCATATCATGAAGACCTTAGAGTGGCTTCTTGTCCGTCGCATGAGGCTGCAGGTTGAGGAGGATCTTGATCCCCTTCAGTCTGCCTATAAGAAGCACTTGGGAGTGGAAGATGCGGTGCTTTACATGCTGCACCGGGCATATGCCTATCTGGATGTACCTGGTTCATATGTGAGGATTATGTTCTTCAACTTCTCCAGTGCTTTCAATACTATCCGGCCTCCCATACTGAGAGACAAGTTTCTATGTATGGGGGTGGCCCCCTCTCTGACGTCATGGATTATGGACTATTTGACATCCAGACCACAGTATGTCAGACTGGGGAGATGTGTTTCTGGGACACTGGAATGCAGCACTGGGGCTCCACAGGGGACTGTTCTTGCTCCTTTTCTGTTCATGGTCTACACTTCGGACTTTAGGTATAACTCAGAGTCTTGCCACATTCAGAAGTATTCTGATGACATGGCTGTTGTGGCATGTGTCCGCAATGGACAGGAGGGGAAGTACAGGTGGCCTAGTTGAGGCCTTCACTGACTGGAGCAAAAAGAACTATCTTCTCCTGAGCACCACCAAGACTAAGGAACTGGTGGTGGATTTTAGGAGAACAAAAGCACCATGCCAGTAGGGTCTGTATTGATGGACAGGAGATAGAGACTGTACAGACCTTCAAGTACCTGGGGGTGGTACTGGACGAAAAACTGGAGTGGTCTGCCAATGTGGAAGCAGTGTACAGAAAAAGGCAGAGCCGCCACTTCTTCTTGAGACGGCTTGGTTCGTACAGTGTCTGCAGTGACATGGTATGCATGTTCTACCACACTGTCATGGCAAGTACACTGTTCTATGCTGCTGTCTGTTGGGGGAGTGGCATTACAGACAGAGACTGTAGGAGCCTGGACACCTGGTTAAAATAGGCCAGTTCTGTGCTACGCAGGGGGATGGACCCTCTCAGAACTGTGGTGGAGCAGCAGATGTGGAGGAAGCTGCTTTCTATATTGAACAATAATAAACACCCCCTCCACCACATACTGACTAAGCAGACTAGCAGCTGCAGTAGGAGGCTCATCTCACTGTGCTGCAGAACTGAGAGGTTGAGAAGATCCTTTGTCCCCACAGCCATTAGACTGTTTAATAATAATTGTTATTATTATTAATTAATCATTATTATTATTATTAGTAGTAATTGATATGTAATTGTAATTGTTGGTCGTAATTGAGCCCTTATTATTAGTAATTGATATGTTATTGATATGTTATTTATGCTATTTATGTTATATGTTATTGATTTGAGTACCTTTATCTGTTAATTATATTTCATATTTTATTTTATATTTTATAGTGGAATCTCTGTTAAAGTTACAATCTGAATTTCTCCAATGGAGATGAATAAAGTATCTATCTATCTATCTATCTATGAGGACTAAAACTTTCCTCAGTGATCAGCAGAAAATCCAATGCTCGTCCATTACAGCTCGTCTCTCGTCAAGAGGAAGTTGGTGTTAAACTGAACTACAATGGACAGGACATTAGGATGCACCGGGCGCAATGCATCATGGGTGTTGTAAGACTTTTCACCTTGGGAGCTTTTGGGAATAAGACAATTTTACTGTTAGACACATAAAGGGCTGAATTGGATTTAATGAGAATCTATGGAGCAGTTAATTATTCCTTGACCACAAAGCTCATATGTTGACCAGACCTTTATATGGACCTGAATATAAATCAGAGAGAGTGTTCAACCTCTAACGTCAACAACAGTCCTGTTACAATAAACACACCTTGGAACAAGACCTTTGTAGCAAAAAAATGTTTTAAAATTCTTTTACATCCACCGTGAGACAAAGAGCAAATGTAGGTTTAATGCAACAACATGACATGACATCGATTATAGAGTTTGCATTATATGAGCAGCCTGTCTGAAACCAGCTGTGGACCAACATCCCAACATCGAGCTGCTGTCTGAAGGACCCACAAATCTGCTCAATCTGGTCTACAGTCCTATGACCTGCAGGCACAGTCACATTTAGCTATCGACTGCAATTACTAAAAGTTATTCCCATCACTATCATTAACTTTGGTCTGATTTGACTGTGATGAGTTGATGAGTTTTCATGAACTTCAATAATGCACCAGAGTGAAGATGCGCCAACACTTTTAAGTAAAGAAAATCAAATTGGCATTTCAGCAGAGTAAACTTTCACTTCGCACCTTATGTGTATTTAAACGAACACAAATCAGTCACCCTACAGATCTAGAAAAACAGGCCTTTACACCATTTTTAAAGTACTTATCTTTACGTTAATTCATTTCAAATGACCCCATCTCTGATGGAGCTGTTATCCAGTACGTCCAGTACAGTTCATTTCCTGTCATTTTTTTAGTGTCACCCAAGTTTTAATCTCCAGTGTTCCAGTGTTGATTTTTATCTTTGCCCGAAATCCTTTTTCTTCAGACTTCTCATTAACCTTCAAACTAAAAGTGCTGCTGCAAAGTGAAGAGCTGTTCCTTATCTATCTGTCTTCAGATTCTTGTATGTATATCACTGCTTCACTGGCTGTAGTGAGTTGGGCTGGACAGAAAGGGCAGTCGAGATCTAACACCATGTTCTAGTAAAGAGCAGAGGCCTTTTAATAATACAAATGATCAAAGCTGAAGAAGAAAATTCAATTGGAGAGAAAATGTACACAGCAGCAAATAACTTTTCTAAAATTATAGCTACTTTAGATGGCATTGCCCTGGCCTCCAGCACTACCGTGAAAAACCTTGGAGTTATTTTTGACCAGGACATGTCCTTTAACTCACACATAAAACACATCTCTAGGACTGCCTTCTTTCACCTGTACAACATTGCCAAAATTTGGAACATCCTGTCTCAAAATGATGCAGAAAAATTAGTCCATGCATTTGTTACCTCAAGGCTAGATTACTGTAACTCATTACTATCTGGATGTCCCAGTATCTCCATAAAAAGCCAGAGTCCTGACAGGAACTAGCAAGAGAGATCATATTTCTCCTATATTAGCTTCTCTTCATTGGCTCCCTGTAAAATACAGAATAGAATTTAAAGTCCTTCTTCTCACATACAAATCCCTTCATGATCAAGCTCCTTCATACCTTAAAGACCTCATAGTACCATATTATCCCAATAGACCACTTCGCTCTCAGAGCGCAGGTCTATTTGTGGATCCCAGATTTTCCAAAAGCAGAATGGGAGGCAGAGCCTTTAACTATCAAGCTCCTCTCCTGTGGAACCAGCTCCCAGTCTGGGTTCAGGAGGCAGACACTCTCTGCACTTTTAAGGGTAGACTTAAAACCTTCCTCTTTGACAAAGTGTATAGTTAGGGCTGGCTTCAGGTAACCCTGAACCATCCCTTAGTTATGCTGCTATAGGCCTAGACTGCCCAAGGACCATCGGTGCACTAAGCTCCCCTACCCTAACCCTAACACTCCCTTCCCTTCCCCTCTCTTCCTCTCCTCCCCCCTCACATGTATATTCCACCATTGAATGTCACTAACTTTGTGCTCTCCCTCTCTCTCTCTCTCTCTGTACCTTCTGCAGGTGTCCCTGGTCCTGAAGCTGTATATCGCTGATGTGCAGTTACTGGCCCTACCAACCTGCAGTGTCTTTGTTGTTTATTGTTGCTGTTCTTTTCTCTCTCACCCCAACCGGTCGAGGCAGATGGCCGCCCAAACTGAGCCCGGTTCTGCTGGATGTTTTTTCTTCTGTTAAAGGGAGTTTTTCCTCTCCACTGTCGCCAAATGCTTGCTCATAAGGGATTTGTTGGGTTTTTAGTTTTTGAAAAGTGCCTTGAGATGATTTGTATTGTGATTTGGCGCTACACAAATAAATTGAATTGAAATTGAATTGAAATGGTGGATGAGTGGTTAGCACTGTTGCCTCACAGCAAGAAGGTTGCGGGTTCACAACCCGGCCTTTCTGTGTGGAGTTTGCATGTTCTCTCTGTGCTTGCGTGGGTTTATTCCGGGTACTCTAGTTTCCTCCCACAGTCCAAAAAACATGCATGCATAAATTGCCTTTAGGAGTGTGTGTGGTTGTTTGTCTTTGTGTGTATGTATGTGGCCCTGTGATGGACTGGTGACCTGTCCAGGGTGAATCCCTGCCTTCCACTTGAAAGAGAGCTTGGAGAGGCTCTAGCAGATCCGCGTGACCCTGGTTAACAAATAAGCGGGGACAGAAATAGGATTGAAGGATGAAATGTACACAGAGGAAAGAGACAGATCAAAAGGGAAGCATCAGAAAATGTTTTTTTCAATTTTCAACTTGTACAAGGATAAGTGGGATTAAAGACAGGGCGGAGGCAAGGAAGAGGGTGGTGGGAAGAGGAACGAAAAACATAGGGAGGAAGAATCAGACAGAAAAGTGATGAGACAAAGGAAACAAGGAAGACAGGAAAGAGAAAGGAGATGTCAGAAAAACAACAGGAGCAGAGATGAAGAGAGGACGGAAAGATGAAAATATACAAACTTTATATTTTACAATGTGACAGAGCAGAGCTTTCCAAGTTCACGCATCAGATTTATCATATTTATGACCTGACACCACGTCCACCCCCACATCAGGTTAAACAGACCATCACAATGCCTTCAGTGACTCACTGAGCTACAACAACAAGAAGATGATTTTTCTGTTCTTGGGCTAGACCTGGGTTAGGCCTGGGTTTAGACATTTAGAGACAGGGTTAGGGCTGGGTTTAGATATTTACCAACAGGGTTAGGGTTAGGCCTGGGTTTAGACATTTAGAGACAGGCTTAGGGTTAGACCTGGGTTTAGACATTTAGAGACAGGCTTAGGGTTAGGCCTGGGTTTAGACATTTAGAGACAGGCTTAGGGTTAGGCCTGGGTTTAGACATTTAGAGACAGGGTTAGGGTTAGGTCTGGTCCCTGCAGCTCACTGAGTCTGAGGGAGTCTGAGAACGGGAACATAAATACAGGAAGAAGATCCATGTTCTCTCTGGTGAAACATAGAGAAATATAACTGTGGTGAAGATCTGGACTGACAGGAAGGATATTGAAAACACTCAACTGCTTCACACTTTGGAGCTGACAGTTGACTGAGCAGAACAGGGGAGTGAAGACTGAGCGTGTACAACCACAGGCTAAACTTCAACTGGCTCACAACCACATCCAGTAATGGGCCTCAGTCTGGCTGTTTTGATCTGATGCAACGTGCCCAAACAGACCGAACCAGAGTTCAATTCAACTGGATTAAACAAGGCAGAAGTGAAAACACCCTGAGTCACATGTAGGGTCTGCATGTCTCACACGTCCCTCCAAAATCTCACACCTGGTTTGACTGGGTTGAGATTTGTTGGCTGCCCCTACTCTAAAGGGACAAATAGACCCAAACCATGCTCCAATATCCAGTAAGTGTCCCTGTCTCCATCACAGTGAGGTCTGAAAACCTCACATTTTTCCTTCCACCTAACCACAGCTGTACTGCAGAGTGAAAACAGCCTTTAATAATGACTCAGAGACTCTGATGAACCTGTTCTAAAAGTTCTGAACTGCAGCTCTGCTAAATGTGACCCAGTGGAAATGAACAACACAGTTTTAGCCATTTGGCAGCTTTGCAGAGACACGTCAGAGGTACTGATGGTTACGGTTACAAACTGGGGAATGCATCATGTAAATTAGTGTATTCTCATAGGTAGCTGCACTAACAGGTGTGTGTGTCTGTTACAGAAGGTGGCTCTGTGCTGTACACACACACACACACACACACACACACTCACATACACAGTAAATGTTGAGCTGCTATTGTCGCCTGTGGCCTTGTTGCTGGAGCTAAGTCATGTCTCAGCCTGAGGCTTTAGACAGAAGCTTTAGACAGAAATGACAGCAGCATCATGAAGGCTGGTGGTTCGATTCCCTGTGTGGCTCAGAGGGCAGAGGCAGACCCTTACATTGAAGAAAAAAGTGAGAAATGAACTTTCCTTGACAACTTCTCAGGACATTCCTGCATGTGATGGATTTACAGGGTATTTGGGGCCAGTAAAGATCTTTAAGTTGTGGCTATAAAGGTAGTTTGAGCTTCTTTGTCCATTTTAACCCTCTGGTATAGTTTTAACTTCTCCTGTGTCCAGTCTGTGACTGTTAATGGCCCATTGTGCAGAGACTGAAAGATGTCACTGTTCATCAGGCATGAAGAAATGACATAATCAAGGTGTACTGTGGGAAATGTAGGACCCGCTGAGTCTCTTTATTATCAGATTTGGAGTATATCAGTAAAGGTTTTCATCCATTTTTCAGATCATAATCTCAGGAAACTAAGACCTGAGTTAAACTGTGTGGAGATGTACTGACTGATTGTTCTTTTGCTTTTTTCTTTTTATACAGAAAATACATATCTATAAAGTGCAATCTTTACTTCTTATTTCACTCCTTTAAAAACTGCAAACAGACAATAATGCGTTCCCATCGGCTCTTATAGAATTAACAAACCAACTTAATGTCCTTGTGTAAATCCACTTTTATAGTGTATGTGCAGACAGGCTGAGGTGGGATGCACTAAAATGAAACAGATAGCTTCAGTTGGAGCTTAAAGCTAGTGAAGGCTATTTTTATGCTGAAGCTTTATATTTTATCTTACCCTTGCCTTGTGTATAGAGCAAGTTAGACTGCTCTGTAACGACGATCCGGAGAGATCCGAGAAAAGTGCAGTTTAAATATGTCAACACAGCAGTGTGCATCAGTTAGGATTTTAATAATTCAGCGCTCATAATGACATGCTGAATGCCATAAAGGATTTAGAGACAGAATGACCTTGTGGCTGCTTCTCTGTCCGTTCATGGCAGGACTGTGAATAATGCAGTGGCCATGACCATATAAAATACAGCCACTCAGGGTTTTATACAAGGCAGGACACTAAATCCAACCCATCACTGGGGTTGCATTTCATATCGACCTCTCCATGTTCACATTCTGTATGTATGAAATGGCTATAAGCTTCCATTCCTCTTATGCTCCATTATTAAATGACACAGTCCTCAGCAGAGGGAGAAATGTACACAACCAGCCTCTGGAAACAGAAGCATAAATCTCTCTTATTTAGAGTTAATGTCACAGGTTTGATTTCTATATTGAGCAGATATGATGCTGGGCACGACAGGCAAAACACGGCAGAGCTCCCAGTAGTCTAACAGCAGATGCTGAGCTGTGGAAAGAGGCACAGTAGGGTTCTGGATTTCGTGGAGCTCACAGCATCACAGGAGGATGCGGTGGAAACGGCTGTGATATGCAGAGCTGGCAGCAGAGGCAGAGAAGTGTGTCTGAGAACCTATGGGGGTTTCGTTGGCAGACCAGCGTCGTCGCTGTTAACCACACTGGGTATAAGAAGGCCCTAAATCAGGCAGAGGGACTGGGGCGAAGTGAACTCGTGAACTCATGACATGCATGTGGCTCATTGCTAAGATGAGTGAGCTAAAGATTTATTGGTTCATATGGACACTGCTGAACTCAGAGCCCACTTAGCGTGCTACTCATTGTTAACTTGACATACAGTGGGTACGGAAAGTATTCAGACCCCTTTAAATTTTTCACTCTTTGTGTCATTGCAGCCATTTGCCAAAATCAAAAAAGTTCATTTTATTTCTCATTAATGTACACTCAGCACCCCATCTTGACAGAAAAAAAATGTAGAAATTTTTGCAAATTTATTAAAAAAGAAAAACTGAAATATCACATGGTCATAAGTATTCAGACCCTGTGCTCAGTATTGAGTAGAAGCACCCTTTTGAGCTAGTACAGCCATGAGTCTTCTTGGGAATGATGCAACAAGTTTTTCACACCTGGATTTGGGGATCCTCTGCCATTCTTCCTTGCAGATCCTCTCCAGTTCTGTCAGGTTGGATGATGAACGTTGGTGGGGAGCCATTTTCAGGTCTCTCCAGAGATGCTCAATTGGGTTTAGGTCAGGGCTCTGGCTGGGCCAGTCAAGAACGGTCACAGAGTTGTTCTGAAGCCACTCCTTTGTTATTTTAGCTGTGTGCTTAGGGTCATTGTCCTGTTGAAAGGTGAACCTTCGGCCCAGTCTGAGGTCCTGAGCACTCTGGAAGAGGTTTTCTTCCAGGATATCTCTGTACTTGGCCGCATTCATCTTTCCTTCAATTGCAACCAGTCGTCCTGTCCCTGCAGCTGAAAAACACCCCCACAACATGATGCTCCCACCACCATGTTTCACTGTAGGGATTGTATTGGCCAGGTGATGAGCAGTGCCTGGTTTTCTCCACACATAACGCTTACAATTAACACCAAAAAGTTCAATCCTGGTCTCATCAGACCAGAGAATCTTATTTCTCATAGTCTGGGAGTCCTTCATGTGTTTTTTGGCAAACTCTATGCAGGCTTTCATGTGTCTTGCACTGAGGAGAGGCTCAGGGTCACTCTGCCATAAAGCCCCGACTGGTGGAGGGCTGCAGTGATAGTTGACTTTGTGGAACTTTCTCCCATCTCACTACTGCATCTCTGGAGCTCAGCCACAGTGATCTTTGGGTTCTTCTTTACCTCTCTCACCAAGGCTCTTCTCCCACGATTGCTCAGTTTGGCTGGACGGCCAGGTCTAGGAAGAGTTCTGGTCGTCCCAAACTTTTTCCATTTGAGGATTATGGAGGCCACTGTGCTCTTAGGAACCTTGAGTACTGCAGAAATTCTTTAGTAACCTTGGCCAGATCTGTGTCTTGCCACAATTCTGTCTCTGAGCTCCTTGGGCAGTTCCTTCGACCTCATGATTCTCATTTGCTCTGACATGCACTGTGAGCTGTAAGGTCTTATATAGACAGGTGTGTGCCTTTCCTAATCAAGTCCAATCAGTTTAATTAAACACAGCTGGACTCCAATGAAGGAGAACCATCTCAAGGAGGATCAGAAGAAATGGACAGCATGTGAGTTAAATATGAGTGTCACTGCAAAGGGTCTGAATACTTATGACCATGTGATATTTCAGTTTTTCTTTTTAATAAATTTGCAAAAATTTCTACATTTCTGTTTTTTTCTGTCAAGATGGGGTGCTGAGTGTACATTAATGAGAAATAAAACTTTTTTGGATTTTGGCAAATGGCTGCAGTGACACAAAGAGTGAAAAATTTAAAGGGGTCTGAATACTTTCCATACCCACTGTATGACCACTGCAAGTTCACCTACATCATTCATTGAGTTTTTGTTTATGCAAGGTACATCACTTGGCTGTATCATCACTTAACTACAAACTACGATCTTCAGGGATCTTCTCTCAACATCAGATCCCCTCACTTGGGTGATCCAGCTGGGGTTGATCAGTCCCTGGCTTGTGCCCCAGGAGCCTAATTGTACCGTCTTCGACCAAAGCCACCTATAGGTGCTTTCCTAGCAGAACAGTCACAGCCTCCTCCCACCGTTTACTTTTTCACTCCATTACAACTCCATCACAACAATTTTATATTTATTTATATGAATGTAATTTCTAATAGGTTGGTGTAATTTATTTTATATACTGTTCTTTTATTTTCAGTCTAGTTTGAAACGTTAAATTAGAATCATCATAAAGTTCTGCCAAAACTCTGCTGTTTACATGAGTGAGTTTATAGACAGTAAAGGGCGCTGACACAGCCGGGCCTCCACTGTGCTAATAGATCTATAAACTGAAGGGTAATGAAACCTGGTGCTTCGCCTGAAAAATCTGTGACACACAGTAAGTCTACAATAAAACTATTGTTATACTCATTTAATCAGTAGATTAAAACAGTAATTTTTTAATAATTAGAAACGCACATTTTCAAAAGTAAATATGTCAAAGTAAAAAACAAGGTGCAGATTCCAAATAAACAAGGTTTTGTCGAGTCTCTGCATAAACAGACACAGCTTCCTGTGAACTGTCAGTACTTTTCCACCAGACACGTAACTGAGAACGGCTTTTTGAGTACAGGTGTTAATACAAAAACACTACAGGGGTGAGAGCCAGCCAACAAGCCAAGTGTGTAATTGACAGCAGTGAGCCAGAGCGAGACCTGAGGGAGGCACCTGGCTGTGGGTCGTCTGAAGATGCTGAGCTGACGCAGACTGACAAGCTCGTCAATAATCCAATCAGCCAACGCCAGGAAAAGGTGAACCACGAGAATCTGGTTTTATGAGCAAGGAGCGTGAACATGATTCGTGAAGCACTCTATTATGCTGAGATCAAAACACACTTGACAGTTAATTGTGAAATAAATCAACACCTGAACTACAGAAAATAAGACTTTATGGAGAATCCACAGGACACTGCAGGTATAAAATATAGATGTATAATTTCTTTTATCCCCTCAACACAAGGTCGAGATAAGAGTTTCTCTGCATATCCTCATTTTCACCAGCTCTCATCCTCTGAATATCAATAAGCAACAGAAGAGCACAGAGGAGAGAAACTCAGAGATGGGAGAAATTGAGATGGAGTGTGGGAGAAGAGGAAGACAAAGAGAAATGACGAAGAGCAGAAGCCTCCTCGTGTAGATGGAGGGAGGAACAACAAAAGCACAACACCTGTCCAGGCACATATTTAAAACGATGGCTCATTCACGGTCAGTACACAAAAGCTGTGCGCATGGTTTCACATTGATGGGGAGAATGAAAGCAGAGGCAGATAAAGAAAAGGAAGCCGAGATGTGTCTTTGCTGAACAAACTGCAGTCAATCAAATGAAAAACAAGTATCAACAAGACAAAAAAATCTGTTCCTCCTGTTGAAATCAACAAAACGTTTCTTCCTACTTCCTTTCATTTTTGGAGGCTTAGGCACCCGAAGGAGATTTGCACTTCCCCCCAGCTGAAGGAAAGTTCTTCAGATTTTGTTCGAGCTGAATTTTAAATGTTGGATTCCAGTTTTCTGAGATTTGACTTGAAAAAGAGACAGGACAGTCTGACAGAACGAGAGCAACAGCGTGGGCACCATTAGTGGGAAAGGTCAGAGATAATAGTGTTGGACATAGATTCTAGTTCACTGGGTATGATAACGTAAAGTGGGACAGTGAGGGGAAAGATGAAGCTGGTGCTGATGAAAGAATATAAATAAGTAGATGTTTGGTTTCTCCTCATCATATCAAGACAAGTGAGGAACATTCATGGCGTTGCCTAAATCATCTGAACTGCTGGTTGGATGCTCGGATAAAGCCCCTCCCTCCACATCTTTCCATCAGCGGAATCGGGAGGTTGTGTCCAACAACTTTCCAAAACCAACACCCAACGTTCACTGCCACTTCCTGCAGGGACCGACATATGTGCAGAGGTGTGAAATGGAGCATCGCTCTCAGTTCTCCTTTTTATTTTTGACACATCTACTTCAGAGGTAGCACAGTGGTGAAGTGGTGTTGCTCTGTCTCTCAGGAGGAGTTGTGGGTTTGATCTCTGGTGGACATGGGGCCTGTGGGTGTGGAGTCTGTGTGTTCTCCTGCCATTTCAAGCCACAGCTGAAGCTCAGTCACTGTCATAAACTAAAGTGTTGGAATCTAAAGTGGAAAATTCACCAAATGATGCTCTAGATATTTCGCAGGCCTAATCGGCCATTTGCATTCTTTAGTGGCTTCAAATGATGATGATGATGACAAAAGACTTGACTGTCAGCAGCACCGACTCAGATCTGAGGGCAGGAGACAAAAACTTTTGATTTGATCTCAGCCTGAAAGCCTGGAGCCTTTCTTCTGCACTACATCTGTGCAAACTGGAGACCCGGCGGGACGGAGTGACATTTGGCTGATGGAGGGAGAGCATGGATGGATAAGACGCATACAGAGGTGATACGATAGAGCGAGTGAAGATGACATTACAGTGGCTTCCTAAAGGTCTGTCCATGGATAGAGTGATGTAGAAATGCAGAGGGAAGAAGGAGACCAGTAGTAAGAGAGGAGAGCTGATGCCTCATCTTCTCAGCAGAATATGATCAGCTGCCATTTCTGACCCTTCTTCTGCCTGCCTTCTTCCTTCCTCCCTTCCTGCCTCCTTTGCAGCCTCCTATCTCTGTATCAGTCACAGAATCACCCTGTTATTCACAGCATGGTGGTGCTCCATCCCTCCTCCATCACTCCATCTCTCTCCAGTTTGCATTCTGCCGCTCTCTTCTTTAATCTGTCCTTTGAGAGCCAGGCTGGATAGTAATTAGACAGCCAGTGCGCTCACACACACACACGCACACACACACACACACAGAGCAGGACAGAAAGAGAAAGAAGAGCAGAACAGAATATTAAAGGAGGTAGAATTGATGGATTCATTTCCTGGTGCTTCAGGGGTTCATCTCTTCCTCACCCCATAATCCTGAGGGTGCATGTGTATTTATTTGTATGTTTGTGTGAGTGACAGAGTGTGAGAGAGGTAGAAAGAAGTGAAGGATGAAGCTGGTCAGGTTATTCCTGCCCTGGAGCAGAACTGAGGAAAAGGAGGGAACCGTGTAAAAATACAACTCCCTTTCCTTGTCTACTGAGAGTCAGAGCATGAGTGAGGAGAAAATGTCGATCTGTTATCTCGATGCATTAGTTCTCGACTTTTCTGCCATCACAGCAGCACGCTGGACCCAAAACTGGAGTATGTGAGGAAACTGAGATAGAAAAACAGCAGAGAGGAGGAGGAGGCGGTGCAGAGATGGAAACCAGTGCAGTTCACTCTCCACCCATCTCCCATCCACCTTTCCCTCCTCATCTGCCTCAACAGCTGTTTGGGACAAAGCTGTTTCTAGATTTGAAGGCAATGACCTTGACCATCTGATTCTTTCTTTTCCTTCATTTTCTAAAAATATCTGCACTGCATGTTGCACTGTTGGTCCTGAGTACATGTTATTGTCACCATAAATACATACAGCTTGCAAATCTATGTATATTGTGCAGCTACACTTTTGACTACATAATGTGAGCCTGTTACAGACACACTGCTGTCAGGGCAGAGGACAGGCCTGGCAGTGGGGAGGGAAAATCGGTTGGTGGGTGCTCAAAGTAAAAAATCTGGTGGAATTTAAAAAAAATTTTCAAACCGTAGAAATTAAAAAGCAGAAAAGCTGAGGCAATGCAGGACTATTTCATCTGTAATGCATAATTTGTTCAGCTGAACTGTGCTCCCCTGTGGCATGGGCAGCAGAGATAACCACGATGATGGTCACTGAACCCACTGAACTTCTGAAATTTTCATTGGCCCATTTGTCATGCCATTATGATAGGGAAGCAGGAGCCTACAGGGAACAGCCTGCGGCTTCAGACTTGAAGATTAGTGGTTGGGAAAATGATTGAGTAACCCCTCCTTCCTCCTGCCATCCCTCGACTACTTCCATGATGAACCCCTGAGCTGCTGCTCCACAACCAGCTCAATGCAGCTGCTTGGTTGCAGTTCAGCAGGACTGGACAGCTCCCAAATGTGAATGTGAATCAGGCCGGTGACTAACAGCAGGCATGATCGCTCAACTTTCCCTGGAAAGATAAAGGTTAGAAAAAGGCAGAGCCATCTGTGAGGAAACTGACTCCATCCAGACTTTTAGAAAAGTAGAAGGGCAGATTTTAATGAGGCGGTTGGTCAAAGGAAGCAGATCTGCTAGGCTTTGAAGCAGGAAAACAGAGGAGTATGTAACTGGACGTGCAGCAGCGATAAAACACAACAGAGCAGGGGTTTTTTTTATCACAGGTGTGCAGGTTTCAACACTTTTGCTGATGCTGCAGTTCTTACTTTGCTGCCCACATGATGAACTGACCAAAGTGTCTGCCTGTAGCTGTGAACTAGTCATTAACGTGGGCACGCTCCCGTTACATCCATGAGTCCCTGCTCCAGCTGTGTCAGTTTAAAGTCCCTGCCGGGGGGGGGGCAGAGAGCTGCTCGTAAAGGTTAACAAAGGTAAACATTCTGTGCGAAATAAAATAACAGAAACTACATCAACTACATCAAAGTCTGGAAAGGTTTACATCAACAAAGTGTGTGGGAGATTCAGCTCTCTGAACACACAGCGGCCAAACTGCAAACTAAATGGACTCGTGACAAATGTCTCTTGAGCAGCTGTGTGTCCATTCTTGAACAGTGCATTAGCCCAAACACAGAACGAGATGAATGCTGCTGTTTACACTGAGTCTGTCAGACAGACAGGACCGTTCAAGTAAAGATTAACAATAACAAAGTAAAAACTTCTGTTTGTAGATGTGCAGAAAATCATTTGCATGGTGAAGAAAAACCACTTGATGCTTTTAGGATCATAGCTGCATAAAGATGGTGGTTAAACATCTGTCTTTATATTTAGCATTTCTGCCTCCTGCTGTATGGGCTGCCCCTGTCTTGCCATCATGTGGAAATATGCACGGAGACATGCTGAGATGATTGTGATTCTTCCTTGACATCCGGTTTCTGAACTTGCACCACGCTAAGGAAGCAGACAGAACAACATGGGGCTCAGCAAATAAGGGCCAGAAAGTGACAGTAATTACAACAATGGATGTGGAGTGTTGCGGGGTACAGTGTGTGCCTCAGAGTGTGATGATGAACAGCTCAGTACTGTGCGGCTCCAGCTGCCAGAGTCTCTGTAAAGCATGGGCTCAGACTGCAGGGGCGGAGCAGAGAGGGTGCAGTGGGCGTCAGGAGCCTCTTCTATTACAGTGTGCAATGGAGAGGCCACAGAGCTCCACTTCTGCTATAAAAGGTTTTGCACTTAAAGTCAAACGCATAAGTACTATCACCATAAAGTAGTGTAGGTGTTTTTACTTAAGTCATGGGTTGTAAGGGAGCAGAAAATCTGCAGAGAAAGTGGGTGAGTCCCTGGTTATAATGAAATTCATGAGCTGACTGTCAGAGAGAGCAGTGGCCAACACGGACCATGTTTCTGGATAATCAGGGCCATGACACCTTCATCACGTCTTAACTTAATGTGCAGTTATCAGTTTGCAATCAGTTTTTGAGTTTTGACTGCACTGACTGTGAATCTGATTTTCTGTCATTATACACACTACATGTTAATGAAGCCTTGATTTTCCAGCCAGTCCAAATGACAACCTGCTTGATTTCATCCAGATCACTTTCAGCAACACACTGCTGCTCTGCTGGAGCATCTGCAGTCTCCGGGAGTGGAGTCTCCGAGCTCAAGGAAACAACCAGAGCTGCTATGAAAGTATTTTTCCAGCCGAGCCAGTGAATCAAATTCCTGACCTTTAAAAAAACAGAAGGGAGGATCTCTGTGCCTTCAGGCTGCCACATTAGAAACTGTTCGAAGAGGAGAGGCTGTAAATACTATAAAAAACACACCACAATAATACACGGCAGCTCCCTTTGTTTCCATGCTTGTTACAACACTGGAAAAACAAACCAAATGTAAAAGCCGCTTGACTAACCTACCTTTATTTTTCATTCCTAATCATTTAAAGCATTTTTAGTATAAATGAGTTACTTATTTATGCTGCTAATTCAAATGTAAAACCTGATATAAAAAACAGTAGCTGATTGTATTAATAGTGGCTTCAATTTCACTGTAGCAGCCAGCACTGGTGGCTGCAGGCATTTGTCATCGTTTGGTTACACTTTTGGGCTTGTGTTTGCCAAGCTGGAGATATTACAGCCGTCATAAAACCCTAATACACCCTACTTTGAATTACAACGTGGCCACTTGTAATTAGAGAAAGAAACAGCATTACATTCAGCAAGTGGCAAAATATACCAAAACAAATTATGATTCTTGCAGCAGTACTGGAAGTGTAGGTGTAGCTGAGGGAGGAGGTCAGGGTGGATAAATGGGTCTACAGAACATCTGACCCTGATACTGGAGCCTATGATTGTTCCCTAATACCCACAGAGGCAGTGCCCTGACCCAAATGTACTGGATATTAGTTTGGACACAAACCACAAAGTTTCCCATAACCAATTTGTTTTTGTGCCTAAACATTAACTGAGAAAACAGATGAGAAAATCTGTGTCTTTCTGGACAGCAGTGTCATTTAACATGGTGCTCTGATGACATTACAGCATTAACAAGAGCTCTGTAGTCCAGTATATACAGTAATGAATCACAGAGCCACCAGCCGTTCGTGGGAGGAGATGAAAACAAACAGACCCTCCTCTGCACTGAAGTTGAAGAGATTGGACCTTGACGTTGAGCCTGCAGGCACTGGGCTACCTGGTTCCATTATTCCTTGGTGAGTGCCAAACCCCCCACTTGTGGGAAAATGATTAGATCACCCCCACACTTCAATCTGGAATGATGCTCTGCACTCGACCAAGTGCTCTCTTCAATTGAAGGCCAGAAAATTGTCACTCGAGTGCCTGTGGTTCTCGTTGAAATGAGAATTGAGGCTGTGGACACATTTCAAACTGTCGTCGGCCCTCCAAATGCTTCGTAATAACACCCAATTAGACATGCTGAATGACGTTGCTAGGTTACCGAGCTGGCCAAGTGGCTGATGGGACCATCCAGTGGTCACTCAGTATCGTGGGGTGATAGAGGGCCCACACTCAGCCTCTTTCTCTCTAGGGGAGAGATAACGTAGAAGATGTAGTGACTAAAAGAGTGACAGTTAGACTGTCCAATCCAAGAAATCTAATTCAAATCCCTTGCAGACAGATAATTTCAGGTCCTACTCAAACCAATTTGAAACTTGCAGTGCTCAATGTCAGATCTTTAAGTAACGAATCATTTTTAATCAATAATTTTATTTCCTCTTATAATCTTGATTTTATGTTTCTAACAGAAACATGGTTAGATAGCAGGACAGGAAATGCAGTTCTTATTGAATCCACCCCACCTAATTTTACATTTCCATCAGAAACACGAGAAAACAAAAAGGGTGGTGGTGTAATATGGTTACCCACAGGCTGTCATTTGGGGAGTTCTTATCATTTGAGTATGTTTCTTTTAAAATGGAGCAAAAATGATCTCCCTCTGTACTCTATATAATCATTTACAAACCTCCCCAATGCTGCCAAAATTGTAGTGATGATTTCACTGAGATGCTTTCAGTTGTCTTCACAGAGTTTGACTGTTTGGTTATTACAGGTAATTTTAATGTTCACGTGAATAAGGCCTGTGACAGATATGCCAAAGAACTTTCTGCCGTCCTTGAAACCTATGGCCTTAGTCAGCATGTCAGTGAGCTGACCCATACCAGAGGTCACACTCTGGACCTTGTCATTACTAAGGGTGTTAACGTTTATAATGTCACTGTTATTGATGTTCCTTTGTTTTTGTGTATTTTTTGATTTGTCCATAATTCCCAAAGATGCAATTGGACCTACATTTGTTAAGAAAAGACACATAAATGACAACACCAGGACACTGTTTATGGAGATGATTAGGTTTGAAAATACCACTTTCTCTCATGTTGAAGATTGTCGAATTCATATACTTCAAGTGTTCTAAATGTCATCAATGTGATTGCTCCTGTTAAAGATAAATTGATCAGGAACAGGCAAAAGCCACCGTGGAGAAATGATGACTCGGTCAGAAAAAGGGGGTGCCGGAAGGCTGAATGAAAATAGCATAAATCAAAGCTCCAGGTTCATTATGACATTTATAAGCAGATGTTGTGTGTGTTCAATGAAACTGAAATCATCAACAACAGTACTAACAGTACTAACAACTCACGTGTCCTGTTTGCTACAGTGAGTAGGTTAACAAACCCTCCGTCGCCATTGCCACTGGAACAAATTTCAACATCTAAATGTAATGAATTTGCATTATTTTTTAATGACAAAATTCAAGGTAGGAAATAGGGTATTAAACAAGAAATGAATTGCACAAGGCAGATCCCACTTTGCAGCCATCCAGGAGACACTTGGTTAGAACTGACACACTTTACACCTGTAAATGACAAAACAGTTGAAAAGATCATCTCCAGTCTGAGTTCATCCACCTGTTGCCTCGATGTTTTACCCACTCGATTTCTGAAATCAGTACTAAGCAGTTTGTTACCACAGCTCAATCAATTAGTTAATAACTCATTACAGTCTGTAACATTTCCAAGGGCCCTGAAAATTGCTGTCATCAAGCCTCTCCTGAAGAAGAGCAGTCTTGATGCTACGGTACTGAACAACTTCTGGCCCATATCAAACCTGCCGTTTTTAGGCAAAAACTTGGAAAAGTTGTTTACCAACAACTTACTGACTTTCTCATGCTAAACAACTGCTTTGATGACCTTCAGTCAGGTTTAGGCCCCATCACAGCACTGAAACTGCACTCATCAAGGTGACAAATGACATTCGTCTGAACACCGACGCTGGCAGAGTCTCTGTCTTAGTACTGCTGCACAAGTGCTGCTTTTGACACAGTGGACCATGTGATCCTGTTACAAAGGTTAGAGGACTGGATAGGCATCTCTGGTACTGCCCTTAAATGGTTTAAGTCCTATCTTGAAGACAGGAAGTATTTCATTGAAGTTGGTAACTGTGTCTCAGACCAAATGACGTTGACATGTGGGGTCCCTCAGGGGTCCATCTTGGGACCCCTTTTGTTCAATCTTTGCATGTTTCCTTTAGGCCAGTTAAAACGCAGCAATAATGTGTCCTACCATAACTATGCAGATGACACTCAGATTTACATTTCACTCATAGTTGGTGAATATGGACCAGTCGATTCACTGTGTCACTTCATTGAACACACTCCACAGAAACAAAGAGAAAGTGTCAGCAGTCACCTCAAGTCTCTTTCTCTAAAATTTAAAAATGAAGTTAGAAATCTAGGGGTAATCATGGACTCATTGGACATTCATTTTAACAGCCACATTAAATCGATAACGTCGTCAGCATTTTATCATCTCAAAAACATTGCCAGAATCAAAGGGATCATGTCTAAACCAGACTTGGAGAGGCTCATCCATGCATTTATCTCTAGCAGGTTACATTACTGTAACGACCCGTTCACTGGGCTCTCAAAAAGGGCTTCCTGTCACTCAGAGAATAGACTTTAAAACAGCCCTGCTGTATAAGTCTCTTCATTGCTCAGCACCACATTACATCTCTGACATGTTGATGCCATATGAACCAACTCTAACTCTGAGAACATCAGGAACAGGCCTTCTGCTTGTGCCCAGAGTCAGGACTAAACAGGGAGAAGCAGCTTTCAGTTTTATGCAGCTAAAACCTGGAATAATCTTCCTGATGATGTTACACAAGCCTCATCTCTGGCAATGTTTAAGTCCAAGCTAAAAACTTCTCTTTTTAGCGTGGCATATAACATATGACAACTGACAGTGTTTTATCGAAAGTGATTTATCTGCACTCAGTCTCCTTTAATTTTATTTCAAGTTCATCCTCCACTATTTGCTGTTTCTTATTTTGATTTTTGCCTATGTACTTTTAACTTGTCTTTTATTTCTGTAAAGCACTTTGAATTACTCTGTGTATGAATTGTGCTTTATAAATAAATTTGCCTTGCCTTGCCTTGGCAGCATGAGTATACAACATGCCCTGAAATCCACATCTGGTGATTAGAATGTGCAGATCGAGTCAATGAGCTGCAGCATGGGACGGCTCAGGTGCCCAGTGCTGGATTGAGTGGACAGCAGGTCAGGACCATCCTCAGGACTGGGAACACAGGGTTTTAACTCTGTCTGTTCACTTCTTGTTTAAATGCTTAGACAAGATGATCGACATGCTTCTTCCTGCCAAACGACAGGTTAAATCACACTCACTATCGATCTAACCCACAGCACCCACCCAACCACACACACCCTCACTCTTACCTGTATATAAGTATGTCGTCTGTGGAGCTGTTGTACTGGATCTGGTACATGCGGACTCCTGGGATGTGATTCTGCGGGGGCCACCTGATGGTAGCAGAGCTGGATGTTAGATCTGACACGCTGACCCTCTGCTGATCGGCCCGGGCCTGTCCCCCGCTCACATTGGATTTGATGGATGTGGGTATGTCCGAAGGGCCTGGGTCAGGGTCCAGTTTGGGGTCAAAGTGCGGAGAAGGGTTGACAACTAACTCAACGGGAGCAGTTGCTTCCCCAGCTGCATTAGATGCTATGCATGTGAACTTTCCTGAATCCTAGAAATCATTGGAAAAGAAAAAGGAAAGATTAACTTTTATCCTCCCTTTGAAACCAATTATTGTGAACACACTCTTCACACATTGTGAATTCATGCTGGGACATTTTCTTGCTTTATAAAACCAGCTACCCCAAAAGGTTTGTTGCTAAGTGTACTTTAATTCACTATGAAGAAGTCATCTGAGTAGATATAATGAGGCATTACAGTTACCTGATATAATTGCGGAAGTTTGTTGTTTAATTAATCCCAAACTGAAACATGTTAAACAAATGGAGCCTACAGGCAACTAAACAGCTGATATGCCGAGTTTCAGTGGGAGAATTTGAAGGTCCCAGTGGTGCTCTGGACAGTTGATCATCAAAGGCTGGAAAATAAACTGGAGTCTACACCAAATTCACCCAAATGCTAAACGATAAAGTATCACAAAAAGTCAACTTTTTCAGCAGTGACTCAACAGAGGATGTTCCTCAAAATAAAACCACTTCTGTACCTTCACAGAGGCCTTGAGGATATCGAGCGAACCGTTCTCATAGGAGATGGTTCTGGATGTGTTTCCGATGAGCTTTCCATCAGGGCTCACCCAGTGAGTCGAAGGTTCAGGATCTCCGATGGACTTGCAGCGCAGGCTCACCTCCTGACCCTCCATCACAAACATCTTGGAGGTGTGACGCGTTATCATTGGTGGCTCACAGACAAACTCCTCCTGTTACAACAGACAGAAAAACTTCACTCAGAGAAAGTCTAATCTTTATAACTGCAGTATGAGTGTCACAGTACAGTACTATCAGAGGGCAACCTGATCTCATCCCAATGCAATGAGAAGTACTGTGCTGCAAAGGGAGATGCAGATTACTGTGTTTGAATAACAGAGATTTAAACTAGAGGTTTTCATTTACAATATATGATATAGGACACAATGGTACAGAGAAATCACGTCACTGAGAAATGGAGAAAAATCCAAATTTGCGTTTGATCTGTCCAGAGAAAACAATGAGCTCAGACTGACTCCCAGCAGTGCGTGCTTCCAACAGTGGCGTTTCAGGAGTTCAATTGTTTGCACATGAAGATTAAGTGATCTTAGAGTTTTTCAGCCTTTGCATTATTTAAAACCCACCCACTGGCACTTAAGCCTGTGTAAGGCCAGGAAAAACCCTGCTGGAGTATTACTGCATGACCAAACAGGACCCACCAAAACTTTCCAGGGCTTTCTCATCATTCCTATCAGTGCATCTTGTGGGGGTTTTACAAGATGTCAAGAGGTCACTTGAATGTTTACTTAAACCATTTCTTGTATGTGGTTCTGTCTTTTTTATTGGGTTAGTGTTTTATGGTTGTAGAGGGTTGTAAATAACTGCCAACAATTTGGTTAGTGCTGGAAGAGGCCTGGAGATAGAGGACACCTGAACAAACATGTAGGGTCTTCTCAGATGAGTCCACCCCTTGTGACAAAGTGTATATAAACCTGGTGTGGTAACACAGAGTCAGAGGATTCCTGCAAAGGCTCCTCTCCGGGCCCGTGATTAAACCTGAGATGATTCATCACACTTGTGGTTGTTTCTGAGAATTAGCAACTCTCAAACTTAAAGAAATTTCCACAACAATCTCCAAACCTTTTTCTTCGAATCTCACAGCAAGCCGCTGTGAACTGGGCTGTAAATGTACGTGACACTGGGCATTGGAGCAAGAAGCGTACGAATACTGATTCAGTCTTTCCAGGGATGACTCACCCCCCCCCCGTTAAAAAAGCATTTTCTTTCTTTTCAGTTCCCGTGAAAGCAGCTTTCATTGATTTCAAAGTAAGAATTCCCTTACTTTGTGGTAATTCTCTTACTCTGTGGCTAATGTCTGACCTGTGATGGATGCAGTCGAGGCTGCATCCTCGTCCTTGCAGTGGGACAGAGCCTATTAAGTCTCAGAGTATTAATATGCCCAGACACTTCGGTGACACAGAGGTCTGTGGCTCTAATCCTCTTTCAGTGATCCTACAGCATCATTCTGGAGGAGGTCCAGGACCATTACTTGAGGTGAGGCAAAGGTCTCCACATCATCCTCTCTAAGATGATACCAATTAATCCCTTTATCTCATGCTACACCTCCACTTATCATTGTAACTCTCAACAAGCCCAGACAGGTCAGATGCTGAAGATGTCCTGAGGCAGATCCCTACATATGTCCCCTTTAAAGTAACACCTCCAAACACACCACTTAATTCTGCTGTTATCAAACAGAGGGGTTTTCCCAGGTGTTTGGATGAAGAACAGATATTTCAGTGGCTCCTCAACTTTAGTCACTGTGATACACAGCAATAATACTCTGAGCTGCTCTACAATGCTGTTGGCTTGGAAAGTATGGCAGTAATGGATCAGCAACATATCTGCAATAACGAAACACATATAGGACAGTAGTGTAATGTGTGGCAACGGTGTACATTCTCCTCAAATAAACCCCATTCAGCTGCCCCCTGTCTCTGGAGTGCAGTGCTGGGCTTTTAGGAGAACACTAAAATTATTTTGGTAATACACATGTCAAAACAAATGATCTGGCCCTACAGTTACTCTCTATCTTTATAACCAAACATCAGAATACACATGCTGCTTAAATAACATGTAAGAACCTCAGAACCAAAGGTGAGAGCTCACAGGGACTCATCAGGTATATGTGCAGCACAGGTGTAATGCTGGGGCTGACAGAGTGAACGTCTTACATTATTCTGCATGTTTATGCTTCTTAAAAAACAGTTTTAATGTTCTATTCTAAAATGCTTTTGAAACATGTCTTCAGGGACTCAACTGAAAAATAGCTCCACTTCCACATTTGCCGTAATGTTTATTAATGTGCATGATTAAATAAACCAATAAAACTATATGCATATGGATAACAACCAAACCTTGGGCCACAACTTGTTCATTTTTGTCTTTTATGGCTTAATGTTACCGTACATTAAGGGTACCCTACTAATTATCTTTGTGGCTCAATAAACCAGATCCTATGTATTTTCTGCGACATAAACTGGTCATTTCATAACCCTTCTGTGTTGCTTCTAACTTTACTTTGAATATAAGGCAGGAATCTGTTTTTGCATATTAAACTCAATCACTGCACACCTTCACCGGAAGGTTCAGTCCTGTGTGACACCAACCATCTGTCCTGCTGATGTGTCCTTTGGAAAGTGATTATGTTTCCACAGAGTGCAAAGCTAAGACAGCACAGAACCACAGTTGCTACAGGGCTTAGTGCCAGTCTCAGTGACCAGCATCCTAAACGGCAGCTGATGGTGATTATGTTATCAAGGAAAATAATTGATTTACAGGCTCACCTAGAGACTACATGTGTTCTTTGGCAGTAGATGACATGAAAACTTCTGTCTTTGTAAGTTTACTAACGAACAAAGCAGAATCTTGTTGATCTCACAGTTCCAGACTGCGAGTAAAAACTAGGGACCCTAAAATGATTCGGTTTTGCGGCCTGTGGTGGGTTTTGAAACCAGGCTTCTGTGATGATGGATTATGCTGCTGTGATTTCTAGCATTAATAAAATAATCAAATGTCTCTGCACTAACAGACCTCTCTGATGGTCCAGAAGTATTTTCCAGCCAGATCTTTAGGTGACGCGCAAGTCTCCAGGTCGTCTTCCCTCGTCAGTCTGCGAAGCCAGACCAGCTCACAGTTACAGTGCAGAGGGTTCCCGCCAAAACTCAGCACAAGCGCCGTGAGAGGGGAACCCTTCATCTTTGCGTACACTGGGATTCGCAGGAACAACGGGTCTGGGGGGATTTTCTTCAGCTTGTTGGATGTCATGTCCAACCTGGTGACCAAGACACAGACACAGGGAGAGGATCAGGCATGTGCTGCAGCTGACCAGAACAATAATAAATAAATAAATAAAAATCATATCAAAAAACACTTTTTAGCAGTTTTCTCTCCAACATGTCATGGACCAAAATACGTTTGAATTATGTGTGTAATGCACACTTAGCTAAATGTTAATGTGAGTTTTTCCACTAATAAAGTATTTGCAGACAGAAGGAGATTATAAAACCAAGTGTTTTCGACTACACATGTATTACTGCATCACTGCCCTCCGTCACTGGATAAGGTTTGTCAGCGTCTCTGTGCAGAAACTATCTGATTAAATAACTGTCCAGCAGAGCTCCAGTGGTGGACAATGCTGCAAAGTTGTATTTGCAGGAACTGAATAGTAATTTTCTCACCAAAACACTGGACCTGATGACTTTGTAATATGTAGTAAATTCATGTGTATTCCTGGGGCCAGAGCGACATTGAGTCAAATTTGAAGCTGCTGGCTACGACTAATCGTAAATATGGAAAAATTGTTATTCACGTCGGCAGCAATGACACCCGATTACACCAATCGGAGGTGACTAAAATTAATGTTGAGTCGGTGTGTAACTTTGCTAAATTAATGTCGGACTCCGTAGTTTTCTCTGGACCCCTCCCCAATCTGACCAGCGATGACATGTTTAGCCGCATGTCGTCGTTCCGTCGCTGGCTGTCTAGGTGGTGTCCAGCAAACGATGTTCATAGACAACTGGGCCACTTTCTGGGGAAAACCCGGTCTGGTAGCGAGAGATGGCATCCATCCCACTTTGAATGGTGCAGCTCTCATCTCTAGAAATTTGGCCGAGTTCATTAGCCGACCTAAAGCCTGACAATCCAGGGTGGGGACCGGGATGCAGAGACTCAGTCTAAAACGCCTCTCTGCAGTTTCCTTAGAGCCGCCGCCCCCCTCAAACCACATAGAGACTGTGTCTGCCCCTCGAACATATAAATCAAACAAATCAGAAGTTAACAGAAGAGGAGTTATTCATAAAAACTTAATAAAAATTAAGACCACTCCTCTTATTGAACAGAAAAACAGAACTGTCAAATGTGGATTATTAAATATCAGGTCTCTTTCATTTAAATCTCTGTTAGTAGTGATTTGATAACTGATCACCAAATTGACCTACTTTATCTTACTGAAACCTGGTTACAGCAGGATGAATATGTCAGTCTGAATGAATCAACCCCCCTCAGTCATAAAAATTATCATGTTCCTCGAAGCACAGGTCGAGGTGGAGGAGTAGCTGCAATCTTCCACTCAAACTTATTATTAAACTTTCATCCTCAGAACAGTTATAACTCATTTGAGAGCCTCACTCTTAGTCTCTTGCATCCAAACTGGAAAACACAAAAAACAGTTCTACTTATTGTGTACCGTCCACCTGTCCCTTACTCAGAGTTTTTAACTGAATTTCCAGACTTCCTGTCTGATTTAGTGCTTAGTTCAGATAAAGTAATTATAGTGGGAGATTTTAACATTCATGTAAATGTTGAAAATAATAGTCTCAGCAGTTATTAAAACATTATTTTAATAATAGTTAATAGTTCTTCCCCAAAATCCTATTTTGTCAGATCATTCTTTAATAACTTTCGAATTTAAGATGACGGATCATGCAGTTTTTGGAAGAAAATTGCACCACAGTAGGTGTTTATCTGACTACGCTGTTAATAAATTTAAGAAAATGATTCCATCTTTATTTATGCCAAGTCCCATGGTATAATTTACATATTCGTACCTTAAAGCAGGCATCAGGAAAGGCTGAAAAAGAAGTGGCGTTCCACAAATTTAGAGGAAATTTTTCTAGCCTGGAAAAACAGTCTATTAACATATAAAAAAGTTCTCCGTAAAGCCAGAACTGCATACTATTCATCACTAATAGAAAAAAATAAGAACAATCCCAGGTTTCTTTTCAGCACTGTAGCCAGGCTGACAAAAAGTCACAGCTCTGTTGAGCCCAGTGTTCCCTTAGCTCTCAGCAGTGATGAATTTATGAGTTTCTTTACAAATAAATTCACAACTATTAGAGATAAAATTCAGCAGATGCTTCCTATACCTGCAATAAATGAATCTTCTACTACAGTAGCTCTTGAATCATCTGTAGGACCTCAGTTATGTTTAGACTGCTTCTCTCCCATAGAGCTCTCTGAGTTTACATCAGTAGTTGCTTCATTGAAATCATCAACGTGTTTCTTGGACCCCATCCCGACTAGACTGCTTAAAGACTGCCATTAATTAACTCATCTTTATTGGACTTGGTAAATTTATCTCTAGTATCAGCCTACGTACCACAGGCCTTTAAAACTGCAGTAATCAAACCCTTACTCAAAAAGCCTAGTCTTGATCCAGGAGTCTTGGCTAATTATAGACCAATATCCAACCTACCATTTATTTCTAAAATCCTAGAAAAAGCTGTTGCTAAGCAGCTATCAGACCACTTACACAGGAATGAACTATTTGAAGATTTTCAATCAGGATTTAGAGCACATCATAGTACAGAAACAGCACTGTTAAAAGTCACCAACGAGCTTCTCTTAGCCTCAGATAATGGACTTGTTTCTATACTTGTCCTCCTAAACCTTAGTGCTGCATTCGACACTACTGACCACAACATCTTATTACAGAGACTGGAGCATGTGACTGGTATCAGAGGAAGAGTGTTAAAATGGTTCCAATCCTATTTATCGGACAGATTCCAGTTTGTTTATGTCCATGATGAACCTTCCACACGAAACAAAAGTTAGTTATGGAGTTCCACAAGGCTCTGTGCTAGGACCGATTCTGTTCACACAAACCAGTTAACCAGACTTCAAGCATGTCTAACTGACATAAAGGCCTGGATGACCAGTAATTTTCTACTTTTAAATTCAGGGAAAACAGAAGTTATTGAATTTGGGCCTAAAAACCTGTAAATGTTCTAAAATTATAGCTACTTTAGATGGCATAGCCCTGGCCTCCAGCACTACTGTGAAAAACCTTGGAGTTATTTTTGACCAGGACATGTCCTTTAACTCACGCATAAAGCAAATCTCTAGAACTGCCTTCTTTCACCTGCGCAACATTTCCAAAATTAGGAACATCCTGTCTCAAAATGATGCAGAAAAATTAGTCCATGCATTTATTACCTCAAGGCTAGATTACTGTAACTCATTACTATATGGATGTCCTAGTATCTCCATAAAAAGCCTCCAGTTAATCCAGAATGCTGCATCCAGAGTCCTGACAGGAACTAGCAAGAATTATCATATTTATCTTATATTAGCTTCTCTTCATTGGCTCCCTGTAAAATACAGAATAGAATTTAAAATCCTTCTTCTCACATACAAATCCCTTCATGATCAAGCTCCTTCGTACCTTAAAGACCTCATAGAACCATATTATCCCAATAGACCACTTCGCTCTCAGAGTGCAGGTTTACTTGTGGTTCCCGGAGTTTCTAAAAGCAGAATGAGAGGCAGAGCCTTTAACTATTAAGCTCCTCTCCTGTGGAACCAGCTCCCAGTCTGGGTTCAGGAGGCAGACACTCTCTGTACGTTTAAGGCTAGACTTAAAACCTTCCTCTTTGACAAAGCGTATATTTAGGGCTGGCTTCAGGTAACCTTGAACCATCCCTTAGTTATGCTGCTATAGGCCTAGACTGCCCGAGGACCATCGGTGCACTGAGCTCCCCTACCCTAACCCCCCCTTCCCTTCCCTTTCCCTCTCTTCCTCTCCTCCCACCTCACATGTATATTCCACCACTGAATGTCACTAACCTTGTGCTCTCACTCTCCCCTAGTTTGTGCTCTCTCCCTCTCTGTCCGTTCTCTCCCTTTGTACCTTCTGCAGGTGTCCCTGGTCCTGGAGCTATTCATCGTTGATGTGCAGTTACTGGCCCCACCAACCTGCAGTGTCTATTTGTTGTTTATTGTTGCTGTTCTTTTCTCTCTCCTCTATCCACTCACCCCAACCGGTCGAGGCAGATTGTCGCCCAAACTGAGCCAGGTTCTGCTGGAGGTTTTTTCTTCCGTTAAAGGGAGTTTTTCCTCTCCACTGTCGCCAAGTGCTGCTCATAAAGGATTTGTTGGGTTTTTAGTTTTAGTTTTTGTAAAGTGCCTTTAGAGATGATTTGTATTGTAATTTGGCGCTATACAAATAAAAATGAATTGAATTGAAATTGAATTGAATGTGTTTTCTGTTGTCAGCAACAAACACAGGAAAGTCTATTTATCCCTAGAAGTACCTCCAGAAATATTCAACCACAGCAATGACTTAATAAATGCAACCACAGGGGGGCACAATCCAGTGTCTTCATGTGCCGGTCCCAAGTCCGGGTAAATGAAGACGGTTGTGTCAGGAAGGGCATCCGACGTAAAATTTCAGCCAAATCAAACATGCAAATCACAAATACGATTTCCATACCGGATCGGTCGCGGCCCGGGTTAACAACGACCGCCACTGGTGCTGTTGACCTACAGGGTGCCAGTGGAAATTGGACTACTGTTGGTCGAAGGAGAGGAGGAAGGCGTGTTCTGCATGTGATATGATGGAGAGAAGAAAGTGGATATCTTGTGTGTTCAGGACACCAGGTGGAAAGGTAGCAAGGCCTATAGATTAAGAGCAGGGTTCAAGCTGTTTTATCATGGTGTGGATGGAAAGAGGAATGGAGTAGGAGTTATCCTGAAGGAGAATTTTGCTAGGAATGTTCTGGAGGTGAAGAGAGTGTCAGATAGGGTGATGAGTCTGAAGCTAGAAGTTGAAGGTGTGATGTTGAATGTTGTCAGTGGTTATGCCCCACAGGTAGGATGTGAGTTAGAAGAGAAGGAGAAATTCTGGAGGGAGATGCATGAGGTGATCCAGGGTATCCCTAGTGGTAGAGTGGTGATTGGGGCAGACTTCAACGGACATGTTGGTGAGGGAAACAGAGGTGAGGAGGAAGTGATGGGTAGGTTTGGTATGCAGGAACAAGGGAGACGTGCAGAGTTATCATGGTGTGGATGGAGGAAAAAAGGAATAAAGCTGATGAGTCACGCAGTGAAGTTATGGGAAAGAGTAGTGGAGGCTAGGCTGAGGTCAGAAGTGAGCATTTGTGAGCAGCAGTGTGGTTTCATGCCAAGAAAGAGAACCACAGGTGCAATATTTGCTTTGCAAATGCTGATGGAGAAGTACAGAGAAGACTAGAAGGAGCTGCATTGTGTCTTTGTAGATTTGGAAAAAGTGTATGACAAGGTGCCGAGAGAGGAGCTGTGGTTTTGTATGAGGAAGTCTGGTGTGGCAGAGAAGTATGTTCGAGTGGTGCAGGTCTATGAGAGCTGTAAGACAGTGGTGAGGTGTGTTGTAGGGGTGACAGAGGAGTTCAAGGTGGAGGTGGGACTGCACCAAGAATCGGCTTTGAGCCCCTTCTTGTTTGCTGTGGTGATGGACAGGCTGACAGATGAGGTTAGACAGGAATCTCCGTGGACCATGATGTTTGCAGAAGACATTGTCATCTGTAGTGAGAGCACGGAGCAAGGAAGTAGAGGTGAAGAAGGTGGAGGATTTTAAGTACCTAGGGTCAACAGTCTAGAGCAAGGGAGAGTGTGGAAAAGAAGTGAAGAGACGTGTGCAAGCAGGTTGGAACGGGTGGAGGAAAGTGTCGGGTGTGATGTGTGACAAAAGAGTGTGAGGAAAAGAAGAAGAAGAAGCGATAACTTAACAAGGAGTTAATAGCTGTTGAGAGCAGCGAGTGCGCTGGACTTTACAATTTCAAATATGTTATTTCAGCCTTGTGCTGTATTCATTTGAGACAGTGCTGATTCATGTGTGTGTCTGCACCGATGCACATGGACAAAGCCAGAGCTACACTAGTTAGTCCTTACATTTGATGCTGCAGGGCAGGAATAACCTATAATAACCTATTACAGGCTTTTGAATAAATGCATGACTATTCACAGGGATGCTTGGTCGCTTTTCCTTCATCCATGTCGATGAGTGTCGCTGGGACGTAAATTGAAATTGATTACTGTTAATGGGCTTCAAATGCTGTTCAACCAAAATTACTCACATTTAGTGGCAGATAATAACAACAATATTTATTTCTGAGGCGTTTTTCAAAGGCTTTCAAAGACTTTAAGGCCAAAGTCAGTAACAAAACACAATACAAATACAGCAAATATTGTTGAAGAAGGTGCAGTTTGGGAAAAGCCTCTGGCACAGGCTGCAGGCACAGGACCAAGGTCTGCAGATTGGAGGAGTAGGCTGAGCTCAGTTTCACACCCCACTCTGTCTGGAAGTCAGACAGGGCCCTAACATTCACCATCATCCACTGCTGCCGTGTCCTTGGGCAGGATGCTGAACATCAGACTGGGCATCTCTGAGAACTCTGACATGGTCTGACCTGTGATTTTCTGCCTGAGTCCTGCTCCAGCTTTAGACCTAATTGGTTAGAGAATCAATCAAATAAAAACACAGCTCATCAGAGGGACTGATGTCATGGAACAAAACATAATTAAAAGTGATTTATTTAAAATCTGATGCTGAAAACAAAACAAAAATCTTTAAGTGATGAATTCCTGACGACAGAAACACTGATGAATTCTTCGTCAATTCAGAGATGAAAGTATACAGTACATCTGCTGAATCAGTTGCAGCTTTCTATGTTTATAATATCACTGCATAACTGTAATATATATTTGCTTCTTCATATGGCTGTGTGAGGTCTGTCCACTGCTCTTGGGGGTTTTTAGACGTTGTTCTCACACCACATTTCACCAGGAATTTTCATGGTCAGCTAAGCACCCTCCATTACATGGCTGAAAAAATTTCAAAATACCTTGATACGGTTGATAGACATGGCTACTATTAAATAATTCATATCATCACTTTCTGAGGTACAGCACATACCAGGAATTTTGTGGATTTCGAAAGCTGGATTTCACTGTAAAGGTACACTGTTCCACCTCCGTCAGCAGCTTGCCCCTGTTTGCTGCTGAGTGGGTGCTGGACTTGGCTTTTTGAGAACTTGTGTCTGTGGGATCATTGAAAGTAGCTGAGACTGCATCATACACTGCACTAAAACAGTGAGTTTATTCACTGTTTATTCATAAAAGGAGGCTAAAGCCGTTCATGAGGCTCTAAACACAATGATGTATGTTATACTGCATCCTTATGTGGTGCTGAAGGTCGCAGTGCACTCACACACCAGCCCGATCATTTGGCTAGTGCCAGTTTAGCCAGTACCATTGAAATGGATTGGTTCTGTTTTTCACTTGGTCCTGACCTGGCCAGTTTGTGCAGGTTGGAGAAGATTCCCTCGGGGACACTCTCTATGAGGTTGTGGTCCAGGCTGAGGGTGTTGACGCTGACCAGCAGAGCAATGGTCTCCCAAGGGATGTCTACCAAGTTGTTGTAACTTAAATCCAAGTCCTCCAGGGTCTCCAGGAAGTCCTACAAGGTGGGACGGAAAGAAGACTGTGAGTGTAAGAGAAGGAGGAAAATGTGCAAAAAATGGGTACGAAAATGAAAATGAAGGAAGGATGGAGTACTGAAAAAAGCAGAATGGAAGAGGAAAGGCAGGAGTTACTGGAGAGCTGCAGATATTTGGGGTGTAAATTTACAGCTAAAGGTAGAAAACAGCAGAAATGAGCAAAATCAAGGCAACAATAATGAAAAAGAAAGGGGGAATGGGAAATAACGGAGACCGAAGGGAGTAGAGATCAATTACCCTGGTCAATGCTGTACACCAAAAGCATTTTGTTTTCTCTAATTGCCTCCATACAATTCTCATAAGCAGTACACAGCTAAAATGCCAAGAGTCAGCACACATAACACTGAGCACAAATACAAAGAGGGACTGGGGGGGAGGGCGATAACAGCCTGTTGATCAGCCAAAGTGGTGTTGTTGCTGTAATTGGTCTCATAATTCACACAATCAGAACGTGGTTTGAATGTCACAATGCCTCATTTCTCATTACGATAATTGGTGCTTTATTGATGCATGAGTAAAGGAAATCTCATTTCTTTCTGACACAAGAAACTTTAAGAGCTGTGAAGAGAAGTTCAAAGAGTTATGTCAGGAGAACATCTGCACTAAATGGACTGAATTTTCTGACTGGTCTCTAGAAAAATGGCCGAGCTGTTTGCTATTCAAGCAGCTGAACCCGACTCATGACTTTCCTACCAACAAACCACAGAATAAATAGCACCCATTTGTCAGTGCTTTTAGGACATGAGACAGGACGTTAGACTGGGCTCCAGCATCATCCACCTCTTACCTAAAGCTCCAAGACTGAACAAATTTAATGAAGGTCTAATTGTTTATAAATGGAAACATGTAGGTGGAATCCAGTCACCACCAGGTGAGGCGGAGACACATTTGGGTTCAGCTCGTTTCTGAAGTAACCAAATCTGCACTGCTTCAGTGATGCACAGCCATTTGAGGTGTCACACCTGCTGTGTTAATGGGCCACGATCACCGAGACGGCAGCGCATTAGTGCCGCGGCCTGGCACATTACTGCTCGGCTTGCACACAGCTTGATACAGGTACATCCACTTACAGTACCGTGGCTGATGGGACGTTTCATCATGCTGCTTTAAGACCATAAGGTGTTCCTACCTTAGAGAGCATGGAAAAACAAACAAGGCCCAATGAAAAACAGATTTATGGCAAGGTTAAAAACTGCAATCACAGTATGTTTATTGGCTGTGTCTTTGTATTACTGATATCTACAATATCTGTGGCAGCTATTTATGCTCAAAGTTTGGGAACAATTATGGTTAAAGATAATTATATTATGGTTAAATATAATTATTATAATTATGGTAGAATATAATTATTATAACTGGTTAACGATAATTACATTATGGTTAAAGATGATTACATTATGGTTAAAGATGATTACATTATGGTTAAAATGATTATTTATGGTTAAAATGATTATATTATGGTTAAAGATGATTACATTATGGTTAAAATGATTATATTATGGTTAAAGATGATTACATTATGGTTAAAATGATTATATTATGGTTAAAGATGATTACATTATGGTTAAAATGATTATATTATGGTTAAAGATGATTACATTATGGTTAAAATGATTACATTATGGTTAAATATAATAATTATAGATATTATTAAAGATAATTATTATAACTCTAGTTAACGATAATTATGATAAAGATGATTACATTATGGTTGAAGATGATTACATTATGGTTAAAGATACTTATAATTATGGTTAAGGGTGATTACATTATGGTTAAAGATACTTATAACTATAATTAAAGATGATTACATTATGGTTAAAGATACTTATTATAACTACGGTTAAAGATTATTACATTATGGTTAAAGATACTTATTATAATTATGGTTAAAGATACTTATTATATATGGTTAAAGATGATTACATTACGGTTAAAGATGATTACAGGTCTTTTATTGGATGGAAGCTCCCATCTCCTCCTCAATAGTCAAATGTACTGCTGCCCATTCACCACAACAACCTCCACAACCTTCGTACAGGACCTAGTGTTTCCTGCAGTGGCCCTGACAGCTGGTGCTCAGCATAAATTGTGAGCTGTTAAATAATTTAATATGAACATAATTCTTCTGGATTCTGGACAGTTCTGCATTTACATGGATGATGAGTTTGTTACTATCTCTCCTCAGGAATCTCAAAATGATGAGAAAAACAGGACCTGGATATCCATTCATTTTCTGTACCTGCTTATACCAAGGTCACAGGGCTTTACTGGAGCCTATCCCAGCTCTCTTTCAGGTGGAAGCCAGGGGTACACCCTGGACAGGTCACCAGTCCATCACAGAGCCACATATAGATACACAAAGACAAACAACCACACACACTTTTATGGGCAATTTAGAGTCATCAATCAACCTGACATACATGTTTTTGGAATGTGGGAGGAAACCGGAGTACCCACGCAAGCACAGGGAGAACATGCAAACTCCACACACAAAGGCCACGTTGTGAACCCACGACCTTCTTGCTGTTAGGCAACAGCGCTAACCACTCAGCCACCCCTAGGACCTGGATATTTCTTGAGTAATTTTAGTCTCATCTGTGATAATTACTGCTGGGAAACAAGAGCTGGTTCAACTGCTGTCATTTCAGGTAGATTTATGTGATGTGGGTTTTTTATGCACTAATACAGTTCACCATGTTACTGTACTTACCAGCAATAGTCAGTAATGATTGTCAATGATCAATCTGTATTGTTTGTATGTCTGTTTGTCTGAGTTTTAAATATCTGCCTTGCTTGACTTCAACCATCTGTCATCAATCTCCCCTCACAATGGGGACAAGCTTTTAGCTTTATCGTGCTTTATCCTGGATAATTGCATAGCAGGATTGGATGATAGGAGTCTTGTCTTTACTTTTGTTGTCGAATAAATCAAATCACAGCTTTAGCTAACATGTCTATGATTAGTACTTTGGCTGTTCATGGTGATAAACACTAACTGAAAAAATCAGGAGAAAGTTGCCTCATTATTTTGTGAACACAAAGACCTGTCAGGAAATCTATGTCCACTGTTTTCCTTTGATTGGAGTCTTAAAGCTGATCCAACTCTAGAGCAGGTTTGGCAACTGGTCCTCAGGGGTCGCTGTCCTGCTTGTTGTCCAACTATCCCTGCCTGTCCAGCTTCTGATTGGCTGAACAAAAACAAGCACGGCAGGCCCTGGAGTACACCCTGCTCTAGAGGCTCTAATGAGTCCAGACTAACTCCACCATAAGCCCCTCCTTCCCGCTCTTTGCCCCTCCCATCCTGTCCTGTTTCCTGAAGTTACGACGTGAACTGCACATTCCTGGTTGGGACACAGTGTCCAGTCCAACGCTAGTGTCAGCTGACTAAGGAATAAAGAGCTGACATTCAGGAGTTCCAGTCCATCACTGAGTTCAGAGTTCACATCTCTATTTCTCTTAATGAAAATTCTGCAAAGGTCTGAGAGCTGGTCCTGAGGGGGCAATTTGGTACTTCAGTGCTGGACTTTAATGAGCTGAGAAAGGACAGTGTCATTTAATGACGAGGGGAAAAGTTTATTTTAGGGCCCGGGTTATTAAAAGGCATCCAGCTGAGCAGTGGCGGTGAGCAGCACCGGCTGGTTCTGTTGGACATCAGAGTCAGAGCCAGAAATGTGGCTTCATTTTCACACAGCACTTGACCCTCAGCACCACAATTATTCTGACAAGCTTTAAATGACTTTGCAGTAACTTTTCAGACTGAGAGTCTTGGCAGTGGATTTCTGAACGTTTGGGTGATGAATAATGCAGTTTGTTGGCAGCGCTGAGCCAAAGTTTTTGGATTTAAAATAGCTTGACGTTGTTATTGTAGCCTGCAGCCTCCAGTGGAGCTGGATACAAATGTTCCTCAGGCTTTTCAAGGCTTTTCAAGGCACCTCATTGACTGATTGATTTGTGTTTGGTCCACTGTCAGGGCCATCGCTTTATTAACCCGGAAACTATTATGTTTATTTTTCATATGGGGAAAAAACAGAAACTGAATAAGCAGCAGCACAAAGATGTAAGTTTAAATCATAATCATTAACTCATGAAGGCATGAGGATAATTGGGAAATTGGAATATCAAATTCTCATATGAACTCAAATTAACAAAGACTCTGACTCTGTTATTTGCCCATTTCCAAGGTGTACATGCGTATGGTTGGCCACAGGGGAGCAAAGATGAAAGAATGTCAGGTTTAGATGAGTGGAGCAGTGGCAAAGTTTCAATATATGAATGAAATAGTTTTAAATGTTTCTGCTGCTGCCAGTTCTCTACATATTGCTTTCTATTTGGGGAAACCCACAGAGCTGCCGCTATGGTGGGAAGTAACTGAGCACAGTGTGTGATAGGACCCACTCACAGGACCCACAGTATTTTACTGTTCAGCTGTTCATATGTACATTTCACTTGAAATACTTCTGCACTTTTTGCTTTACCTGAATTTATTGTGTATTCTAGTATTGTTATTAGAATGCATCTTCCACTATTGCCTGCTGCTCACTAAATCATTACTGATGCAAAGTTTATATGTTATTGTAAGAAAGTGGTATTTTTACTGAAGCTACAATAGTACAATAGTACTGATGGTTCTGCAGTATTAGCAGTAGCTAGTTGCCTTGCATGAAAAGCTTCACAGCCTGACAGGTCAGTTTGCAAAACGACGGGCAGCTCTGGTGCAGAGCGCAATAAAGGATGTCGTACCTGGAAGGCTCCCTCCGATATACTGTGCAGCTGGTTGTTGGCCAGGATGAGGTGCCTCAGGTTCACCAGGCCCTGGAAGTGGGAGTCGTCCAGGATGGTGAGGCGGTTGGCATCCAGATGAAGGGCGTGGAGATCCTGGAGGTCAGCAAAGGCATACGGCCTGATCTGGCTGATGGTGTTTCTGCTGAGGGTCAGGTGGATCTGAGCATGTAGAAAGACATCTGCAGTTTATTAAAGGCAATAACACTTTTAGGAATGACACTATTGAGGTTGAGTTTTTAGGCTTCAAAATCTATTCTCCCCTTGTTCATTGGTTTTTCCTCACCACTGAAATAGCCAGACCCAGTCCTGCTTCCTGCTGGTCTGATGGTCCAAATAATGGACCACAGTCTTTATACACACACAGTTTGTTGGGAGGACTGGGACACCTGGAGGAAACTGTTTGCATCAAGGCTTCCTTCTGCTGCTGCAGGAAAGATGGAAGGAAGCCATTACTGCATCTCTGACACTTCACTTTCTGACACTTTGCCAATTTGCTTTGGCCCAGTTCAGCTTCAGCCCTGGACCTGAGCTGAAACATGCCAGTCACAGCAGAAACATGGGGCCTACCTCTAACTGGTCAGTACTTGAAAGGCTGCGCACTACCAGATGATTAAAACCTCGTTACTCACATTTCCGTGCGTGTGAGGAAGAAGAAACATATCTCCAGCTGTGACCAGTTTCTCTGCTTGGCACTGAAATATCATGATGTCGGTATTTTTCCTCCTGTGCTGCGAGAAGTGAAGCTGGTCCACTTCTGCTACATGCCCACCCAAAAGCAGCTGATATAATGTAGAAGACACCAGCAAATTCACCTCAGTCAATGTGACACATTCTTTAATTTCTTGTTTTCTTCCCACTGATAAGTTCACCCCTCTATGTTTCTGACAACACTTTCTGTTTCTGAGAGTTGAACACTGTTCGTTACTCACAATGATAAAAACCTAACGACACTCAGATACTATCCCACCATGAACCTTCTTTTGTGATGTTGCATTTATTCCAGACCTCATCTTGAACTGAAGCGTGGCAGTTTACAGTAACAGTAACAACTTGTAACTCTGGGCTATAATTCACTCCAGGTGGAGATGAAAGGTCTGGTACCAAATACATTTAAAACAGACTGTGACTGAACTTTGCCCTGTAACTTTAGCAGAAGGGATTTTTATTCTGCTGCAGGATGATCACTGGTAAATGCTGAATATCGTTTTTGGATCAGGAATTAAAAACTCAGAGGTTCACACAACATGATGTGATGATGATTTGAACAAATGCTCCTCACCCTATCTCTAAGGGAGCGCCTGGCCATCCTGCGAAGGAAGCTCATTTCAGCCGCTTGTATCCAAGGCCTTGTCCTTTCAGTCATGACCCAAAGCTCATGATCATAGGTGAGAGGAGGAACGTAGATTGACCAGTAAATTGAGAGCTGAGCTGAATGGACCGTTACACCGACCGCATTACTGCTGCCGATGCCCCGATCCGTCTGTCAATCACACGTTCCGTCATTCCCTCACTTGTGAACAAGACCCCAATATCCCCAGTCGAGGTCAGCAGCTCCCCACCTCCACACTAAACAGTGTTGGCAGAGCACTGCTTCCCCCTCTCTTCGAGGCCGACCGGTAGACCTTCTCCATGGTCCTTCTCACCGAACTCCTCCCATACCCGAGTTTTTGCCACCTTCACCGCCTGGGCTGCAGTACACTTGGCCCAGCGGTACATGTTCTATTTATGTTAAATACATGTTTCACATTGACCCTGATGCACTGAGGAGGTAGGCAGTCTGGTCTGGAAATAAAGTACTTCTCTGCTGCAGCTTGGACTCTTTCCCTGTCCCCATGCACTTTGGCACTGGGTGAAGGTTAGGAAGCACCACACTGAGTCCGTAAGTCCCACTTTTGATATTAGGTGAGAACAGTTATTCAGACTTTCATCAGTTCATTAGGTAGAGATAGCACAGAGTGATTTAAAGAAGTGGAAGGAGCCATCTGACCAAGCTTCAGTTTCCAACAACCAGGCTAGGCAAGCATGTTTATATCGGACAATTTTGTAAAACCCCGACATATGTTCTGTGACAACTTTTAGAAATGCTCCCTATGCCAATGTGCCTTCTCAGTTTGCACACAGCACAGGAATAAATCAAACTAACACAGTTGGCAAACTACTGATTGTACAAATCAAAGCAAACGTGACTATAAAGGTGTTCAGGAAAACGAGCTCTGACCAGGCTGGACATGTTGGCAAAGTCCCGGTGCCTCAATGTCGTGATGAAGTTGTCCATCAGCCTGAGCTCAGCTGTCTGGCGGTCAATGTTGGGTGGCACGAAGAGGAGGCCGGTCTTGGCACACAGCACTGTGTAGGACGGCAGCAGGTTCTGGCAGGTGCATCGCTTCGGACACAGCATGGAGGAGGAGCAGGAGGGAAGGGAGGACAGGTGGATGATGATGATGAGCAGGAGGAGAGGGCAGACCAGAGAGGAGGCGACATCCATGGCTCCTGTCCTGCTGCAACAGATGACAGAGAAACAGAAGCAGAAGTCAGTTCATGTCGCCTGTTGTTACACAAACTGGACATTAAAAATCCTCCAGGGGGCCGAAAATGACTTCCAGGCTCCTGCTGAGCTTTTAATTAAAAAACTAAATTATTGCTCCTTAAGTTGATTTAAAGATGTTCTTGTTCAGAAAAGATAGTTGTCTCCCCCACTCCCACTGCTGTGTATGTAAATGAAGACCATTCTTCACTCTGACACTGTACGCAGGATAACAGCTGCAGAAAATGTTAAGCTGCTGCATAAATCAGAACATTACCAACTTTCTCTGCAGCTCATAAGAACAAAAAAGTCTTTATTTATTACTTTATTTTTTCCCAAATTTTGTAAACGAATAAGGTGTGGTGGCAGAGAAGGGGCTGACAGTGGCAGAGAGAAGGAGCAGGAGGCAGGGAAGTTGTTAAAGCCGGTGGTGCAGGCTGTGTGTTTTTCTGCTGACTAAGATGCCCTGGGAAAGTGAGTAAACAGTACTTACATCATCAATTAAGCTCGCCGCACTCTCATGATTATTACAATTGGAGCACGACAATAAGAACTCAGACGATGCTCTGCATGGGTGTCTGTCTCACTTCATAAATTTCATAGATGTTTGGGTATAAAATGATACTAACCCAACTTATCCAGCCAAGGCAATAAAGGAAGACATTAGTGATAATACTGATTTCTCTCTATTCAGTTTGCACATTCAGCTTGGCCAAGGTCGGAATAAATGAAGAGAAGAAGAAAACACACAAGCAAAAGTAAAATGCTCATTCACACATATTCATACATGTTCCTCTAAGTTAGATGCTGGGTGACTGTAGGAAGGTCGATTGGAAATAACAGCGGAAAGAGACACCCTCTATATTCACAGTGGTGAAATATTCAGAGTGTGCCTCCCGTGCAGCCTGGAATACAGAGCAGGAAGCAGGCACATGTCCTCATAACAGGGAGCAAGCAGGAGACGGAGCTAAATGTGAGGAATTAATGGGACGAGATAAATTCAGTGGAAATGATCAGAAGAATTCAAAACCCAAGTGAGATGACTCTCAAATGTCAATGGGTAATTGAAGCGTCTGCACATGACAAGAACGTGAGCTCAGAAAACAGTCGGGAAACCGGAATTGTTGCTGGCATGGGAATATTCCAAATGTCACAGAGGTTCAGTCAGGCCAGAGGTGGATAAAGTAAAGTTTTATTTATTGGTTGTAAATATTTAACAAGCATTTAGTGATCATTCAAATTCTTAATTCAGTGATGTTTACTAAGTGCCTCTTGATGCCATTAATGAAGATCCTGTCTAATTTGTGCAGAAACAGCACATGACTTGTTGTGTGATTGGAGCAGGGGATTGGGATTGTTCCATTTCTTAAAACAGATGTGTATCTGTCAAAGAAAATGCTGTGGGTGTGGCCTGAACACCACAGGACAGAGATGCATGCCAGCAATGATCTCTGTTAGAATTGAACATGATAATCTATCAATTAATAATTTTCTATTATTTTAGTGTTTCTTTTCCTAAGAATTTACCATAAACTGTAGGTGCAGAGTAATGCTGAGTTTAAGGAAGGCTGGAGCTTTGAGAACAGATTTCATTTGTTTAGTTAAGCGTGAGGAAAATGCAAAGCAGCTCTTTTTCAGAGACAAGCCCTTTTCCATCTCTGTCGCCCTCTCCTCCATCCTTTCATCACTCTCTTCTCAGCTGCAAGAGCTTCTCATTTCAATTGCTTCGCTCCTTTTATCCACACCTCCACTTATCTTTCCTCCTGCATCCTCCCTCTGTCCAAATCAGTGTCTCTAACTCCTTCCAGCTGTTTCCTGTCGTACCTCTCTCCTCCAACACTGCACACATAACTTCATTCCTCTTTCCTCCCATCGTTCTTTTCCTCTCCATCCCTCTCTATCAGCTCCTCCATTCCCAGCTCCATAAGATTATTTTTCCTCCAGCTACATCTTTTTCCTCCATGTTACCTACGCCCTCATCTATTTGTCACTCCTGTCTTCTCTCCTCACTTCCAATCATCATGATTTCTTCATTTTTCACTTCCTTCTGTCCCTCATCCATAAAAACACCATGTTCAGTAACATGGATATGTGCACGTGATCACACTGCACACTGAGTGTCAGTGAAATAGAGACATCATGAGGAGCTAATGAAATGTGTGGAAGTCAACATGTTCTGTGCTGACACCACCAGCTTCACCCACGTATGTTATTATCTATAATATGTGAACATGGCCACAGGAGCCTTATAACAATGTTCCACCATCTGTCTCACATCACATTGGGCAGGAGCTGGGTTTCTGAAGCAGACTAATGTTGATCATGTTCCCTAAGCTTTAGTTTGGCTGATATCTGGTCATAAAGCAAAGAGCTGGGCATTTAAAGAAAAGTACCCACTACCACATGATCAAAATGGGACACTTTATTCTGAGGGACAAATAACCCTCAAACCCTCAGATCCAAATAACATCCTAAAGGAAAGCAAAAAGAAAATGCATGTGATCACTGAAGTCAGAAATATTTCACTGAATAAGTTAAAAGCAACCTGCTGATGGCACCAGAGGAAAACTCCTGGATCATCATGGTCAGTAGGGTTCAACCTCTGCACACAATCAAATAGTGGGTCAGAGATTTGAGTCTGGGACAAAGTATTGACTGACTTGCTGTGCCACTCACAGATTTGGATGAGGTAGGAAGCATGAGGACACCATCTTCTGAGAGCAGAAACAGGGTCGAGCACCAATGCGGCTGCTGAGGCTGCTTCACATCCACATACATACAGCATTAAATGTTAACGACTACTGCAGCTTTGGCAGTGACTTACAGCACAGAGCAGAATAGCAAAAGCCATAAATGGGGTGACGTCTACATCCATATGAAGTTGAGAGCGGAACAAGTGGAGCCACATGTGCAGGGTGAGAAGGGCAGCCAGCAAGAGGCTGGTCAGACTTAGATAACACATGTGTCTGTTTAGAGCATCACACAAACAAGTACCTGAAGACTCAATAATAAGCAGAAACATAATCCCACCTACAAATCACTGAGGTGCCAGCTAATTATTTCAGCTGACATGTCGGTTTAAAGGCAGAGACAAACAACGACAGCACAGAGCAGCAGAGGGAAGGGGGAAAGGAAGAATCCAGAGCCAGAATCACACCTTGGATTAGTGGATAAAAGACTAAAATGTCGAGGAAATGAAGGAGGAAGGAATGGAGGGGAGAGAAATGGAGGAAAAGATGGGAAAAAAACAGCAGAGGGAAGCAGGAAGAGAAAGAGAAAGAGGCTGATAAAAATGAGACAGAGCAGGGTGGTGGGTTTGCAGAGATGAAAAGATGGACATTTTATATGAAGGACTTTACATTCTCTGACCAGCTGGTGGGGATGTTGTGCTACATAAACACAAAAACACACCCAGCCAGTGCTAAAGTGAGCTGTAGGAACAGAGATACACTGTGACACAGGACAGGCCACCTCACATGGGCACGTTGTGCACTCACTGCTTCTTTGTCTCAGTACACTGCTCTGAGCCCCGTCACACAACACATGCTGGAAAGTATGCCTAATAAAACTCTCCTTTCCTTTCTGCTATATTCAGTTTTCTACAGTATGTCTACTAGAAATTACATTTGGATTCCACCAATTTGCTGCTGCAAATTCAATTTGGGAGAAATGTAAAACTGCCATGAATGTCATCGGCACAATAAGGAAAAGATTTAGTGGAAAAATCTACCAAGGCGCAAAATGTGAAAGCAGAATGTGTCTGTTTCCTGACAGTAAATTTCATTTACTTCTACATTTTCTGCTCATAGCAACAAAAGCATGATTAATGTTTTTTATGGTTATTTTTACACAGATGTTAACATGTCACAGTTGACTTGGGTCATGAGATGGGAATCAGTTTTTGTCGCCAAACTGCCATTGAAAGATAATACAACTGCAAACACCCTCTTCACTTCAAGGAAGTGCATGCACGCACGCACACACACACACACACACACACACACATGCGCGCGTTTAGAGTCACCAACCAACCTAACCTGCATGTGTTTGGACTGTGGGAGGAGAAAACCCACACAGACACAGGGACAACATGCAGACTCCACACAGAAAGGCCCCGGGTTCTCCGCTGCTGGGAGGAGACACCACTGTTCCACCGAATTAAACTTTTTTGGCCAAATTCAAAACATGCAGCAGTGACTAAACAGTAAACATTAAGAGATAAGTGTTGGCTAAACAAACAATCCAAGCTAATATTTGACTGCAGACAGGAGATCCACTAACCTGCAGCACATGTAAGAGCATAAATGCACCTGACCAACTTGCTGGAACATCTGGTGTTGTTTCCTCAGTGCCTGTGCTGCTCCCAATGATTTTACAAAAAGCTAACATGCCCATTCATTTTACTAGATAAAACACATTATGACTTAGTTTAAAAAATGAAGTATGGGCACTAAAGACCAATTTAACACCTGAAATCAGCATCAGCTTTTGTGCTTAAAGAATTCAAGTCAGCCCACTTTTTAAGTACTTTCCAAAAAAAAGCAGAGCAACTAAAATAAACTCCACTAAAATAAAAAAGCAAACAAACCTAATCGAAGATCGAAGAACCTCATTTCTATGAACAACAAAAAATGATTAACACTGGAACATTTACAGAAATACCAATTCTTCAGTGTTGCCCTTATAAAAAGAAAATTAAAGTGAAAATAACATTATGAAGAATATTATAAGGAGCAGTAGGAGTTCGAAGAGGTAAAAATCTACAACAGTACACCAAATGGGAGGTGCAGAGATCGTCACATTTGGATCAATATTTTCTTGCAAAATAAAAATGCTGCTGTTTCCAACATCAAACAGGGTCTCAGATCCAAGTAAGAGCCAAAGGAACATAAACAACAGTGTGCAATGGAAATTAAATGACATAATAGGCGACCACACCTCGTACATCGTGTCAAACATGCTTTATGCAACAGAACCCTTTAATCTTTGGGTTGTTCAGTGCAACACCATCCTGCAGCCACATCACACCACCGGCCACAGAGCTGCTCCACAGGCAAACTCAGGGTTTAATAATAGATGGAAGGAACCAGTGATTTATTTGAAGCTATAGTCCAGCAAAGCAATCTCCACGGGTAACTAGAAAGCACAAATGATTCTCCACAACTCCTGACTGCAGCCCTACATTAATCATTCAGTCATGTCACGATTTTCTGATAAAATAGGCTGTGAATATGAAACTGTTTATAAGCAAACTTAAGTTTCGTTCAGCACCCAAATACAGACACAGTTAAAAGTGCAATGATGAGGATCCAGATCTAAACCATGACCAAACTGTGATGTTATGGAGTCCTGTCGCTGCTGCAGTACTGAGGCTGATAACACAAGGCACTAACAAGAACATGTTAGTAAAGCATCAGTTTGAGCTTATAGCAGGAGCAGCCATTAAAGCTCCTCAGCTTGATTTGTGTGTCTGTGTATGTCAATAGAGGAACGAGACAGAAAGCATGAGAAATCACCATTTCAATTAACATCAATCTCTGTCATCCATTCCAGTGACATGTTAATGGATTTCACATAGACACAGCACACTGGTAGAGTGCATGTCATGGAAATCGTCATTTATATTTAAATGTCATTTAATTTCTACAGTCATCTCTGTTACGCTCATTACAAGCCACAGTGGGTAAAGCCGACAGCTTTGTACTTTCACTGAGCTGTAATCAATATCACTGAGTGCCATTAAAGCAAAGGAGGCACTCACGTTTCATTCTCACTCACCGCTGCTGGCTGAGGAAAATGTCTGGCTGCTTTATTATTATTTATTTTATTTTTCATATGATGCCAGGACAATAAGCAATTTGCACAAAAACACCATCACCCTCCAAATCCCACCACTCCACCACTCATTTTTAATCAGGTAAATCATTCCTGAGTGGAGTGGGAGCCAACCTGATTTATTAAAAAACAAAGCATGTTGAGGCGTCACGTGTCTCCTCTCAGTCAGCAGTTTTTACCCATGAGGCCTGATTCTCTTCAGGTGTATGAAAATGCTGCAGTATTTTTGTTAGACTGTAACTTGCATCCTGTTAAGACTCACAACACAGAACTGACAACCACTCGTCTAAACACTGGTTTGCCCACTCTGCCCAGAATAAAGTCTCAGGCAAAACATTCAGTCCTTCATTCTGTGGACTGTTTGCCACTACCATGTGACTACAGTAAAATACAACTCGAATACGTCTGGGATAAAAACAGAAACAAAAAGAATGGCAGAGCTGCTTCAGTAAAATGGAAACAAAGTCGTATGGAGGCTACAGCAGCTGGAATGGGCCCATGATGTCAGAATGATGTCAAGATCATTGCTCCTAATTAACTGTGCACAGGCAGACAAAGCTCATAGTTAGGGCTCAATCAGCCCTTAGTTATGCTGCTATAGGCTGAGGCTGCTGGAGGACTTCCCATCATGCACCAAGCTCCTCAGGGCTTTAGTTGGTTGACACACTGCTCATGCCAATGACTCGGGATGAGTCAAAGCCACCAGCCGGTACTCAGTGTACGGGGAGGGAAACATTACCAACTGACACCAGAGACCAGAGGAGTGACGCCCCACCTGGTACCAAGTTTACGGATGTAACACGATGACGCTGACACACATTTGGCACGAATCCTGTGAGATACAGTAGAAAATAACAAGGAAACCAAGATTTGTCCCAGTCTTTCAGACCCAACCTCATTAATCCAACATTACAAGTGTGAGACTTCATATATATCTGTATTCAAAGCATAAATCACTCTAAATTGGCTGCCATGTACTTCATTGTACCACAATTATAAAACTGGTGATGCCTCCTGAGGTGTCTGGTTACAGTTAATTACTGATTTTAACCTACTATGCCCATATATGAAACACAATTAATCAGTAAGGACATGTCAAATATTTACTAAGCCTAATCACTTTTTAATGAAGCAGCAGTTTCCAGGCAAGAGGAGAGAAACACAACAAAAAAGTTGTCCTAAAGTGTCGTCCAAGTCCAGGAACTTGTTCTTTCAGGCTAGTTTCACTGTTTACTCAAGACTAAATATTTGTTTTAATAATTAATGTCAAATGCCAACAAGGGGCAGAAATAATTGCTCTTGCTCACCATCATTATATGGAGGTTCTACGTCTATCTGAGTGAGGACACCTGTCAGCAAACACTGACAATGCAAAACTGACACTGTGCCCATTATTGTTGCTGCTCCTTTCTTGGCTCTGATGGATGTTTGAAAACTGTCATTCATATTAATGCCACTGTAGCCAGTATCAATCACTGTCTAGCTGCTCTGCTTGCTGTGACCGCAGCTCATCAGCAGTGTGGAATCCCGTCTCAAAGGCCGCGAAGATCAAAGTCGAACAAAAATTTGCTTCGCCTTTCATAAAAATTCAATTTAATACGCCTTTGATCACGCACATTGCACTTCTCCAAATCAGTGAATTTTGGCTTTTGTCCAGAAAGCTCATTGTTTGATCACAGGAATGCAGCAATCAGTGTGCCTTGTTTGGAACTGTTAATAATGTGATGGACACTAGCTCTGCGGTAAAAAGCCTCCACAACGTGCACACAGCAACTCTGATCAATGCTGAGCTTTAGAATCAGAATCAGAATCAGAATGAGCTTTATTGCCAAGTGTTTGTGCACACACGCACAAGGAATTTGTTTAGGTACAGGGGGTACTCCAGTGTAAACAGACATAAATACAAATGCTACAAAGGATTAAACATAAATGCTACAGAAACAAACGCTACAAGAAACTAAAAAAAAAATGCACAGATAACCTGAAGACAGAATGTAAGGGGAACTAATTGGTGTGCAAGGAGCAAAAAGGTGCCAGTGACATAGTGCAGGTGGTAGGAGGGAATGGTGGAGAGCTATGAGTTTAAGAGTTGGATGGCCTGAGGGAAGAAGCTTCCTTTGTGCCGGGCTGTCTTGATGTTTGGAGCTCTGAAGCGCCGGCCAGAGGGTAAGAGCTGGAAGAGGTGGTGGCTTGGGTGGGTGGCATCCAGAGTGATTTTAGAGCTCTTTTTCTCACTTTGGAGATGGACAGGTCTTGGAGGGTGGGTAGGGGAACACCGATGATCTTCTCAGCAGTCCAAACTGTCCTCTGAAGTCTTCGGAAGTCTGATTTAGAGGCGGAACTAAACCAGACAGTGATGGAGGAGCACAGGACAGACTCGATGACCACTGAGCAGAACTGGATCAGGAGCATCTGTGGAACATTGAACTTCTTCAGCTGTCGCTGGAAGTACAACCTCTGCTGGGCCTTCTTGATGATGGAGTCGATGTGGAAGTTCCACTTCAGGTCC